>NC_092773.1:47436135-47766268 GCF_047496795.1 Chiloscyllium punctatum | reverse complement strand
TTGGGATGCTGCACAGTGAGTTGGTGTGGAATCGTTCATACAAATGGCCTGCTTCCACAGTGTGCAATTCTCTTGGTCTGAAATCGGCTTTTACTTAGTCTGAAAGGACTTTGCAATGTGTTTTATTCAAAAAAATAGAATTCGGAAATGAAGGTTCCTGGAACACATTTTGTCCTCCCTTTGTATGGTTGGGAAACCGAATGGCAATGTAAAGGGTAAAAAAAAAACGACATTCGCCCAATCTCTCACTATTTATGTGATGCTAGCAGATGTTGTAGATTTTGGAGACCTTACATGTGTAAAAACTCTGATATGCGTAGGATATATAACCAAGGAAACAACGGAAAAAATTACAGGGACACTGACTGTGAATATTCAATGCCTCCTCAGCCACGGTTGGGTGGGGAGGGGGGAGGTGGGGGTTGACAGAGGACTGGAGGACAGCTGGCGTGTTTCCATTTTGCAAGAAGGGAGGTGGAGATCGTACAGGAATAACAGGCTACTGAGATTCACATCAGTGTTCAGGACAGGGTGCAGAAAAAAATAAATGATAGAATTAATCTCCATTTAGTGCGGAATGTTTTCAGCATGGATAGTCAGGACGGTTTCGTCAGAGGGGTTCTTGCCTCATAAATCTCGTGAAGCTTTTCGATGAGGTGACCAGACCTGTAGATAAGGGTAGGGCAGTTGAAGTAGTTCATATGGAATTGAGCAAAGCCTTTGACAAGGTCGCACATGGGGGACTGAGAATACGTGTGTGTGTGTGTTTTACGGAGTGGGTGTGGCTGGGGAATGGGGAGATGCAGTTGATGAGTTTGTGAATGAGACCTACGATTTTCGATGATACTAGCATTGTCTGGGCCTTTGTCAGGGAGGTATGTATTCTTAGGTGACAGATAGAAATAGGAAGATTGGTCAGATGGGCAGATGAGTGGTTGTTGTAATGTAATCCTTCTGAAATAGTAGGTGATGCACTATAAGAGAAACACAGTCACTAGAAAAGGGAGTACTCAATGAATAGTCCGAAATTAGGAAGATCAGAGGATCCGAAAGGACTTGAGGTGCTGTTGACAGATCCCTGCAGGTGGAATGACAGGACACGGGGATAGTTTAGAATGCGTATAGCACACTCTCCTTTTTCAGTCGATGTGTAGATTATGAGGAGAAAGTGAGGACTGCAGATGTTGGAGATCAGAGACAAAACGTGTGGCGCTGGGAGAGCACAGCAGGTCAGACGGTATCCCAGGAACTGGAAAGTCGGATATTCGAGCATTAAACTTTATCAGAAATGTAGGAGGATTATAAAAGGAGAGGGCATGTTGAAGCTGGACAGAAGTTTGTTTAATCCACAGTTGCAGTATTGTGTGTAGTTCTGGACACTGCACCATAAGAAGAGTGTGATTGCACTGGAGGAAGTGCAAAGGAGATTCACCAGAATGGTGCTCAGTTTGCAACAATTTAGCTGTGCAGACGGAGGGTGGATAAGTTCGGAGTGACTTATCTAGAGCAGGTGTGTAAGTTATAAGGGGCATGGACAGTGTGAATGCAAAGCAGTTGTTTCTCTCAGTCGAAGTGTCAGGAACAAGGTTGCATAATCTTAAGCTAAAGGCAGATGCACAGGACATTGGTTAGGCCACTGTTGGAATATTACGTGCAATTCTGTTCTCTTTCCAATCGAAATGATGTTGTGAAACTCGATCAGATATCCCAACCCAATCTAGTGCCAACTTCCAGCACCTGGCCCATATCCCTTCCAAACCTTTCCTATTCATATACCCAGCAAATTCCTCTTAAAATTTGCAATTGTACCAGCTTCCACCACTTCCTCGGGCAGCTGATTCCAATGACATACCACCCACTCTCCGTGTGAAAAAGTTGCTCTTATGTCTCTTCTATAACTTTCCCCTCTCACCCTAAAACTGTATTTAACTATGACAATATTACTCTCTGACTCCGTATATGCATTTTCATTGCAGTTTCCCTTTTATTTTGATTCTGTATATGATTAACCTCATTCTGAATGAAATACAGTCAGAGGGTAATCGAGATGGACAGCATTGGGAACTAATCCTTCGGTCCAACCCGTCCATGCTGACCAGATATCCCAACCCAATCTCGTCCCATCTACCAGTAACCGACCCAAATCCCTCCAATCACTTCCTATTCATATACCCATCCAAATGCCTCTTAAATGTTGCAATAAAGACCATAACACCAGAAGACACAGGAGCGGAAGTAAGGCCATTCGGCCCATCGAGTCCACTCCAACATTCAATCATCGCTGATGGGAATTTCAACTCCAATTACCCGCATTCTACCCGTAGCCCTTAATTCCTTGCGACATCAAGAATTTATCAATTTCTGCCTTGAAGACATATAGCGTCTCAGCGTCCAGTGCACTCTATGGCAATGAATTCCACAGGCCCACAACTCTCTGACTGAAGAAATGTCTCCGCATTTCTGTTCTGAATTTACCCCCCCTAATTTTAAGGCTGTGTCCATGGGTCCTAGTTTCCTCGCCTAATGGAAACAATTTACTAGCGCCACCCTCTCCAAGCCATGTATTATCTCGTAAGTTTCTATTAGATCTCCCCTTAATCTTCTAAAGTCCAATGAATACAATCCCAGGATCCTCAGCCGTTCCTCATATGTTAGACCTACCATGCCAGGGATCATCCATGTGAATCTCCGCTAGACACGCTCCAGTGCCCGTATGTCATTCCTGAGGTGTGGGGACCGAAACTGGGCACAGCACTCCAAATGGGGACTAACCAGAGCTTTATAACGTCTCAGTAGCACAACGGTGCTTTTGTATTACAACCCTCTTGAGATAATTGACAACATTGCATTCGCTTTCTTAATCACAGACTCAACCTGCATGTCGACCTTTAGAGAATCCTCGACGAGCACTCCCAGATCCCTTTGTACTTTGGCTTTATGAATTTTCTCACCGTTTAGAAAGTAGTCCATGCTGGTGTTCTTTTTTCCAAAGTGCAAGACCTCGCACTTGCTCACATTGAATTTCATCAGCCATTTCCTGAACCATTCTTCCATACTGTCTCGATCCTTCTGCAGCCTCCCCACTTCCTCAGAACTACCTGCCTGTCCACCTAACTTTGTATCATCGGCAAACATCGCTAGAATGACCCCTGTCCATTCATCCAGATCATTACTATATAATGTGAACAGCTGCGACCCCAACACTGAACCCTGTGGGACACCAATTGTCACCGACTGCCATTCCAAAAAAGAACCTTTTACCGCAACTCTCTGCCTTCTGTCAGACAGCTAATTCTCAATCCATGCCAGTAGCTTACCTCGAGCACCATGGGCCCTCACTTTGCTCAGCAGCCTCCCGTGCGGCACCTTAACAAAGGCCTTTTAGAAGTCTTGTCGACCACATCCACTGGGTTTCCCTGGTCTAACCTCCTCAATGAACTCCAACAGGTTTGTCAGGCAAGACTTCCCTTTACTAAATCCATGTTGACTTGTTCTAATCCGAACCTGCTCTTCTAAGAAATTAGAAACCTCATCCTTAATGATGGATTCTAGAATTTTACCAACAACCGAGGTTCGGCTAATTGGCCATTAATTTTCTATCTTTTGCCTTGATCCTTTCTTTAACAAGGGGGTTACAACAGCGATCTTCCAATCATTCGGGATTTTCCTTGACTCCAGTGACTTTTGAAAGATCTCAACCAACGCCTCCGCTATTTCCTCACCCACCTCCCTCAGAACGCTAGGATTTGTAGCCCATTTTGGACAGGAGATTTATCAATTTTAAGACTTTTTAGCTTTTCGAGCACTTTCTTTTTTTTTAAAGGCAACCATACTCAACTCGGCCCCCTGACTCCCTTTAATTTTTGGGATATTACTCCTGTCTTCCACTGTGAAAACTGATGTAAAGTACTTATTAAGTTCTCCTGCGATTTCCTGATCTCCCAACACTCGGCTTCCAGCATCAGTTTGAAACGGCCCAATGTCTAATCTCGCCTGTTGTTTGTTTCTTATGTATTGAAACAATCTTTTACTATCATTTCTTATATTACTGGCTAGCCTAACTTCATATTTGATCCCCTCCTTCCTTAGTTCTGTCTTTGTTATCCTCTGTTTGTTTTTGTAGCCTTCCCAATCTTCTGATTTCCCAGTGCTCTTGGCCACTTCATAGGATCTCTCTTTTCCTTTGATAGATTTCCTGACTTCCTTTGTCAGCCATGGCTGTCTAATCCCTCCCCGGATAATCTTTGTATTATTGGGGATGAACCTCTGTACAGTGTCCTCAATTTTACCCACAAAATCCTGCCATCTATGCTCTACTGTCTTCACTGCTAGGCTCTACTTCCAGTCTATTTTCGTCAGTTCCTCTCTCATGCCCTCATAATTGCCTTTATTTAACTGTAACACCATTTCATCCGATTTTGCCTTCTCTCTTTCAAACTGCAGTCTGAACTCTACCATACTATGATCGCTGCTTCCTAAGTTTTCCCTTACTTTCAGATTTTTTTATAAAGTCTGGTTCATTACATAGCACTGGGTCCAGAATACCCTGCTCCCTTGTGGGCTCCATGACAAGCTGTTCCAAAAAGCCATCCTGTAAGCATTCCATGAATTCCCTTTCTTTGGATCCACTGGCAACAATATTTACCCAGTCCCCCTGCATTTTGACGTCTCCCATGATCACCATCACCTTGTCTTTCTGACATGATTTCTCTATTTCCCGGTACATGGTGCGCCCCTGGTCCTGACCACTGTAAGGAGGTCTGTACATAACTCCTATTATGGTTTTTTTTGCCTTTGTGGTTCCTCAGTTCCACCCACACAGACTCCACATCAACCGACGCTGTCATTCAGTGCCATATACTTAATTTTGTTCTGAACTTACAAGGCAACCCCGCCCCCTCTGCCGACCTCCAGGTCTTTTTGATAAGTTGAAAACCCTTGGATGTTTAACTGCCATTCCTGACCCCCGTCACCACGTCTCTGTGATGCCTACCACATCATAATCTTTCACAATGATCTGTGCCATTAGTTCATCTGCTTTGTTACGAATGCTATGAGCATTCAGGTAAAGTGCCTGAATACTAACTTTCTTATCATTAGAGATATTGGAAGTCATAAGATGTCCTAAGTTATCCTTCCTTTTTGCTGCATTCCCAGTCTGTCTCAAGTTTAAATCTGCCTGCACATATGCTATCCTGCCGCTTCTCTTTCCATTTAACTCCATACTCCCTGTCGCTTTCACTGTCCCTTCCCCCCAGCTCAGAAGTTCAAAGTCCGACTGACCACCCTACTTATCCTCTTCGCTAGAAAATTGGTACCTGATCGGTTCAGGTGGAGACTGGCCCAACGGTACAGATCCCCTCGGTTCCAATACTGATGTCAATGCCCCATGAAGTGGAATCCCTGCTTCCCACACCAATCCCTTCGCCACGTGTATACTTCCATAAATTTCTTATCCCTGTGCCAATCAGCAAGTGGCTCGGGCAGTAATCCGGAGATTATGACACTTGAGGACCTGTACTTCAATTCCCTTCCTCGTGATCGATAATCACCAAACAGTTCCTCCACCCTAGCTTTGCCTATGTTGTTGGTCCCAACATGGACCAAAACAACTGGATCCTCCCACTCCCGCTCTTATATCCTTTCAAGCCGGTCAGAGTTGTCACGAACGCTGGCACCGGGTAGGCAACACACCATGTGAGACTCCTGATCCAGGTTGCAAAGGATACTATCTGTCCCCCTAATTCTAGAATCCCTTTAACAACTAATTGTCTTTTTGCTCCCCCTTCTTGAATGGCCTTCTACACCATAGTGCCGTGATCAGCTGGCTCATCCTGTCCAGAGCCCTTTTCCTCATCCGTACAATGAACAAGAATCTGATACCTGTTGGACAAGGTCAAGGGCTGAGGCTCCTGCACTCCTGAACTCGGGTTCCTCCTACCTGCCTCACTTACAGTCACATTCTGATGTCCCTTATCACTAACTGAATGTGATATACTTAATCTCCCAGGTGTGAGTGCCTCCTGAAACAAGGCGTACAGGTAACTCTCCCCCTCCCGGCTGTGCCCCAGTGTTTGAAGCTCAGATTCTAGATCATCAACTCTGATCTGGAGTTCTTCCACCAATCAGCACTTGCTACAGGCGTGGTCACTGCCGTTCACAATGGGATCAGCCAGCTCCCACATCCAGCCTCCACCACATCCACTGCCAGCTCATTCCATACTGAAAATGTGTTGCTGGAAAAGCGCAGCAGGTCAGGCAGCATCCGAGGAGCAGGAGAATCGACGTTTCAGGCATGTTCCCTTCTTCAGTGCTCAGACCCAAAACGTCGATTCTCCTGCTCATTGGATGCTGCCTGACCTGCTGTGCTTTTCCAACAACGCATTTTCAGCTCTGATCTCCAGCATCTGCAGTCCTCACTTTCTCCCAGGTCATTTCATACATGTACCACCATGTGCGTGAAAACGTTGCCCCTTAGGTCTCTTTTATATCTTTCCCCTCTCACCCTAAAACTATGCACTCTAGTTCTGGACTCACTGACACCAGGGAAAAGACTTTGCCAATTGACCATATCCATGACCCGCATACCTCTGTAAGGTCACCCGTCAGCTTCCAACGCTGGAGGGAAAACAGACACAGCATGTTCAGCCTGTCCCGGTAGCTCAGATCCTCCAACCTTGCAACATCCTTGTAAATCTTTTCTGAACCCTTTCAAGTTTCACAACATCTTTCCGATAGGAAGGAGACCAGAATTGCACGCAATATTCCAACAGTGGCGTAACCAATGCCCTGTGCAGCCGCAACATGAACTCCCAACTCCTGCTCTCAATACTGTGACCAATAAAGGAAAACATACCAAACGCCTCCTTCACAATCCTATCTACCTGCGACTCCACTTTCAAGGAGCTATGAACCTGCGCTCCAAGGTCTCTTTGTTCAGCAACACTCCCTAGGACCTTACCATTAAGTGTATAAGTCCTGCTAAGATTTGCTTTCCCGAATTGCAGAACCTCGCATTTTTTTGAACTAAACTCCATCTGCCACTTAAGACCATTGATCCATCTGGTCCAGATCCTGTTTTAATCTGAAGTAACCCTCTTCGTTCTCCACTGCACCTCCAATTTTGGTGTCATCTGCAAACTTACTGACTGTACCTCTTATGCTCGCATCCAAATCATTTATGTAACTGACAAAACGTAGAGGGCCCAGCACCGATTCCTGTGGCCCTACACTGGTCATAGGCCTCCAGTCTGAAAAACAACCCTCCACCGCCTCCTTCTGTATACTACTTTTGAACCAGTTCTGCATCCAAATGGCTAGTTCTCCCTGTATTCCATGTGATCTAACCTTGCTAATCAACGGCACGTTGTCGAACACCTTACTGGAGTACATATCGATCACATCTACTGCTCTGCCCTCAACAATCTTCTTTGTTACTTCTTCAAAAAAAACTGAATCAAGTTTGTGAGACATGATTTTCCACACACAAAGCTATGTTGACTGTCCCGATTCAGTCCTTGCCTTTCCAAACACATATATATCCTGTCCCTCAGGATTCCCTCAAACAACTTGCCCGCCACCGAGGTCGGGCTCATTTGTATAGAAATCCCAGGCTTGTCTTTACCGCCCTTCTTAAACAGTGGCACCACGTTTGCCAACCTGCAATCTTCCGGCACCTCACCTGAGACTATTAATGATACAAATATATCAGCAAGAGGCCTAGCAATCACTTCTCTATCTTCCCACAGAGTTCCCGGTTACAGCTGATCACGTGCTGGGGAGTAAAATGCATGGAGAGAGGTTGATTGTGCTTTCAGTTAAATCTGTGTATATCAATGAGTCTTATTGGAGAATGTATCCTCTCACAGAAAGAGGAACAGACAGATATAATTCCCACTAAAATAACACAGACCATATTGAGAAAACATGGAACGAGAAAAGGAAAATGTTAACGCATATTTTGTGAGGGTGGGACACTGTAGAAGAATGGAAGAAAATTCGGACGGTAATGAAGTCTGAGCAATCGGAATGGAGCTGTTGCTGCAGTAAAAATGAGATCATTTGAAAGAGGGTGGAGACTGCAAAGACTTAAGAACAAATAGTTTCATGGATCTCCGTCGCAATGTATCGTCATGCGTTCATAATAGTAATGAAAGCTCAGGAAAGTGGAGCAGGAGGAGACTGTGCAGCCTGTTCAAACCATTTAGGTTACTCTGGCAGTAAACCCAATCGTTGTTGGTGTTAGTTTTCGAATTCAGTTTCCTGTCCACTCCACATGTCCGCTGATTCTCTGTGAAACCGCCAATCTGTATTTTCCAATCCGAAATGTACTCAATGAAGAAATATCCATAGTCCTCACTGAAAGAGAATATTAAAGACCCAGTGTTGTCTCCTCATCTCAGTCAGAAATAATCTGTCACTTTCGCCGAACTTGTATCAATGAAACCGAAAGAACTGAAGCTGTTGTAAATAAGAGACAAAACTAGAACTTGGTGGAAAAGCTCAACATATCTGGCAGCATCTCTGATGACAAATGAAAGGTAATGTATTGTGTCCGGTGACCCTTCAATTCCAAGACCTGAAACGTTAACTCTGATATGTCATGACAGAAGCTGCATGATCTGCTGCGTTTTTCCAGCAGCTCCCTAGATTCTGCCCTTATATTTCAGATTCCAATATTCACAGGAACACGTTCTTAGCAGAGACCCTATCAATTTCTGCCTCTTCACAATATGATATATTCCAACAAAATCGCCTTTCTGTTTTGTAGAATATATTCAGAAACTCAGCAAGCGAGATATTTTTCTGCGCAAGGGTGGCGAGTGGTCTGATGTTGAATTGGCAACTGGTGGTATTCCTGTCAATCTGCTGTGCCTTGCGTTCTGGACTATTGAGAAATAGATCTGGAAGCTGTTCTGTAAGGAAGCTTGGTGAATTTCTGCAGTACGTTTTGAACAACGCACAGCTGCTACAGACTGTCGTTGGGGAAGACAGGGGATGTTTCTGGCTGTGGTGCAGAACACTCGTGCTCTCCATCATCATCAATCCATTACAAAAAAGGACATCCACTGTTTACACGGATCTGCTGTACGAGTTTGTTCATTGTAAAAATGACCATGGAATGTTAAACATGTTCACCTCTTTCCCTGACACTTGGGACATCAGGCGACTGTTCTAGCTACTTATCCTCATTTCATCTGTAAAAGTTGTGAATGAGATGATTAGCATATGGTGGAACAGTTGGTTAAATCAGGGAAAAATCGGTTATTGCATAGCTATCCTATGTATTTCTGTGTGTCTGCACGTAGCTGTGAGTACTCATGTGTGCTCTCGTTCTGTGTCTGTGTCTCTGTGTTTCTTTCCATCTGACTCGCCGTGTCTGTGTCGGTATGTGTGCATGTTAGTAGGTTTCAGTGTGCATATTAGTATGTGTCCCTTTGTGAGTATGTGTGTCTGTATCGCTGCAATGGGCTCTCTGTTGTTCTGATGGTTGCATCAACTGAGATGTCTGGCGACCCATTCTTCGGGTGTTTGAAGTGTTATGGACTTGGGGAGACAACTCAAAGCATTCTCGAGAAGGCAGACCGTGACCTAACTTTGCAACTTATTTTGGTAATTCCACAGTGAAAATTACCCGGAGTAAGATAACTAGGTTGATCACTCGATTTTATAAGAGACAAAAGTGCACAAAATTACACAATGAAACACAAAGAACAGAATAAAGTACCCCTACAGAACTCAATGCATCCAACTAGACTTAAGTATACTCTTCCGAATACGCACAAGAGTCCAAATAAGCAAACTCCCTTAAAACCCTAGTATAAATGCGACACATACTTACAGGTTGAAGTTGAAGGGCAGAAAAAAAGAGAGCGTTTCCATGCAGCTCCCTGTTGGACTTGCCAAATCAAATTGAACTAAACCTGCTCAGCTCAGCTAGTTCGAGAGCTGACAATTCCCCTCTATTTAAACAGTTTGCCATGAAATCTCAACCATTTATATATAAATGAAAGTTCTCAAAAATACTTTTTATTCCATTTTTAAAACAGGCTGACCGAAATCTGAAAAAGGTGTTGCTGGTAAAGCGCAGCCGGTCAGGCAGCATCCAAGGAGCAGGAGATTCGACGTTTCGGGCATACGCCCTTCTTCAGGAATGAGGACGGTGTGCCAAGCAGGCTAAGACAAATGGTAGGGAGGAGGGACTTGACGGAGGGGAGTTGGGAATGCGATAGGTGGAAGGAGGTTAAGGTCAGGGTGATAGGCCGGAGAGGATGTGGGGGCGGAGAGGTCGGGAAGAAAATTGCGAGTCAAGATGGCAGTGTTGAGTCCGAGAGTTGGGACTGAGATAAAGTGGGGGGATTCTGAATTGGACATTCCTCAACTCATATTGGACATTGAGGACGTTACCAAAAATTGGGATATATTATTGACTTACATTCCGTAAGAAAATCAAAATTACCTAAAAGAATTAGTACTTTCACATGAGGATAGATGCGGAAATAAACTGAGAAGGACTAATCTACTTATGGATGATGTAGTTATAGCAGATGCCATTCCAATTAAACAATATGCTGATAGGTATATCCCTCTAAATGGTGGGTAAGTTTTGACAATAGGAATTATGTAAAGAAGAGGCAATTAAGGAGATTTTTTAACAGAAATACTGAGATTGTGGAGAGGCCGATAGACGGACAACCCTGGAGGAATTCTGTTTTCATCCGGAGTTTGAAGAATAAATGGTGGATTTCTTTTGAGAAGAAGTATTTTTTTTCGTTTGTTCAAATTTTTTTGATTTCTTTTCACGATTTGTAAGTTTATTTTTATTGAGTTTTCGCATACTTCATGTTATATCTGTGGGAAAGGAATGGAAACTTATTTTCATCAGAAAGCCGATATTGACAGCAATTCTTTTTAGGTTTGTGTCACTGAGGGCATATAGGAGACGATGAGTGTTATTATTACGAAATTTGGAGAAGTGATTACACAGCAGGAACCATCAGACAGATAATGGACTGGCAGTGAAGGTATGAAGGTAGTTCAGAAATATTCTGTGGCTATTCTTCTCTCAAACACATACCTTATTTTGTTTCCTCTTGAAAGAGGCAGGCTCTCAGAGGAATGTAGAAGAGCAGGTCTCATCTGAAGCAATAAAAATGAAACGTATGTACAATGGATTTGTCAAAATGTAAAAGAATAATTGTTACTGGGACTCTCCTGTCAGAGGCACAGACCGAGATTCTGTGACAGTGAGTGAAACTCGAGGATGGTATGTTGCTTTTCTGGTGTCAGATTGTGGACGTCTCAAAACGTGTTAATTATATTGCCAAAGGGGAGAGTGAGAAGCTGTAAATTGTACGCATTAAGCGGAATGATTTTGTCAGGGAAAGCGACAAAGATTTGCAGAGTGAATACAAGACATTATGTCGAAGGTTAAAACACTGACCAGAAAATGTACTAACCTTTGGTTTATGTCTGTTCCCAAGTTCGAAGAAGAGCAATTAAAGCAATGGAAGAAAAGACAGGTCAATGTGCAGTAAATCAGTTTCTTGGATCGTTATGAATTTTTTGAGGTAGAAAAGACCTGTTCAAAAAGGAAGGTTTAGACTTGAACCAGAAAATGACCAAAAGCCTGACAGGGAGATTTGCTCGTTCTTTTTTGGGAACAAGTAATCTTTCAGAGATATGGTGGGTGCTTTCTAAGTAACGTGAAAATAGACACAAAGGTGAGGCTGATTATGATTCAGAAAAAAAGAGTAAGGTAAGTAGAAAAGAGAGACAAGAACTAGTCAGGGAACAAAGTAATTTGAAGAATTAAACTGCATTTATGTCAATGCAAGAGCTCTTTCAGATCAGTCAGAAGAGCTCAGGACATGGATGGAAACATGGGATTGGGACGTCACAGCTATTTCAGAAATTTGGCTGAGGGAAAAACAGGACTGGAATCTAAGTGTTCGCGTTTTCGCTGCCCTGGGAAGGATCGGAGAGACGTGAAAGGGGAGAAGATGCGACATTTTTTGATTCAGGAACGCATTACGAGAATAAATAGAGTAAACGCTTGTGAGATACTACTTAATGGAAATGTATGTTTCGAAATGTTGTAACTGTACCTGCACTTACCACTTCCTCTGGCAGTTTATTCCCATAGTCAGAAGGTCTTTACTGATACATTCTGCAAGGTTTTCCTTTCAGTTCATTTCAGTACACAAATGCCATGTTAATTCTGAATCTTTTTTTTTCACATTTAGCACAACAGTCAAAGGAATTGCGAAGTCATCATGTACAGATCACAAACACCTCTCAGTGCTCTAAGGTTATAATAGTAGGGGATTTAAAATTTCTAAACACTGCCTGGCACTGCCATAATGTTAATGATTTTATGGTGACGAATTTGTTAAATGTTTACAAGAAAGTTTCTCTGTCAAAATGCAAATGCTCCATTTCGAGAAGGGTCAAAATCTGAACTTCACTGAATCCCTATGGCGTGGAAGCAGGTCATTCGGCCCAATAAGTTCACACCAAACCATGGAAGAGAATCCCACCCCTCTACCTAATCTGACCCATGGCTAATACATTTAGCCTGCAAATCCCTGGACACGAGCAACAGTATTGCATGTCTAATGCTCACAACTTGCACATCTTCTGGCTGAGGGAGGAAACCAACGCAAAAATGGAGAAGGAGCAGGGTATTCAGACGAGTGTGGAGGAGGGGATCTGTTCTGAAATGTACAGAGCTCAGTGACTCAGGATTGTCAGATTTATTAATGATTCTGTCGTTATTACCTGCCATTACATTTAACTTATTTCGATGATATCTGTAATTTATTTCATCATCACACCAGCTGGTAACATTTATGTCAAAGCAGAATATCTAAGACTTCCATGGAGATTTCTTTAAAAAAAGACAGGTTTACACCAACCAAACAAAGTAAAGACGTCAATGAATAGCAACGGAACTTTTTGAGGAAATGGGTGAAATTAAGAATTAAGAATTTAACGGACAACGTACCTTTGCCGGGTCACTGTGATCTGTTCATGATGACGAAATGTGATTTGTTGGGAAAGCAAACCAAAACAAATTTGGACAAAGTTAATGCATGCAGTTTATAAGCAGGTCGATAAAATGTGGTGCGGGAAAATAAATTATCTATAAGGCAGCATCCAAGGAGGAAGAGAGTCGACTGATGAAGGATTCTGCTTGAAACGTCAATTCGTCTCTTCCTCAGATGCTGCCTGACCTGCTGTGCTTCTTCCAAAGGAAGAACGTATCGTCTCTGTCTCTCCAGCATAGGCAGAACTCACTGTCTACCAGTTTACAATCAGGTGTCAGGGAAATATGGCCGTTGGATACGAGGTTCCAGCGGTAACAATGGAAACAATAACTGATTCACCAATTATGAACTGAGCTCGAGATGGATATAGGAGATGCATTGCTGATGGAAGCAATCATTCTTGGTGATGTTGCGAATATCTTTTTGGACTGATCTCAGGATCGATTATGATGCCACAAGAAAGCAGGTTTCACTTCGAGACAGTTTACTCTGACGTCAAGGCATACAGGGAAAGCCAGAAAACGCTTTCGTGGAATGACTGAGGATGTTGGCTCAGGTTCCACATCTGACCCTATTCACAAGCTTAAAATCCCGTCTGTCACTGAGTCCTCGGATTGGGCCTTGGATTCGCCCACCAACACAGAATCTGATTCCTCGAATGAAAAAGTAAAGAAAAGGAGTGGTATGAGTATCAGGCCAGGGGAAGCTGAAAGACAGCATTCAGCTAAACACACATTTGTAATCAGAAGACACAGTATTTACGGCATAATTTGTTCCCTGTATAGCTTCTTTTTTTTTACACTTTTGTCCAGATGTTTGGATCAGAGAATTCTGTCAGGCAGACTCGACAAGAGCCTGAATGTTGCTGTTCACAATTTGGCCTACAGAGAGCAATCATAATTTACACCGCGTTGTTTATTTTTGTATCTGGCCATTCAAAGACCAATTGCTTCAGATGGTTTCTTTTTTCTTCATGGCATGTCTAATTCCTCTTTCGGTTTGTTTCTTGTTCCTCAGCTTTCTCCTGACTGCTGCTCATTGCTAACAGCACTTTCCACTGGCATTTCTCTTCCACTCTCTTTCAATTTGCTCTTCAGATTGACCAATTTATTGCCCAAGGGTTATCATGTCGCTGCTCGTCCATTACCTTTCAGACCATTCCACACGTGGACTCCTCGTTCGTCATTTGCTGCATTTTATGTTATCTCTAAGTTACTTGGATTTTTTCATCAAATGAATCATTTATTAACTAGATGTTTCACTACATATTTAAACTGGTCTTCGTCACCAGATAAATAAAGGCAACTTAGGTTCCGCAGCATTCATGTGACTTATTTAAAAAGATCGGAAGCAGGGGATTCCAATGGAATAATTGGCATCAATGAACTATACAGTTTACCCCATCTAGAGAAGTGCAACTCTTTCAGATTTGGAGAAGACTAAAGTCACAAAATTATTTCTGCTCTATATCTCTAGGGCCTCTTTGATTTTCCTCTGAGCTCTCGGTCCCTTCCGTATCTTAATGTATGTCTGCCAGTCGAAATGCTGATATAGAGAATACATATGAATGGAAAAGTGCTGGCAAAACTGCTGCAAAATACTTGAAACTTGTCCTCCGATTGTCATTACAATAACTGCTGCTTGAATAGCAAAACAACGCAATATTGTTCCTGTTCTTTCCAAGTTTAAGTCGGAAGTAGATGGGAATGTTATTCAAAGAGAAGAAGATGCAAATTGTTGCTAGAACCCTGATTGCAATTTTCTCTGTGCAACAAAACATTTTCGTCTGATGTTAACAAATGGCAACAAGTCAATCAAACATAAAAGCAGCAGTGTATCAGAGAGAACCATAGATTTTTGTTTTAGCAGTAGGAAGTGGGGAACGTAGACTAGGGGGGTGTCCAGAAGGTGAATCGCTGATGGAAAACTTATCTTGAGCGTCGGGGACTTTTTTTTTGTTTCAGCAGCAGGAACAGCAGGTGAAGTTGAATTACGAACGGATTTACAGGAGCAACCGGAGAGGGGAGGCCATGGACCAAAGAACTACATGGAATATATTTGGACAGTGGCTGAACGTGCTGAGCACCTCTTGTGCCTCCCACCCGCCATCCTCCTCGAACATAAATAAGAGTTGATGATCCGGAATCTGAACTGCAAACACAGCGGCTCATGCAGGAGGGGGAGAGTTAGTCGGGTGCTTTCTTCAGGAGGTGGTTACATCTGGTGTATTAATTATTTGAAATTCAGTTCATGATCAGGGACAACAGACAAGTGAGGCAGGTAGGGCAATCCTGAGTTCAGGAGGAGAGCAGTCTCAGCTTTTGACCTGATTCAACAGTTATGAGATTCTTGCTCCCTGTATGGATCAAGAAAACGACAATTGTGAGGATGTGCCAGCTGACCACAGCACTGTGGTACGCAAGGCCTTTCAACAGGGGAGAATCAAAAAGACAAGTCGTAGTCAAGGGGATTTATAATTAGGGAGATGTTAGTATCCTTGTATGCCGGATTAGAAGCACCAGTGTTGCTTGCCTGGTGCCAGGATGCATACAGCTCTGATTGGCTTGAAAGGATATTGGAAAGGGAGGGGCAAGTTCCAGTTGTTGTGGTCCTCGGTGTGACGAGCAACATAAGGAAGTCTGGGATGGAGGACCTGTTTCAGGATTATCAAGCACGATGAAGGAAATGAACGAAAAGGCCCTTAATAAATATTACCCCTGGAATATTACCTGCGCTAAGGGCAGTTGGAAGCGGGATTAAAAAAAGGAAGTGAATAGGTGACTAAGGAAATGGTGTGTGAAAGAGAGGTTCCATTTTATACAGCACTGGCATCATTTTTGGAAACGGGTGGATCTGTGCCAATGAGACAGTTTCCAACTGAACGTTCTGGAACGAGTAGTTTAGCGAAAAGTATAACAAGGGTTTTCATTAGGACTATTAATTTTCCATTTGGGGGCACGGGGGCAAATGGAAAGTGAAAGCGACAGGAAATATAATGATAACTACAAAAAAGAAAAACAGCAGGTTAGCACGTATGCGGGATGGTTTACAGTCAAGGCAGGCAATGAATGAAACGAACAGGAGGATAACTCAGCAGATATTAGAGATCTGAATCATGACAGTAAGACAAACATGTTACCTAAATGTTCGGAGCATTCGTAGCAAGGTTGATGAGTTAGTAGCACAAATCATCATGAACGAACATGAGTTGACAGCCATTATGGAGACATGGTTACTGAATTGTCATGACTGAGAGTTAAATATCCAGGGATATCAGACTATTCAGAAGGACCGACAGGAAGGTAAGGGAGGTGGTGTATCTCTCATATGTAGCAATGTCCAGGGAAGTAGTCAGAGAAAATGTTATTTCTATGGAGAATAAGCTTGAATCCAATTTAGTGAACATTAGAAATTCTAGGAACAACTATTCACTGACAGGCGTAGTTACACAGACGAAATAATATCATCACTTTGTGGCGGGTAATAAACAAAGAAATAACTAATGCCTATAAAATCGTACGGCCAATATCATGGGGGATGTTGATCTACATGGAGATTGGGTCGACCCATTTCGGTTAGGGAAGTCTTGAGAAGGAGTTCGTGGAACATATCGATAACAGTTTTCTGGAATAGTGGGTAATCGAACTGACGAGGGACCAAGCTGTCCCAGTTCTGTTCCTGTGTATTGAAACAGGAATAATTAATTACCTCACAGTTAGGGATCCTCTTGGAAAGTGTGAGCACAGTGTGGTTCAATTTAGAATACAGATGGTGAGTGCAAATTTAAAATTTAATATCGGGGCCTGTCCATGAACAAGAGGAACTACTATGAAATGAGGGAGGAGCTGGCTAATTAGACAGCAACCGAATATTTTATGGTGGGACAGTTGACGAGCAGTAGAGGACTTTCAATGCAATTTCTGAAAACTGCTCAACAAATGTATATCGTGAAAAAGAAGTGTTACGAAGATGTGGATGCACTGTCCCTCTTTGAGTGTTGAAAGCTAGGAGAACTTCCTTACACAGCACCAAGTCTTCTGAAAAAGTTAAAGCGCATCATTTTGTCGAACAACCTGTTCAGCTGGTTGCCTGGAAACGACTAAACAGGTTCGAATTCGGCTAATCAGTTTTAATTACAACCCTAAAAATGCCAATCTCCAAGCAAGTCTGAATTGAGTTCACAATTGAGTACAATTGAATTGACAATCACAAAAGGCAATGATACAATCCGATGATTCACGGGCATTAGCTCAGGGAATACTGAATATTTGGAGGAGAACTCAAAAGCCAATGACATCTGACACTGTCCAGAGAATAGCTTTCTTCAAAGTATCCTTATCGATCAGTAACCTGTGAAGAAGCAATCGCTGTGATGAAGAAAAGAAGATTCGACGTCCGGGTGCTTTTTGAAGTGTTGAATTTTAGTCAATCTTAATTGGGGTTTTGAATCGGACTAATATTGTAGAAGGGGAAGAAAAATTACCGGTCGAGGAAAGAGTACGTTACAGTTTTTAGCAAATTATTTTCTGTTATACTTTAATAAATAAAGCTGTTACAATTATGTTAACTTACTCTTGGCCTCTCGAAGTTTCACAGGTTATTGCATGGGCTAAATCGTGTGTCTCTTGGCGCTTTAAATGAAGCAGGAAGACTGTTATGACCGTAACGGAAGGACTGCAAGAAAACGGGTAATCTGCGATGGGTGTGTAAGGAAATAAAGGAGGCTATCCAATTGAAGTGGAAGGCAACCATTTGGCCAAAAACTGAATGAAATTGGAAGCCTTGGAAGTTTTAAATGACAACAGAAAGACACAAACTGTGGTATAAAGAAAAGTAAGATTAATGTGTGGAACGGTGGCTCAGTAGGTAGCACTGCTACTGGAGAACCACGTTAGATGTCAGTATCTGGCGACTGCCTGCGTTTAGTTTGCACATTGTCCCCGTGTCTGCGTGGGTTTCATCCGGGTGCTCCGGTTTTCTCCCAAGTTCAGATTAGGTGAAGTGGCCATGCTAAATTGTCCATCCGTGTTCAGGGATGTGTTGGTTAAGTGCATTAAGCAGGTGTAAATATAAGGTACCGGAAAGGGGACTGGATGGGTTTCCCTTCAGAGGATTGGTGTAGACTTGTATGGTTAAAGGACTTTTCCGCACTGGCGGAATTCTATAAAAAAGAGCATCAGTGAAAATAAAACTTGCATAGAATATAAAGACAGATAGCAACAGTTTCTATAAATGAATTAAACGAAAAAGAGTGGCTAAAGTAAACTTTGGTCGTTTGGAGGATGAGAAGGGGCATTTAAGTGTGGGATTTAAAGAAATGGCTGAGGTACTGAACAGGTATTTTGAATTCGTATTTACACTGCACGACGCTAATACTATGCCATTAAGTTCCAAAGAGACCAAGGTAGGTGAGGTTTTTGGAAACAACCATTATTAATGAAGAGCTCGTGTCGGGAAAGCTAATGGAGCAAAGAATTGATAAGTCTCCTGGCCCTGATGAAATGCATCCCAGTGACCTAAAATAAATGGCGGGAGAAATAGCGGTGCTCTGGAAGCAATTTTCCAAAATTCGTTGGAGTCTTGGGCAATCGCAGCAGATTGGAAAACAGCAAATTTGAAACCATTGTTTAAAAAGGGTCGTCGACAAAGATTGGGAATTATACATCAGTTAGATTAACCACTGTACTGGGGGAGATGCTTGAGTCGATTATCAAGGAAGGAATAATAGGGTATCTCGAAATAAAGTGTCCCAACTAACAGACGCAACATTAGTTCATTAAGGATAGGTCATGCTTCAAATAATCTTTTGGAATTCAACGATGACAATTCGATAAAGGTGGACAACGGGACCCAGTGGATGTGGTCTACCGACATTTGTAAAGGGCATTCGACAAGGTGCTGCACAAAAGGCTAGTGTAGAAGAGAAGAATGCGTGGCATGAAGTATGAAATATTAGCATGGATAGATGATTGTTTAACTGACAGGAAGCAAAGAGTGTGGATAAATGAGTGTTATTCTGCCATTGGCCATGAGTGACTAGTAGTATTCCTCGGGGTTCAGTGGTGGGATGCATTTATTTACTTTTAGATGGGTGATTTGGAGTTGGGCACCACGTGTTCTGTGTCCAAATTTGTAGGTGACACGCAGATGAGCTGCAAAAATACAGAAGATTGTGAAACATTATGGAGGAACGTAGATATATTGAGTGAGTTGCCAAATGTCTGGGATATGGAACATAATGTGAATAAATTTGAAGTCATCCATTTTGGCTATAGTATCTGTTAAAGTATTAATTGGATGGTAAAACGTTTCAAGATGCTGCTGTGCAGAGAGACCTGGATGTCCTGCACGAATCTCAGGAAGTTGGTTTGGAGTTACAAAAATTAATTCGGAATGCAAACGGAGTTTTGTCCATCATTGCTTAGGAGGTTGAGTTCAAAAGCAGTAATGTAATTTTGCAGCTTTATAAGCTGTGAAACCACACCTGGAGTAATGTGTGCAGCTTCGGTCTACTTGAAAAAGGGTGAATTTGCATTTGAGCAATTGCAGACGATGTTCAAATGTTTGATTCTGGAGTTGAGGCGGTTGAAACAAAAGGAGACCCTGAGTAGAAGAGGATTATATGCATTGGAATTCAGAAGAGGGTGCATATTAAGTAAACTTATGAAATTATGAACGGAATCGATAAAATTCGAAGATGGGACGTTTCCATCTCGCAGGTGACGCTAGGAAAAGAAGGCATAGCCTCATGATGCCAGGGAGCAAATTTCGGACTTAATTGAGATGGAGATTATTCACCTACAGGGGCGATAATCCATGGAATTCCTTTCCCAGCGAACTAGTTGATGCTAATTCATTAAACACTTTTAAAGCTAAGGTAGATTTTTAGAAAAAGGAACTAAGGGGTATGGTGAGAGCGTGGCTAAGTGGTGCTGAGTCCACGAAAACATCAGTCCAAATCTTATTGAATGGCGGAGCGGTCTCGAAGGGCTGTATGGTTTACTTCTGCTCCTAAATCCTATGTTCTTATGATCAGGGAAAATTACAGGGAAGCTATTCCTGTTATAATAGGACAATTTCTTCATGGAGAACAAGTTGAAGAAATATTAGTGTAGATAGAGGAAGGGTATTGGTTAAGGAGTCAGACTTGGGCGAGTTCAATCAAAGGAATGAAAATATGTACAAATGCATTGCTGAATCAACAGAAAATACAATTACCACACGTTCTGGATTCACCAGACAGAACGAGCCCAGGCGTTATAAACGCGAATGATATATCTGTTCACCATGGTGAACTGTACAGACTAGGCTAATGCAATGCTCAATACAGCCAGGTAATTTGTCCACCGGGGATCATTGTGCAGACCTAACCAGGACATTTCTCATTGAACATGAACGGGTCTGTCCAGCAGGCATTCATTTATAAACGTGGAGTGGACAGGTCGAGGACGCATCAGTCTTTGATTGGAGGCAGGTGCAGCTTCATTCTGTAACCAATACCATGCTATTCTTTTCCTGGGAATGTTTGTTGGTGACAATATGCGGGGGTGTGAGTGGTTTGACACACATCATTGAATTTGTGTCACAACCATGGTTCACATTGCCTGTCGTTTGACAAGAACCAATGTAAGTGGACTTTCAGTTTATAAATTAACAGATCTGTCGCACCTCTGGGAATATTTTCTGGAAATAGGAAAGATAATGCTTTGATTTGTATCTGGGTCTGTGTTGAATCTGTCCTCAGATTGCTTGATGTGGACAGTGTGGAGCGAGATATGAGTCTTTTTAGTAACCTTTGATATTCCTCCCCTTCGTATTGGATGAGGACAGTGTTGGGTCTGCTTTAATCAATATTTCCATACTTAATATGTTCTTTGCATTTGCAAATGGCTAGTGCTAGAGGATCATCACTTCACGTTGGACGCCATACTGTACATGTCCTGGGAGAGTTTGTTTCAGACAGTGTAAATTGTGGTTTAAACATAGTCTAATTAGCATGCTGAACATGGCCTGTGTATGTGACAAGGGCCTGTGTCGGGGGATCTTTAATCTGAATGTAACCTTTTGTGTTACTTCTCCTGGAATGATAGATTGGAACAGTCTGCAGTGGTCTCTCAGCAATGGTGGAGAGAAAAAAACAGACTTAATATTTCCTTCAGAAGGGTTCTGAAGAGGGGTCACTGGACTCGAAACATTTACTCTGATTTCTCCTCACTGCGGCTGGCAGAACAGCTGAGATTCTTGGAATCATAGAATCCCTGCAGTGTTGAACAAGGCCATTCGCCCCTAAAAAGTCCAAAACTGCCCTCCAAACAGTAACCCACCCAGACACATTCCCCTTCCCTCTTAATCTGCATTTAGACATTACTAATGCATGCAAACTACATCCCTGGACATGACGTCAAAATTAGCGTCGCCAATTCACCTAATCTGTACATTTTTGGATTGTGATAGGAAGCCGGAGGACACCCACACAGACACGGGGCGACTGTACAAACTCCACACTGTCATGTGAGGCTGGAATCGAATGAAGTCCCCAGCGCTGCGAGGCAACAGTGCTATATAATGATCCAACATGATGCCTGCGTGATTAATCAGCTTCTGCCTTTGTGTCTGATTTTCAGCATGTGCATTTTTCTTCCCTTTTTTTGGACAGAGTGATCTTTATTCCGTACCCAATGTTGTGTTGTACCAGTCCCGGGAGTGCGAGATGATCAAAGTACAGGGTAAGCTTTACCCTCTGTCTCACCGCATTCTGTAACTGTCCTGGGAGTTTTGATGAGCGAGATAGCAGAGACGGCTTTGGTCAGTATTTCGTGCTGTGCTTTGCCTGTCCTGAGATTGTTTTATGGAGAGATTGTAGAGAGACATTTACATTCAGATTGAAAGAGAAGACCTTTGTTTTCAGTTTATATAAACTGATCATATCGGCATCCTGCGTGTTTTTTTTTGTGTGGTGGAGCCAATATTATCGTAGCTTTCTTTTAAGTTTGCATTCAGTTAGAAACTGAAGAGAGAGCACCGCAGGTTGTCTAAACCCTTGCACTCTCTATCATGCTAGTAATGTTGAAGGAGCTTTACTTTCATTCTAACTTACCGAATCACACACACCTGCCTTTTTATATTGACCGCCAGGATTCTGTTATCCGCGATGTAAACATATTGTCTGAAATGGCACGGTGGCACAGTGTTTAGCACTGCTACCGCACAGCGCCAGGGACCCGGTTCAATTCCTGACTCAGGCGACTGACTGTGTGGAGTTTGCACGTTGTCTACGTGGGTTTCCTCGGGGTGCTCTGGTTTCCTCCCACAGTCCAAGATATGCAGGTCAAGTGAATTTGCCATGCTAAATTGCCCGTAGTGTTAGGTAAATTTAGGGGAATGGGTGGGTTGCGCTTCGGCGGGTCGGTGTGCACTTGTTGGGCCGAAGCCTGTTTCCACACTGTAAGTCATCTAATCGACATAGGTGCAACAGTTGGAGCCAATAACAACACCCTGTGCCTCTAGTAAATATTCAATGTCCAGACAGCTCTGCAAAGCAAGAGGTGTATCACTTTTTTGTCTTCTCCCTGTGACTACAGCCATTATCATTGCTGTAAAGTCAGTTTCCCTTTGGATTAGGTGTAACTGTGTTATCGTTTCGACTATGATTTCATGTCCTCCCAAGGCGCACTAATCCATTTGTCAAGGAGGTGTCCATGTTTAAGGCCATGTTTCTTATTAATTGAAATGAGTATCAGCTGTGCCTCCGAATTATCCTCAGAAACCCCTACCTTTGCTGTTTCAAAACCTTCTGTCCTGGACTGTCCTTCCCATCAACGCTGGCGTATTTCTCTCTCACGTCTTTGTCGTTACATCATTGAATCATAATCGTTTCACATCCAAACGTGAGCAACAGACGTAAGTTGATGGGGTGTTTGGAGTGGGGGGTCGCGTTGAGTTTTGTAATGCAGAGAACGATTGCAAGATTGATGAACAAGGTATAAAGAGAGAGAGAGATAGAAGAAAGACGACGAGATGTGAAAATAGAGAAAACAAGGTTATTGACATAAGTAGATGTACTTCTCAATTTGCTTTGGCAATCTCTATGTGCTGTATGTACGACAGAACAGTATTTTCAAAATCTAGTTTTCATGCTTGGTCTGATGCCAGAAACTCAATCTCCAATAATATGGCAGACATCCACTGTTGGGAGAATCCACAACGCCAACACAATGATGTCGAGGTAGAAAGTTGATTAACTGAAATAAGATGGGAGACCAAAGGCAGAAATGGATAACACACATAGTAATAAGTTCGACACACTAGATCAGGGACACCCAGAGAGGGGGAATCCTTGACATAAGATTATCATAACATTTTTGATGAATATCACATTATGTTTTATGAAGAGTATGCGTCATATGCATCATATTTTGAAAGCTGATTCGACGTAGTGCATTCTGAATGCCTTGTGCACATCCGAGCAAACGTACCTGTCTGCACACACACACACTAAACAATAGAGATACAAACAGTTGTAGTCAATTCCATTTCACCTTATCCTATCATGTTTTCACTGTCACTCGCCATTACTTCTTCCAAATGTTTATTTTATTTCTCTAGGGGATATCAATTTATACTTCTGAATTCTCCGCAGCCATTGTCTACTATTCATTCATTTCTCTTAACAATGTCTTATCGATCCTGTTTCTGATCGTTCAATGCAAACAATCAAAACAATCGTCAATGTGACATTTGTTTTTGGTTAAGGCCAAAAAAATCTGAAAACGAAAAGGTGTATAAACTGTGCAATAAGATGCTTGCAGTTTCAGAAACAAATTATTGAAGTGTGTCGCTTTAAAGACAAAATGTTGCATTGCCAGACCAGCTGGAGAAAAGTTTGAAGAAATCCGCATTAAATGTATGTGTTGTGGGAAATTGTGGTGAGAGAAAGTTTTTGTTAGTTTGGCAGTCGTTATGAATAAAGGTACTTCAGTGAAGTCACAACCTCTCCATTGGCTCTTTGGATGTTTGGTGCATACCATTTTGTGGGTGCATAAAACAAGGAAATTAATGAGCCTGTGAAGTAGAAACACCACCTTTCTCCATTATTTCTAATATTTTTAGAGCATTTCGAGATGGGCAAGAAGATCAATCGCAGGCGACTTTAAAATTGTTGATGTGAAAGGCGTTTACTGGAAATGTTTTCTCAGTGGCTACGATTGATGTCAGTCTCTGTGGATACTAATCATGTCACTGGAGAGTTTCCTTGTTCTATTCATAAGGGTCTCCTTTCAGTGAGTTATCACATTGTATCGGCGGCAGCGTCATTGATAAAGATGAGCAGTTCAAGAAAGAAGCTGTGATCGGAATCTTAGAACCATAGACTGGGATCTTACATTAATGGATGAAAATCTGAGAAACCTTAAAGGAAATGAGAGAACAATGAATCAGAATCTGAGAACATCAGACTTGAATTTTCCATCAATGGACAGGAGTTTATTCTCGGCTCTTTATTATCTTTCCGTCGATGGGAAACGGTTAGAAAAACGGATAGAATGGGTCCTGATGATAATTCAGGCGGGTTATTATCCAATCCTCGCTGTTGTTGGTGTTCCGGGTAAGCATATTTGTGCCCATTTATTTAGTCTGCAAACCATTTTGGTTGTTGTCACTATTGTTGTTGCCAATATTTGGCAAAGATACAAAATATTACATTCGCTTCCTGTCTCAAACTCCATTCCTGTTCCAGGAATTTCCTAACCTTCACTTACAAACATCTGAGGAGGAACAAATGAGCACATAAACATGATTGGCTCAATTTTCTCCGAATTAATTTTTACATCAATATTTCCTTTGCCACCAAACCTGTCGATTGTCACCTCCATAATATCCCCAGTCTTCAGTTCTATCTGAGTGCTATTTCTAAACAAACCATCAGATCCACCTTTCCAGTAGCAGTTACCTTCGGACCACGCCTCCATTTACAAATATATTGATCAAAAACTTATTCTTGTCTCCAACTGGACTGTTGCGACGTGGACATTGAGAGGCTAGTTTGATTCTCACATTCAGTGATCATAAGTTTGTGTCATCTCTTTCCGGATAGCCTGCAAACACACACCAGGCAGAGGATTGTGTATTTAGAGACCATGAAGTGACAGATTAATTGGATTGTTTTGATTCGAGAACATTTCGAACGGGAGTGGGTGCCTCGTCCAACATATTCCAAGTTCAGTCCTCCGATGTACTCACTCAATGACAGGCCATCTCTGCAAACTGCTGACGGGAGTCGTTTAGTTCTGCCTCCATGGAGGAAGATCCAGAAACTCTTCCAGAAATACTGCAGGGCAGAATGAATTGACGACTGCAAATGAGAAACTATGGCTGATTAGAATTCGTAATGAAAAAATAATTAGTGACTAACTGATTGAAGGTTGGTAATTTGCTGCATCTGATGAAATCCAACCCAAACTATTCGTGGAGGTGGCAATGGAGCTAGTGAAAGATTTATGGAGTGAAACAGCATGAAAATAGTCCCTTTGGTCCAATACGTCTTTGCCAACAATAATCCCAAACTAACCTCGTCAGACCTATCAGTGTTTGACCCATCTTACTCGAAACGTTTCCAATTTATTTACATATATAATGATATTTTCTCTGTTGTAACTATCAGAAAGAATTATCGAAAATCCTTCAAAAGTCTGAGGATTCTGAAAACTGGCAATCAACTAATGTAATCCTGCATATTTAAAAGAGTATTGGGAGGGAAAGCAAAAAATATGACAACATTATTTCAGTGCTGAGGGGAAAAAAAGAAACCTTTTATAAGAAATGTGATAACGAGACATTTGGGGAATTGTGATATGACATAGCAGAGTCAGCCTTGCTCCAGGACGAAGACATCTTCTTTGAGAAGACTATGGAGTCTGTGTTTGTTGAGGAGTTCATAAACAGGAATAAGTGGGAGTGATGTATTTGAATATGCAGATTAATTTTAACATTTTGTTGACAGGTATGCAAACTTCCACGCGTATGGGGTAATATAATACTTGGATTGAGAAGTATTACTTGGTCGCAATGCAGAGAGCATAAATAATGACACTCAGTCGTGATCATGTATCACATATATTCGTGGTTGGAGCACAGCAATTGGCAAGGCAGATGAATGATTTCGGAATAAGGAAAATCTAGCATGATCGCTTTTTGGGCTGTTTAAATGTAGTAAGGTTTGTAAATCTTGTTGGTCAAACGCACCACCATGTCCTTGCTCATGAGTCACCAACAATAGTACATCCAGGGGAATCAATAATGGGGATACAAAACCGTATAATTTCCTTCATTGCAAGCTGATTCAACTCTGTAAGAAAGGACACGAGCATGAAATTGTAGAGCCTTGCTGAGAGAGTATTTGAATTACTGTAATTTGTTCTGCTTTGTAAGGAATACCACAAAAATAGATGGTGGTACCATAAAGAGAGAATGAAGAAACTGAGTGTTTAATTCGTAGCGCTGTGAGAGAAGAGGAGGTGATTGTGTTGAAGCTCAACAGTTGGTGCTGATCAGTTATTTGCAAAAGGGACATTGACAACATGAGATATTCTGTACTTAACTAGGACTGGTTTATTTGATTTATTGTCATGTGTAACGATATACAGTGGAAATATTTGTTTGCGAGCAGTATAGGCAGACCAACGATATGCAGATCATAGTGTGAAAAAAAACTTGGACCGAGTGAGTCATCCAAATTTCACCGCACGGGAAGTGCACCAGACAACATAATTATTTTGAAGATAAGCGTTATTTCAAGCTACAGAGTCTATTCAGCAGTCTAATCGAGCATTCCTCATTCTCTGTATGCCTCTGCGGCATCACAGGTCGATTGAGCGAGAGGCACACCTCTGAATGAATACATAAAGTTAATGTGCATTCGCTGTGCGACTCTGCTCTGAATGTTACGTTGTTGACGATCCCTGAAAGCGATCACAATATTTCCCTTCTGAAACAGTCAGCCTTCTTTAATTACCCACAGTGTTAGGAGGGTTAGTCAGGGTTAAATATAAGGTCGGAGAATGGATTTGGGTGGGTGACTTTTTCGGATCGGCCGAGTTGGACTTGTTGGGCTGAAGAGCCTGTTTCCACACGGTAGAGAATCTCATCTGTCAGTGGTCTGACCTCCATAGAGAAGACCAGCCTGCCTTCTCGGAGATGGAAGCTGCATAGTTCAGACTTTGCACAAGACGTTTGGCTTCCTTCTTGACTGTTCGAAAACAAATACTGCTAAAGTCGTAAATGGGTACCATGCGCAATGGAGGCACCATGGACAACGTGGAGCAGTCTATATTTGCATTATGTGCTTAATTTTTTTGTCATGTTGAAATATTCCATCACTTTGCAAGTAAGTCGAGGGCCTGAATGGCTTCTTCCTGGTTCGACTGAATGGGGCCATGGGACTGATTGGTCTAATCCTCGTGCATAATTAACAACTTGATGCCCTAACTAGTGTGAGGATGCTGACGTTTTAGAAGGTTGGATTACTCTTGTTTCTTTTATGAAAGGGATTGAATGTGAGCGACCAAATTGGGTAATTAAGGCCACTTGAATAGACAAATTGAGAGGCCTTGAGATTGTTTTAATGCAGCTTGAATATTGTGGCCTGCTCTCATAGATTAGTCTTTCTGACATTTGGTTTCTCATTAGCATCAGAGGCGATTGGGTTTTCAACAGAGTTGTAAGCTTCAGTGAAGGTCTCCTGGATGCTACTATCTCTGAATTTTCTCTGGAGATTGTTTTCCTCCTGGATTGGAGAACTGATTGTGAGAATTTGTGTCTGGATTTTCCTATTTGCCAAGATGTTTCTTTATATGATGTAACTATATTGGAAGAAATAATTACTAATAGTAACTGCATAAATTATTTGTTAAGTTTCCTAATACAATTAGGTTATCCTCGATTCCCCTGTCATTGATTTTAATTTATCACATGTTTTAAAGTAAGTACGTTTTTTAACATATCAAGCAGTTTGACCATTCGCATTTCATCTGGCTCAGACATTTTACATCTGTCGTTCAAATAAGAAAACGTTAGGGTCTAGTGTACGTTGGAAAATAATCTTGAGGGGTTCTCGGCTTGTCCACAACACTACACCCCTTTTGTTCATGTTTAGTAGCCTGGAGTGACAGAGTTGGCTATTCCTCTTCTTGTCCAAAAGTTGAAATGAACTGAATGAATCTTTCATCTTCCTGTGAAACCAAGATGAGTTGCTGAATGAAATCTTTTTTTTAACTTTGAACATGTGCAGTGTCTTTTATTATGTTTGCACCGATGTTACCTACGCTTGAACAGCACAAGCGTGTATATTGACCAGGTTTGCTGCACGTGGACGTAGAGTTCTTCAGGAGCTGTAGGGTAACCATTTGTTCTGAGAATTTTGTGTGTGATCTTCAATGAATGCGCATACTTGTGATGTTATGATGGGGGAAAGGCATTGATGAAGTAGGCGAAGATGTTTCTGCCGAGGAAGCTAATTTGAGGATAACCCGCTGAGATGTCCTGGGACTGAGAGGATTTATGTCTCCTAAACACAAACTCCTTCTTTTGTTCTTCAATCACTTCAACCAGTGGGACATTTATACTGATTCCCATTAATTGTTCGGGATCCTTGAAACGATCCTCAGATAAATACTGCGTTGGTATCGTGGCAATTCATTCCTTACCCTTATTTTTAGCTGTTTTCTTCACGGAAACAGGTGCTGGTGTGGGAGCAGGAAATGTTTTCTTCACCCTCAGGGTATTAAATGTCAGGAATTCTCGCTTCCAAGGAGTGACAAGAGCTAGATTACTAAATGTATAACACAAGAGCTGCGTGGCTTTTGACCTATCAGAGAGTTGAGGGCGATGAATAATTGGGCATTAAAGAGGATTTGAGACCTAGGTCGATATGCCATGATGTTATTGAAGAGGACAGCAAGCTTGTGGGGGCTGAATGAACTGCTCCTCTTTCTGATGTTCTCACATTCTGCTATTGGAGGGTTAGTGGATACTATTTCCATGCAAGTTGAGTTTTTGAATGCTGCAATCGGGAAGGCAGAGGATTATGTGAGTCACCATTTCCTGAGGCACGGGGGCTTTTTTCACAGTTAATCTGGCTGAATAGTAAACCATCAAGTAAACTACAATTCGTACAGAGAGATGAGGGACTTCTTTTTTAACAGCGTGGTTCCCTAATTGCCTTTTCTAATCTATCCAAAACGTGTGCAACAGTCTTCAGGAAGTGACTGGTCTCTTCTGTTTCTGTGCATAGCGTCACACATATAAGTAGCATCCAAACGCTCGTGTCTAACAGTTTTGAGGGGCTGAATGGAACATAGGACTGAGAAGCAGCGATGACCCAAGAGATACTTTGACTGTTCCGCACCAGGCAGAAAGATCATAACTGATCTGGTAGAGTACTCAGAATCACTTTTCCTTCGGAATCCCATTATCGTTAATTCGTTTCGATGTCAAATGTTTAACTAACTGAGTTGTGAAAGAATGAAAACAGAGACGCATCACACACTTCCTGTGACAAGAATTCCGACTCGAAATTACATTTTAGCATCTCTCCACATGCTTCTTATCAAATTGGAGAGTCAAATCATATGTAAATAAACCATTTTTGTCCAACTTGTCCACGCTGACCAGATGCCTAAACGGATTTTACCCCATATGCCTGCATTTGGCCCATATGACACAATCCTTCCCATTAAAGTACACATTCAGAAGACTTTTAAATGTCTAATTGTACCAAACACCACCACTTCCATGGCAGCTAATTCAGTAGCGGCAATATCCTCTGCATAAGACATTTGCGCATAAGGTCCCTTTAAAATTTTTCCACTTTCAGCTTCAACCGATGCGCTCGAGTTTTGGAACCGCGTTCCCTGGGAATAAGGCCATGGCTATTCACCCTATCTATGTGCGTCATGACTGTATACACCTCACTGATGACACTCCTCCACCTCTAATATTCCAGGAAAAACAGCCACAGTTTATTCAGGATCCACATTTAGCTCAAATCCTCCAAACATAGCAACACCCTTTTAAATATTTTCTGTACCATCTCAAGTTTAACAACATTGTTCCGTTAGCAGATCATCCCAAATTGTACACAGTAGTCTGAACGCGGCCTCACAAATGACCTGCACGGCCGCATCCTGACCTCCTAATTACTATGTTGAATGCTCTGACGGCAACAAGACAAAACGTGTTCTTCACCAACCTCTGTATCTGCGACTCCACTTTCATGGAACAATGCAATTGCACGCGTAAGGTGCTGTTTTCAGAAACAATTCCAAGGGTAGCACAATTATTTGTGTGAGCCCTGCCCTAATTCATCTTCTCAAAGGTCCAATGCTCACATTTATCGAAATTAATCTCTGTCTGTCACTCCTCGGCTCATTGGCCCATCTGATGAAGATCCCGTTTTACGCTGAGGGGACCTTCATCTCTATCCGCTACACCAGCTATTTTGATATCAGCAGGAAACCTATTAATCATGCCGCTGATACGTTTTTCGTTTCAGGGCTGGATTACTTCACACAATGCATCAGATTTAGTCTCAGCCATGCCATGTACAGAGGCAGAAAAACATCCTTAAAATCATAGACGATATCCTTTGCATGAAGCGGTTTCACTCCATTCCCTTTCCAAATCACTTTATGCATCTTCAGACTAACTGGATGACATTTATGTGCCATTGAATATTGAAATCTTTCTCCAGGTGCATAATTGACTTTTGTTTTTGCCTTTCCCAAAGCACAGCCTACACACAACACACATTGCTATTATTCTTTTACAGGAAGTTTGCTCATGATTCTGCTCTGTCTAAATCCCATTGCAAATATTCTGTATCCAGTTGACGTCTAATTGCATGACTACCTTGTTGTAATAGCAAACCGAGCACCAAGCCATTCAGCGCCTTTGTCCAAGTCGTTAATCTATATTATAAATTGTTGAAGATCTCAGACTGATCATTCTGAGTTCCATTAGTAACAATTTCAATCTGAATTTAAGCAAGTACCTCTTCACTGTATTTACCTCTTCACTGTTAGCCAACCAGGTATACACTATTCCGGCGTAGTAGAGTAGAAATTTTAAATGGCCTCGTTAAGTGCTTTGTTGCTGCTTGTCAATGTGTGCTGCTGTGCAAGGGACCTGTCTGTCTTTGTGCCCGAGCCACAGTATTTTAGACTGTTGGTGCAGCATGTATCGAAAAAGGCAAATGGACTTTTGTACTTCATTGCTAAAGGGTTTGACTGCATGTTGCAGCTGTATCGGTAGCTGGCCAGATCACATTGGAGTACTGTGTTTAGCGTTTATCCCTTCACTTTTTGAAAGAATATATGTGCAGATGCGATTAACTGAGTTGATTTCGGAATTGAGAGGTTCAGCTGATGAGGGGAGACTGAGTCGTCAGTGATTATATTCATCGGAATTCAGCAGAAGGAGGCGGATCGCATAGAAATATTAACAAAATTACGTTAATAAACGAATGGATAAGACAGAAGCAGGGTGGATATTTCCACTGGCGGATGAAACTAGAACAAGAGTGTGTAGCCTAACGTTTAAGAGGAGCAGGTTGATCACCAAATGGAGGAGGAAGGTATTCACTCAAAGTGTTCTGAACCTGAGAAGTTCACTGCCAAATGAAGTAGTTGAGGCGTCCTCACTGAATGCTTTTCAAGCTGACACAGCTAAGTGTATAATGAATCAAGGAATTAAGAAATATTGTGACAGGTTAGAAAAGTGGAGTTGAGGACACGAAAAGATTACCCATGATCTCATTACATTGATGATCAGTCTTGGAGGGTCAGACTTCCGCGCCCTCTTTCTTGTTCTGGTGTTCTTATTTTATGTTCTTATATTCTGAGTTTAGCAATACTCCAGTAGGGTCAGTTGTTGTCAGATCATTTGCTAGTGGCAGTGCAGTCAATGATCCATATTCTTGAGAATTTAAAGGAAAATAACAGAATATGGACTAACACATTAGTCGAACGCTGCACTGTCAAAATGCTATCTTTCAGATTAAGCTACAAATCTTGTCGACGGGGACAGGCGCTGGATGAAGTTCTGAGAGCGATGGGAAATGTGGCTTGTTCGAGTCAGGTGATAAGGCAGATTTACAGTGAATGTGAGAGAGCAGACGCTACACGTTGTCATTTATCCTGGCTGAGTCGGGAAGGTTAGTCACGCTTATCCTGTATTGTTGGAGATTTCGACAGACCACAGTTGCTACATTGATCTGGGTAGCAAGCACAGACCACACTCAGGGTTTCTGCTGGCGTGGACTTGTCTGGGAAGACAATGGTCCTCCTCTGTACTAACCCATCCACCACGACCACCGTGCACCTGCTATCGTGGTGTAATTGCCACTTACCTACCATTTGACCCCAGTTACAAATCTGCAGAAAAATCTCCATCACCCGAATACACATTAATATCCCATTCACCTGCCATTCCTTGAAACACTCGCCCATGTTGCAAGATGCAATCCAAATGTCTTCATTTCAGCATCCTGAAACCTGCGAACATATCCTACCATGACACTTTATCTCAGTCTCCACTTCCCCTATTAATTTCTCCAGCCCTTCCCATTTGTTGATATTTAAACTCTTTCCACTATCATCGCTCTCTCTGACGGTGATTTTCACACCCCAGCAACACCTGCCATGGCACAATGGATTTATGGAACTGTAAATGGATGTTAACTGCACATCCAGTCACTTCCAACATGGACCTAACACAGTGTCACCAAGCAATGCACTGGGGTTTTCTGCACATCGATTTATGTTCGAATAATAACTGTTCCAGGTTTACAGATCACTTCAATAATGTTCCTTGCACAGCTCCACGCGCTGAACAGCTATCTACTCCGAGTTTATGAATCAATTCAATAGTGAATCCTGCGCAGTGTTCCATTCCGTAGAGATTGTTGTTGTGCTGATCGGTACATGAAACTGGGCTGTACAGTGTTTCTCATCTGGATTTACGGTGTCGAGATTGGTTTTGTGAGATGGATTGAGAATATCATATAACGAACTGCGTTAGCTGACGCTGCATTATCTTTATAGCATGTTCTCAATCGTGTGTATGAGACCTTCAAACTTTCACTACTCCAACTAATCACAGACCTTCTAAATCTTCAATATTTCTTCAGCTTGTTCTACTTTGCTTAATTATCCACTTTTAAGACAAACATCAACCCTACTGAATCTTATCATAGCCTTTGCTGTTGGTTTCCCTCGATTTTCGGGTTCCATCCTTATGAAGATCAAAAACAATTTCGAAAAAAATTCTGTGGTCGACGTTCTTGTTCACTTCCACCTTTTTTCCCATGTCATGTTCCATTTATATGGGTTTTCTGTCGCTTTCACTCACGCCTTTGAACTTTCGTCTATGCCTAACAACTGAACACATGTGCTTGTTCCTCTCAGCTGGATGCGTGGTCACCAACACGAGGTGGTCCCTTGAGAATTGCTCAAAAGACCAGACATCTAACATGCATCTCAGGGGCTTCTGACTGACTTGTTATTGAAAAAGTAGTGGAGGCGCAGTTGATGGTTTGCTGGAGGTTGCGCTGTGATTTGCCTCGGACATTCAGGGAGACAAGGGGATTCGATGACCAAGTCTGAACGGAATACGGGGACTTCGTTACAGCATCTGGGTCTGAAACATGAACAACCAGGAGACGAGGCTTCAGAAAGGGGAAACTCTGAAAACAGCGGGAGAATCTGTGGAGGAGTGTGTGGATTGTGTGGGAGAGAGAAATCTGCCGTACCTAGTCAATAGGAAACTGTCAAAGTGTCAGTAAATCTGACTCGTGAACATGCAGTGCAGAAATTATTGGACAATCTTGAATAAATGATTCCCCTTTGGTAAAAAGCTCAACACACTCGCCCCTCCTCCTCACCCAACCAACCACAATAAAAAATCCCTTATGTTCTGCGAGTAATGGATCGACTTGGAACATTAGTTAGCCGGCCATAAGAGAGATTATCACAGAATCCTGACAGTGTGAACGCAGACCGTTCGCCCATCGAGTCCACACTAATCCTCGAAACAGCTTTCCACCTAGAATCCCCGATTTTATCCTGGTAGTATAACATTTTCTCATGGCTAACGCATCCAGCCTTCACACCCGTTCATCACGATGGGCGATTTGGCATGAGTCAATCAAGTGTGGAACTGGAAGACAAAAACGCAGTAGGTAAATTAGCAGTGGATACGATGTTTCAGGTGAGAAACCATCATCAACAATGGTGAACGGGAAGGGGCTGCAAAATAAATAGATAGCGGAGTGGCACCCAGGGAAAGATAGATGAATGATGTCAGGTGGATGCTGGTGGGAAGTAATTGGTCGATGGGAAGACTGGAGTGGATAGGTGGGAAGCAAGATGATCCATTCGGTCAGTCCAAGGGGACAGATAAAAACCTGGGATGAGCTCGTGTTTAGTATGGCCAACCTAACCTGCGCATATTTGCCTTGTGGCAGGACATTGGAACACATGGAGGAAGCCATCACAGGCACAGGGATAATGTGCAAACTCCGCGTTGCCCGTTGCTTGGTGTTGGAATTGAGCCTGGTTCCCTGGCGCTGTGAGCCTAAGTACCTAACTAAGCCAATGATGGAGATGGAAGAACAGTTCTGATGTCTCAACGAGTCAGAGCAAACCCTCCAGTACACACTGTGTCATTACGTCCTGCCACTCTCTCCATTTCAAAAAATTACGACATTCCATTCGTCCTGAAAACAAAACATAACATTTTATGTATCACGTTATATCCCATCTGCCAAACAATTATTCCATCACTACATCTGTTTATAACCATTTGCAATCTCTCCCCTCCTCCTGTTAATTAAATATGCAGTTTATCTTTTTGTCATCACCAAACTGAATTAGAGTACCTTTGTTCCACTCCTCCAAATCATTGGTCTCTATTGTAAATAGTTGAAGATTCAGCACTGATCACTGCATGATAGCACTGGTTTCATGCTGTCAAACTGATCAAGGTTGTTTTATTATGAGTGTCTGATTTCTGTTTGGTCGCCAATCCTTCCCCGTTCCTCACCAGGTTATTTGAAGGCTTAATACGACCAAGGGGTATTTTGAAATGCAGTCCCTAGAGCCTGCTCTGGCAGTTAATACGATTATGATTGATGTCATCTCGACCTTAGATCCACTTTCCAGCCTGCTCTCCATAATCCTTCGTTTTCTCAATGTTCCAGCATCCACTGCACTCTGCGGCAGTGAATTGCATAGATTCACAACCATTTGAATGAAGTAATTTGGCATCACCGCTGTTCTAAATCTGCTCCACGTTATACTAAAACTACGGCCTCTTGTACGAGGTTTCTCCAAATGAGGAAATATCCACTTGACGTCTCCATTTTCAATTACCTTTAGCATTGTACAGACCTCAATGAAATCTCCTCTCATTCTGCCAATCTCCAGAGACTACAGGCCTGATCAGCTGAATCACTGTTCACAAGAAACACTCCTCATCTCTGGAATCAGCCTAGGCAACCTCGTCTGAACTGCCTCCAATGGAACTGCAAAGCTTCTCCAGTCAGGGCTCCAAATCTGGGCACAGTCCTACGGTTGCAATCTCACTAATGACTTGCATAGTAGCAGCAACATTTTTTTTAACTTTTATACTCTATTCTTTTGGAATCAATGCTGCAATTCCACCTTCCTTCGTCATTACCTGCTGTACTTGAGTGCAAGTTATCTGTGATATGCACAGAGATCACACACGTCAAATAAGGTCACACAGATTCCTCTGTACCTCAGCACGCTAACGTTTCTCACCATTTCAATCATATGTAGTCTGTCTATTTCTCTTATCAAAGTAGACACAACTGATAATTATTCATGATCAAATTCTTCTGTCAAATTATGGTTCAATTCGCCCAAGTAACCCATATTCATTTGTAAACTTCGGTCACCTTCATTGAAACTTACATGTCCAACTGTGTTAGTGTCATCTGAAAATTTGCCTCAATTATTTTACAAACGTGTAACTAGGTAGCAGTGTAGTTTGCAAATTGTTCGTGCCTGAGTAGCGAGCTGTATGACTCCCAAATTTTGGCAACTAGGAAACGGCCGATCTATTCTTTTTTCATTTTGTTTTGGACCAAATTTCCATCCAAGCTATTAAGTTACTTTGCATACCAGGTGCTCTTATTTGACAGATTAGACTTTTCTCCTTCTGAAATTTCTTCTGGATATCCAGATATATTAAATCCCCAGGATCCCCATTGTCAAACTTGTTTCTTTCTTCTTTCACGAGATTGAACAAATAATTCTAATATGATTTATTCTTCATAAAACCATGCATAGTCTGATTAATTTTGATTTGACCGTGCAAATCTCGTGTTATTAGTTCCTTGAAAATGCATCCTAATAGTTTGCTTACTATTTTTATTTACCAGTGCAGATGATCATTCCAAGTCCTCCTCCTTCTATAATCACTACGTCCACTTTCAATCATGTGTAACAAGCACAAGGCTTTAAAATATCTGCTACGATTCCCATGTAATGGGTATGAGCCACTGAATGGTAATATTCTGCACTTAGATTACTCACTCGATGGGCTGACTGCCCTCATAGTGTTCCTCTATTTGAGACTAAATGGCTTGATCATCCAGCTGTTGTTCTGCTGCTATTCGTAAGAGGCTAAAGGTCTGCTTGTCCCCCTCTTATTACTGTGTAAGGCGTTTGAGGGATCATGGAATCGTCCTGTTATTGTAAAACAGTTTGAGGGGCGAAAACACCTCCTCCTTTTCTTTGGTCTACCCCTGCCTCGCGGAAATGGGATTGAAAAAGTGCCTTGACTTCGCCCGTTGCACTACAACAGACAAGTGAACTGAGTTAACGCCTGCTTTCCTACAAGTATATCTCAATGTATTTTTATCCTTCTTCAATTTCTGTGCAACAGGCTCGATGGGTTGTCAAACCTTCTTTTATTCCAATATACCAATCTCCAGTCACTTTCTGCCCTCTTCCAGTTCCTGTGCTGCAGACATGAGGAGCCTGAATGGGCTGACCTTGTTGCTGTGCAACTGAATACCAATGGACATAGCCAACTCTGGGTCCTGAAATCACGGCTTCATTGGCTGATTGGCCTCCTCTTGTTTCTGTATATCAAGCTCCAGGGACTGAATTGTCTCATCCTTTTCAGGGGCAACAGGGTGAAAGGTCTGTGTAACAGGCTGGAGAAGCCGAGTGGATTACTCCATATGCAGTGTTAATGGCTTCTGTTGCTGACCCTCCGTTCTCTCTGCTATGTCAATGAAAGATCATCTTCCATTCCTGTAAAGGACAATGGATATTGCATCAACCTGACAACGCGTTGCTTATAAGCTGACATCTTTATTGCAGTCATCCTTCGCGGACCCATCACTGAGCTGCTTCCAAATTGACAGTGTACTTTCTACAGTAAGGAGACCATGTTCGTACACACTGCGTCAGATGTGATCTCACTGAGTCCAGAACAGTGGCAGACATACTTTGCCAACCTGCTATAAGGGTCCAATCCGGGTTAGATCAGTCTCTGCTGTCAGGAGGAATACACAACATTGTTGAAATCTCACTGCCTTTTTCTACTCCACTAGCATGACGAGGGACCGAGTCAAAATATCAAAATGGCGAGAGGAATGAATGATCTCAATGTTGAAATACGTCTCGTGAAAGATCTCGTCTGAATCTGCCATTAATATATCCAGGGCCCCAATTGCTCAGAATATATCTGGTAAAGTGGAGGTTGGAAATGACAAGGAAAATCAACTTCGGTGGGAATTATACATCAAATGAAAACTGCAATGCAATCGTTGGGAGTGTTATAAAACAGAAAATCAAATATCCAAGTTTGTATTAACTGCAGAACAAAATGGACAAACTCAAGTTGCATCTGAACAGTGTTAAACAAGTAACCATTGTGAAAAGTGCATTTCATGAGCATGTATGAGATATTTTCGCAGCAAGTTGAACACCGAGCTAAATATCAGGCTGTTTTGAATTGTTGTTGTGTGATCAGAAGAGCTAACTGAAAATCTTGTTGTGAAGGAGTTTTTTCTAGACGTGATAGTGATGTATTAATGCTTATATGATGTCTGAAAACAAAAGGGTTTGTTATGAATTTATGGCTATACATCTGAGTCAGGCAAGCCATTACGTTATTTGGGACAAGTCATCTTCAGTGAGCTGGAAACATGTGTGAAAAAAAAAATTAAAGCAAGGTAGACAATGCTAATCAGTTATGGAAACACTGTATGGTGAAAAATATCGATCTACTCCGACAAGTTGAAAAGACCACAACAAAAGTGACTCTATGATCGTGAACAGAAGAGGGTGATGATCGCATTTGATCACTGGCTCCAGCTCAGAAAAATGCCAAATATTTTGTTAAAGCGGTTAATCAGGGAAACATAGTACCCAGCAATTTAGAACCACGAAACTGATATGAACATCAAAATGAGAACAGGCACGCAAACTAACAAGAAGCACAAAGGCTGCAAAGCAAACTTTCTTTCGATATCTTAAAGGAAAATGAAAACGAGGTAAAATGTGGAACAATAAATGTGCAGCAAAGATAATGAATTGAAGAGAATAGATAAATTACAAGGAAGGAAACAGCTATTTTGTGACTGTCTTCAAGGATTAAGATCAATAAATTTTCCCGGAAAGACCAAGTGACCATGAGCCATGTGTAATTAAAGATTGAAATCATTCATAAGAGTAACGAGGTAGTATTTGGAACTGAGCTGGATTGAGCGGTGGTCAGTCTGACAGACCTAAAGATCTTTTTAATTGAATTTCAGAGTAAGTAGCAATCCACATATTGATTACTTTGTGGATCAATATGTTACGTTCCAACACAGTTTGCAAAGGCAGGACATCTGAAAGATTACAAATGCAAACCGATGGTTGAAAGTGAGAAAGAGGGGGAGTAGACAACCACAAAACAGGAAAATTCCCATTAATTGGACGGAAACTGTTCGATTGCGTTATAAAGGATATGATATCAGATATTTAGACGGTATCTTTCTGCAGCGTGCCCGCCTCCCCAGTGTTGCAGTGCTGCAAACTAAATAAATTTGTGTAGTCTGCAAACCGAGCGAGAATGCCTTGAGTTCATTAATGTACAAAATAAAAAGTTGCCGTGTCAACATCCAATTCTGTGGAAAAGCACTTGTTGTCACACTGAGAAGGACCCGTTCATCCCCATTTTCTGCTTTCTGCAAGGCAGCCAAACTTCCGTACATGCTCGTACTTTGCATCTGTCACCATGGGCCTTTGTCTAAGTCAGAAGTTTCCAGTGTGGAAGCTTTTCAAATGCATTCTTGAGGTCCAGGTAATAACATCTATTATTTCTCCTTCGTTTAACATGCTAATTGCTTCCTCAAAGTATTCAAGTAGATTAGGGCGGCATGACCTCGTGTTGGTGAAACCATGCTGACTTTCCCCTACTTAACCATATATGTTGCAGAATTCAGAAATGGCAGCGTTCACAATGGATTCCAGGATCTTCCACATGACTGAGGTTAAGGTAATCAGTCTGTAATTTTCCCTCCTTTGCCGTACTCCCTTTTAAAAAAGGGGTGCCACCTTAGCTACTTTACAGTCCTTTGGAACCCTCCCTGACTCTAACGATACCGGAAAGATTCCATTAACGCCTCCACGATGTTTTCAGCTATAACCCTTCGAACGCTGGCGTGCAGTCCATCCATTACAGATGATGTATTCACCTTAAGGCCATACAATTTTTGTAGCACTTTCTCCTTTGTATTGCCACCATACTCATCTGTGCCCCCTCACTCTCTTGAATTTTGGGATATTTCTCATAACTTCCATCGTGAAGACTGATATGCACTGATTACTCAGTTCCTCAGCCACTTTCTTGTTCCAAACTATTATCAATCCAGAGGCATGTTACAGCGGTCTGATCTCCACTTTTGCCTGTTTTCCCCTTTAAGAAGAAAGTGAGGACTGCAGACCCTTTTTCCCCTTTATACAATCTTCCGTCTCATGAGCAGGCTTCCTTTATATTACGGGCTAGCTTAGCCACATATTTAATCTTCTTTCTCCTTATTTCTTTTATTTTTTGCAGGCCTCTGTTGGTCTTTGTAAGCTTCCCAATTCGCTGGTTTCCCACTGCCCTTCGCCACATTGCAGTCTTTCTCCTTTTCTTAAATGCTCATCTTTATTTCCTTACTCAGCCATGTTTGCTGCATCCTCCCTGGAGGATAGTTATTTATTTTCTCGGGATGAATTTCTGCTGTGTCTCCTGAATTTCTCCAAGAAACTCCTCCCATTGTTTAACCAAAATTTTTCCTGCTCGTCCCCTCACTCAGTGAAGTATATGCATCTCCTCCCTCATGTCTCTGAAGTAGCTTTTATTCAGTTGTCATACGGTAACATCTGATTACATCTTGTCCCTCACAAACCGCAGGTTCATTCAGTTATGGTATGATCACTGCCTCCCAAGGCTTCCTTCACTGTGTGGTTCCTCATCAATTCTATTTCATTGCAAAGCACTAAATCCAGTATTGTTTGTTCCCGACTGGGCGCCACCAAAAGCTGCTTCAAAAAACCATCTCATAGTCATTTTACGAATTCATTTTCTTGCAATCCATTCTCCACCTCATTTTCCCAGTTTATGTGCATATTGAAATGCCTAAACGATCACTACAACTTTGTCTTTCCTACACATATTCTCTCTTTCTTAGTCTATCATGCGCCTCAACTCCAGACTACAGTTTGAAGTCCTTTCCAGAACTCCACCTTTGCAATTCTTCAATTTTACACACGCACGTTCTACACCACCTGACTATACTTTGCTTCTTATTATCGGCTTAATTTCATTTCGTATCATGAGGCATACGTACCTCTCTGCCCACCTGCCGACCATTTCGACCGGATGTATATCCTTGGATACTCAGCTCCGGATCGTGATCCCATTGCAGCCACGCATCTATGATGCCTGTCACGTCAGAACTGTCAATTTTATTTTTTTTACACAAGCTCATTTACTTTATTCCTTATACTTCGTGCAATCAGATATAACACCTTCAGTGCTGTGTTCACCGTCCAAATTCTCAGTGGCAGCCGTTTATCCAGTGAGATTGAAGCTTGATTGTGAACTCGTTCCAAACATTCTTTTCTATTTGTGTCTGTGCTGTAAACGTTACTAAACTCTTCTGAGGTCTGCAATCTTCCCTCCTCATTTAATTTGGATTTTCTAATTTTCCCCCGTAAGTTAACGCTTACCCCTCCAACGTTTCCTTTATAGCCCTGTCTACGGCCCGAGGTATTCAAATAATTAGGACTCTGCTCCCAGCATGGTTCAGATATAGACCGTTCCACTTGAACATATCCCTTCTTCCGCAGTGTTGATGCCAAGGTTCCATGAATTCAAACCCATTTATCCCACCAAGAATTTACCCGCTTAATCGCCTTGACCCTGTGTCAAGTAGCTCGTGGCACAGGTAGTTATCCAAAGAACCTTTTTGATTCTGATTTTTAACTTCGCTCCGAGCTGTTCATGCTCTATTAGCAGAAGTACTGCCAGCGTTTTAGCTCTGTCATTGGTCCCTATGTGTACTACGGCCACTGGATCGTTTCACTCCCACTCCAAGTTCCTCTGCAGCCCAGATGAGATATCCCAAATCAAGGCACCAGGCACAGAACAGACCTTTCGGGTCTCTCTATCGTAGGCACAGAGAACAGTGTCTCGGCCTCTAACTATAATGTCTCCAATTATAACAACATTCCATTTCTCTTCCCCCACTTCCCTGCACAATGGCGCTGTAATCATTGCACTCGTCATTCGTGCAATAGCCTTTCCCTTCGACACAGGGTGCAATGTACTTGAACCTGTTGGACAGGTAACTCTACCTCCTGGACCTCTCTACCTGCCACACTCTCAGCCACACCTTCCTGACTCTGATCATTGTCCAGGTAACTCTCCCCCTCCCTCACGTGTCGCAATGTTTGAAGTTCAGACTCCAACTCATCGACTCTAAGCCGGAGTACTGCCAGCAACCAATATTTGTCACACATATGGTCATTGCTAAACAGAATAGCCGGCAGCAGCTCTCACATCATGCAGAAACAACACATCACCTGATCCTCCATCCTTTTAAGATCTGTTTTGAACCTATTCTTATTTTAACTTGCAATTCTTTTGTTTCTCTACTTGTTTTCTCAGTCTTAATGCACGTTTTAAACAATAAATTAACAAGATGCAATTCAGCACCGGTTCAAATTTAGCGGACTCCATATTAGCCAATTAAATCACAGTACTCCTGTGACATCCCTTTACAGTTTCGTCTCAGTCGAAACCTGTTTCAAGCAGAATCTCTTCCATTCCCATATTACTCTCCACTCTCTTTTCCTCTGTTTCAGTTCTGAAGTGAAATTCTGTACCTCTCTTATTCTCTGATGGCAGCTCACATCATTGCCTGTGCAGAAGAGGTCGGAGACAGAGGCGATGGCATCGGCGCATGTGCAGAATGGTGTAGATATTTTGCCATTCACATCGGTGCATTTGCAGAGATCAGTGCAGATTTTAGACCATTGACATCGGAACTTTCACAGAACTGTGCGGAGGCTTTGCCTTTGAAATTGACACATTTGCAGAGAATAGTGCAGAGGACTTCGCTGTTGACATTGGTGCATTTAGAGAAAAGTGCGGATATGTCACTGTTAGCATCGATGGTTGCATATATTGCTACGTGCACAGAATTGTGCGGAGAGTTTGGCGCATGCACCAAATGAAGTGCGCCAAACATTTGCTACTGGATTCACGATATTGCACACGTAGAGAAATGTCTTCAAAAATAATCTTCGCTAATTTTTCATCGATTTTAAAGCCAAATCGCACTGATGAAATATATTTTATATGAGAATTACTTGTGTGCTCTGTGTATGTGTCAACTTCAGTGCTTCCTTCAATTGTTTTATTCATTGAGTAGAAATGACTTATCATGGAGGTATGGTGTGAAGGCCAGTAGATGTCCTCATTAGGCAATTTCCTTGACCATCTTTGAATTTTACCAGGTGATGTCTTGTTTTCTGGAAGCAGTATTGGGAATTCCAAGGTCAATCCTGTCCTGACTGAGTACAACGGTGCCACCAACATTTGTGGTTCTGTTTCAGAGTCACAGAGATGCCCAGCACGGAAATAGCCTCTTTTATCCAACTTGGCCATGCTTACCAGATATCCGAACTTAATATAGCCCCATTTTCCAGCACTTGTCCCATATCCTTCTCAACACCTTTCATTTATGTTGTAATTGTACTCCAACCACAACTTCCTCTAGCAGCTCATTCAATACATGCATCAATCTCTGCATGGAAATGTAATCCTTAAAGTCCCTTTTAAATCTTTTCCCTTCCTTTAACCAATGTCCTCTCGTTCTGGACTAACCTAGCCCAGATAAAATCACTTATCATTTCGGGGACAGGGTGGGACAAGATTAACACAGGGATGGTGACCGTTCTTCATGAAACATTACAAATCAGGTCCGATTCTGTGAATACGATGATGTCAAGATTGTTTCCTGCCCAGTCACATTTAGGAACAAAAGTAAAAATGGAGCAGGAATAACGGTTTACAAAAACATAATAAAAGGCACTCTATGTGAATGTGTACTGTTTTCTCAATAAAGTTTCAGGTATTCACTTTGTGCATTGTCAGAAATGGATATGATGGAACAGCATTACAGAGACATGACGACAGGATGATCTATAGTAGGAATTAGATATTCCGGATATTTCATATTCATGAGTGTTATCTAACAATGAAAAGGAATTGGGGGAGATCTCTGAGTAAGAGATGGTATCTGTGTAGCCATAAAAGAGGACCTGACATCAAATGATCAAGAGATTGTGTTAATCTTGTGGATTTTATTATGAAAAGTGACAAGTGAGTCGAGTTTGTGGAGAAATTTCCACCGTGAGCGAGAGTGAATCTCCACAAACTTACTGGACAGAAGGACTTTTTTGATGCGGGTTTTATGAGTCTACCGCCTTCTATACTTAATATTTTCCAGAACATTCTAAAACTATCACGCGCATAGCATTCTGAAACCGACATTATTTGTGAACGGCGGATATTAGTTTGAATAAGATAAACTCCTGAGGGAAGAAATCCTGTTCCAGACAGACGGAGATTTTGTTTTGAAGTACCTTTCTTTGAGGGTAGTTAAATTGGTGAACATGTTTTCCCTGCATTTACCTTTCTTGATGACAGATGATCCACTGAAATTCAGAAAAAAAAGACAGAAATGGCCAATTATTTGTTGCTTTCAAGAACTGGGGAACAATTCTTCAGGTCAGCAATGTTTTCCCTCTTCGTATTCGGAAGTGGAAAGAAGCGGCTCCATCTGTACTCGAATGAACGAGTCTGTGGGAATGTTCTCGAAATCATCTGTTGGTATGAATATGTGCCTGCCTATTTGGGAAGTGATCATTTATTTTGTTGCATGTCACATTTTGTGAGTAATTCACGATTTGTTCTTTCTGCTTCTAATACTTCAATAACGTGACACATTTGAGTATCGCACTGGGTCTTCGATTAAGGTGGTAACTTCCCCTCGAGGCTGATAAATAATTTGCTTGTTTTCCTTCCTCACAGTTAACTTAGTGACGATCTTTGTCCTGCTTTATAAAGATTGCGGATTGTCTCCATGTGTCAGACTTTACCTGGCGGCCATGGCAGTGGCAGATCTACTGGTCATCATTCTTGATTTAACATTGAGACACATTCCCATTGTTTATCGGGAGCAGTTTTATTTCCTGCAGTCCATCCCCGTGTGTAATATCCACGCTGCCCTGCTTTATGCCGCCGCTGACTGTTCTGTCTGGTTCACCGTCACTTTCACCTTCGATCGATTTGTCGCCATTTGCTGCCAGAATTTGAAAAGTAAATATTGCAATGAGAAAACTGCGGCTGTGGTTCTGGGAACGATGACTGTGCTGAGCTGTTTAAAGAACATTTTCTGGTATTTTATGCTCTCCGCTTGGTATTCGCTGTTGAACCACCCCTGGTTTTGTAATGTCGCAACAGATGTTTATTACTCTCGTGTTTGGGTCACAATTGAGTTCCTCCACCACATTCTTAACCCAACACTCCCATTTATCCTGATTCTGCTCCTCAATGCTTTCACCGTGAGACATATTTTCATGACCAGCAGAGCCCGCAGGCGACTCCAGGCTCACACCATTGGGGACGTTCAGTGTGACGCAGAAATGAGAAATCGAAAAAAATCCATAATTTTACTGTTTGTGATCTCGGCCAATTTCATCATATTATGGTCCACGTTAATGATTTACTTTATATGGTACCGGATGTGGTTTATTGGATTCCAGTCTGTCTATATACATTACTTTGTGCGCGAATTGGGCTTCATGCTACAGCTCCTCAGTTGCTGCACAAACACCGCAATTTATGCCATCACTCAGACTAAGTTCAGACAGCAGCTGAAGAATATGCTGAAAGATCCCTTTACCTAAATTCACCAGTCAATCAAATTCACTCATTTATTAATCCATCCGGGATTTTCTCATTTCAGTTCAATGTTTGAGCGATGAAGCAACATTTTGCGATGGTTGCAGTCTGAGGGGATTCCTGGTTGATCCAATCTTTATCCCACTGGTGGTTACAAGGACACATTGCAATGTTTCTCACAACTCAGGGTACAGTGAGAATAGGCACCATTGTAATGATTTTGTTTGTAACGTAAACTTCTAAAAAAAATAAAAATATTCATCGAGAAGTGCCGAGCAGCAGAGTGAACTCTATTATTGTTTGACTTTGTGTTGAAGAAGCTGGATGGAAACAGAGAGAGTCGGCCCCAAGTCATAGTCCACAGGGAAGGGAGGAGACACGGCCATGAGTTCAGGAGTTGGGGTTAAATAACTCTGTCCTTGCACTCACCTCCGGGTCACACCCTCTGACGAAGCCACAGAAGAATTCATCTCTCTTCCTTGCTCTCTTTTGCTTCATATCTCTTTCGCACTCTCACAGTGTTCTTCTCTCTCCCCACGCACCTATTTTCTCTTTTTTTCAACGTCTCTCCCTCCCCACTTTACATCAGTCCCTCTGTTCCCCCTCTTGCACTCTTCACCCACTCATCACATTCTCCATACCTCTCTTTCTCTGGTCCTCGCTCGCATTCCATTTTTAAGGCAACACGATGGTGTGAAGTGTCAGGATGATGCTTGGGGCCATAGTGTCAGCGAGAACATTGGTGGTGTAGTGGACAGCGAAGGGGGTAACCTCAGATTACAACAGGACCTGTACCAGATGGGCTAATGGGCTGAGAAGTGGCAGATGGAGTTTAATTCAGATAAATGTGAGGTGCTGCATTTTGGGAAAGCAAATCTTAGCAGGACTTAAGGTTCAGGTCCGAGGGAGCGTTGCAGAACAAAGACACCTTGGAGTGCAGGTTCACAGCTTCTTGAACGTGCGTCGCAGTTAGATAGGATAGTGAAGAAGGTGTTTGGTATACTTTCCTTTTTTGGTCAGAGCACTGAGTACAGGAGTTGGGAGGTCATGTTACGGCTGTACCGGACATCGGTTCGGCGATTGTTGGAATATTGGGTGCAATTCTGGTCTTCTTCCTATCGGAAAGATGTTGAGAACCTTGAAAGGGTTCAGAAAATATTTACAAGAATGTTGCCAGGTTTGGAGGATCTGAGCTACAGGGACAGGCTGAACAGGCTGGGGCTGTTTTCCCTGGAGCGTCGGAGGCTGAGGGGTCATCTTATGGATGTTTACAAAATTATGAGAGGCATGGATATGATAAATAGGCAATGTATTTTCCCTGGGGTCGGGGAGTCCATAACTAGAAGGCATAGGTTCAGTTTCAGAGGGGAAAGATATAAAAGAAACCTAAGGGGCAACTTTTCACGCAGTGGATGGTACATGTATGGAATGAGCTTCCAGTTGTGGAGGCAGGTACAATTGTAAAATTTAAGAGACATTGGATGGATATATGAATAGGAAGGGTTTGCAGGGATATGGACCGGGTGCTGGCAGGTGGGTCTAGGTTGGGTTGGGATATCTGGTCGTCATGGACAGGTTGGACCGAAGGCTCTGTTTCCATGCTGTACATCTCTATGACTCACTCAAATACTTAGGTGTCAGTGAAACAGACATGTGCAGTGTCCATGAAAAAAGATTTAAATTACAATTGAGGAAAAGTTTGTTAGATGATAAAGAAAGACAGAATAAAGGGAGAGAAAAAGACAAAAGAAAGGTAGAGAGAAAGACAGACAGAATAAAGGGTGAGAGAAAGTTTTCACTGAGCAATAAGAGTGAGAATTCGAAGTTGCGAATTTAGAACTTCGTCATCAGAGTCAAGTTAACTGGATGGAGATTAGATGAGATGTTAGTATTATTACAAATATTTCAAATTTCAGCGACATTATCATGAGAGAATCATCGAAAACCTTCTTCAACTTATTTGAAAAATTGGTGAGCCTGTTGGAGTCGTCCCTGTATTTATGGACAATGCTAGTTTCGACTAAACTGGTAGGTTGGACTAGTGAGGTATTTGCCACTATGTCAGATGAGAGGGCATGAGATTACAAAGAGGTCAAACAGCTATTTTAAGCGCTTATGAATTGATACCAGAAGCGCATAAACAGCCTTCAGAAGCATAAAAATGGAATTAGGTTTGACTTATTTTTTGCGTTTGAAGGAAGTAAACACCGTAATTTCTAATAATGGATGCCGGCCTTAAAAATAGATAAGATCTATGAGGTTGAACGTGAGATTAGTCTGCTGGTGGAGTTGAAAATTCATGTGGAGTGTTCCTGTGGTGTATCAGAAATCCCTGAATTTTCCAAAAGCATTATGTTAAACACGGTATAAAAGAAGGAGAATACACCTGAGGGTAACTTTCAGAAAGGTGAAAGCTTGAGACAGAAATGGAGACCAAGTCAGCATAGTGCAGAACCGAAATCGGCGAAATGCAGTAGATTGTGAAGTCTGTGTATTACACCATGGAATTTTTAGAAATAGAATATGAACTCGATAGATTAGACTAGATTCCCTACATTGTGGAAACAGGCCCTTCGGCCCAACCATTCCATACTGACCTTCCGAAGAATAACCCACCCAAACCTGTTTCCACCTGACTAATGCACCGAACACTACGAGCAATTTAGCATGGCCAATTCACCTGGCCTGCATATCTTTGGACTGTGGAAGGAAACCGGAGCACCCGAAACAAACCCACGCTGACACTGGGAGAACGTGCAATCTCCACACAGACTGTCACTCTAGGTTGGAATCGAACCTGGGACTCTGGTGCTGTATGTCGTTAGTGCTAACCACTGAGCCACCGTGCCGCCCATGAATGTGTCCTCTGTGGTATTTGAAAGACTCAGGCTTCGGTAAAAAAAAATCATTTTTATTGGCCTGGACCGCACGAGGATGTTGCTAACCTTCACCAGACGTCTCATACATGCCAAATGGTCGGTACGTTACAGGCGGAAAAAAAGCCAGGACCTTTGTTCACAATTTCTGCACGTGAACAACGTTTCACACGGGTTATGAAAGATATTTTCGGATATACGCCGAGAAATAAAAACGGGAAACAGATTTCGTTAACCATAATGGCTTTGTCTACCAGATTTCAAGAGTAAATTGAATTATGAGAATTAAGGCAAAATGAGTGATGGAGGAGTTCGTCGCTTTGTTCGCGTGTTATGGGCTACCCAGAGAGATTCATTTGAATCAAGGTTCTAATTTTTTTGCAAGCCTAGTTATGGATTTGGATTTTATTCAAGTACGTATCATACTTATTCCAAGAGAGCTTTAGAAAGCTGGCATGAGACCTTGAAGACCATATTGAGAGCAGACTGTCAGGATGACCCGAATAATGAGGAGGAAGATGTCCAATTCGGATTGTTTCCCATTACAGATGCACCAAATGAATAGACGCAGCTTACTCCCTTCGAGTTAATATTCTGACATGAAGGTGAGGACCCATGAAATTATTTAAAGTAAACTTGACAAGACCAAAGCACAAGACCTAACAATTTGGTTTTGCATCTGGTGAGAGGAAGATGTTATGTCGAGCAGGTGATTTTGCTAAAACGTACCAAAAGGGGCCACAGCATAAAATGAAGCAGTTTCCATATACAAGCACGGACTCAGAAGTTGTCTTTTAGTCATGACCTGTTAGTACTGTTGCCAGTGATAGGACACAATTTATAGTCAGGTTTAGTAGCCCCTGATAAATTTAGAAAAAAGTTGAGTTAGGTGAACTATCTCATAAAGTTGTTGACTTGTTGAAACTGAATTGCACTGGACAGAAACAACTGAAGAAACAAATGTAAGTTACTTCTCAGCAGAGTGCGGAATCAAATCCAGATATTGTGGATTTTGATCTGACTCAAAATCTCTTTCAAACTAAGAAGGCCTTGAGTACTGGGAACAGGTTAATACACTATCCTCCTCAGAACCAAGGAACACAGTTGAAAGTTTGCTACTGTAGTATGCGGACATATGTATGAGTCTGATGCATGGGAAGAATACAATTGTAAATGATGTGGATATAGGCAATGCTGTTCAGATAAAGCAACACTCTAATCAGCGTCACACTTCCAAAGCCAGCGAGGTCCTGAAGGGTGTGGTAGCCAAAATCAACGAGGATGGCATCGAACTGAGCCAGAATGCATAAAGTTCAATGATGTTCTTAGATACCAAAGCCCAAATGCAAATAACGTTTCATACGGATTATGAATGATTGTGATGGAGCCCTGCCTGGAAATAAAAAAACGTTTTCATTATCCACAATGGTTGTACCTACCAGATTTCAAGAGACAATTTGATCACAAGTATTCAAGCAATCAGATTGGACTCAAGGCCAGACTGGATTCAACGATTTTGCTTGAATTATTGGAAGTCCATACCGTTACAAAATCGGACTCATACCCAATATCGAGATTGGAGGTCTGTATGGAGGGAATTTGACAAGCAGTTATATCAGCAAGTTGGACAAACTGTGTGTTTATGACAAGTACATTTCCCAGTGACAGTGAAAGACATTTCTGCGCTTGCAAACACAAATGAACTGCAACAAGTCAAATTGATGACCTTTGGAATGAATAACACACCCGCCAAATTTCAAAGACTCACAAACAAAGTTGTCGATACGTTTACAAACTGTGAAGTCTGTTTGAACAATGTATTGGTGTTTTGTAAGCTCGGGTAGGATCATACTGTGTCGTTTGAACGAACACGAGAGGCGAAATTGGCAATAATATTAAACAATACAGAAGACACAAAAGGTGTCTTCGTGAGTGATGTTCTTGGGACATAGCAGTGGTCCTGGAATGTTGACCACACGGAACGGAAAGACGAAGGCCATAGAGGAATTCTACCTAATGAAGTATAGATAAGGTAGGTATCTATTCAATGATGAAATATATTTGTCTGTCAAGAAGTTAATGTGAAATTCGATTAATGTCCTACACATGGCATGGTGATGGTGTTAAGGCACATGAGAAATTGAGCTATTGTTCCCATTCTATTGGTTAATTTGCTTTCTTCAGGGGAAGGGGGCATGACGGTCTATACGCGTACTGTATTCTTAAAGGAGAGAGGAAACTAATCCGGAAATAGAAAAGCAGACCTGAAAATATGGAACATTTGGTGTCCACAAACACTGCACGGTGTTGCCATACACCTAACAAATTCAAACTCGGCCAATTAATTTCAGTTGTACCCCAGATAACAAATACCAATCGAATTTCAAGTTTTCAATTTGGGATGTCATCAAACCAATTAAATGATCCAATGTTTTGGGGAATAAAACCAGACATTTTGAAGATATTGGTGGAGAATAGCAACGACTACCAACAAACAAACTGCAAGCTATATAGCTGTCTGCAAGTTCCCTTATGAAAACAAATATATGCAGCAGAACACTAATGTCAAACCAAAGAAATCCACAAAGAATGGTGTGGATCTGGAGATGATAACTGGTTTTCAAATTGATGTTGACGTAAATTTAAGAGGGAATGTATCGGACCAGTATTGTTGCGTGATAGTTAAAAGATAGAATTAAGAGGATGTTGTAAATAGTTTTTGGTTTCAGTATTCTCTTTCAGACGTTTACAATACAATTGATATTTTTTTACCTTAAATGGTGACCTTTGGGATTATCTTTTCCTCTCGATGATTATTGCATTGCAGCAAGCGATGAGGGTCTATGTGTGTCAGTTTTAGAATGATCAGAGTGTTTTAACCCGTGTCATAACCAATTCTTTATGTCTTTCTCACGATAAACACAGGGAGGAAATATTCATTGAGAACCTCGCCCATTTGCAGTAGTTAGACAAAAATATAAACTCACACACTTACTCTTGAGAGGCCATAATCTTTCTGTAATAATTCTTTTCTCTCAGCTGTCTCAAAGCCTTCATCAATAAACTCTATTGTCCACTGCATACCTCTAGAGAATCCCTTGATCATAGCTGCCTTTACGTTGAAAATAAAGCTTTTATTCCTTTATTGCTGATGTTCTGTTCAAGAAAGTAAACAGTGATATTTCATCAAACTAAAGGAAAGTCAGCATCGCACTGTCATTTAGAAAGCTGTTGGAGAGTATTCTAATGGACAAGACTTTTGATGTTTCAAACCGCCTGGCCTAATTAGACACAGTTAAAATACCTTTGCACAGACAAGGGCAAGTCTTATTAACATGATTGAATGTTTCGAGGAGATGATGAAACTTGTCGTTTATGGTAGTGCTGTGGATACTATCGACAAGGATTTCACTGAGACTTTCAGCAAAGCCCCTCATGATAGAGTCGTCCAGAGATTTAAATGCATGGGATCCAATGTGAAGCGGTCGCATGAATTCTTTTGGTTTTGCCCATACTAGGCAGAGGAACGTGGTGGAATAGCGGAGTTTTGTTTTCTGAAGGAAGTCCGTGACAAGTGGTGGTCCATGGTTATCGCGACTGGAAGCTCTGCTGTTTCTGGTTTGCATTTTTGACATGGATGAAATTGCAGATTGGTGAGTTTGTAAGTTTACAGATGAGATTAGGTTCAATGGTTTCTGGGAAAGTATAGAAGGTGGTCAAAGAATAGAGCAGGAACTAGATCTATTCCAGGTATACACGGAGGTTTGGCAGATGGAGTTGAGTCCAGTGCTGCGCTTTTTTAGAGTAGATTAGATTTACAGTGTGGAAACAGGCCCTTTGGCCCAACAAGTCCACACCGACCTGCCGAAGCGCAGCCCACCCATTCCCCTACATTTACCCCTTACCTAACACTATGGGCAATTTAGCATGGCCAATTCACCTGACCCTGCACATCTTTTGGACTGTGGAAGGAAACCGGAGTACCCGGAGGAAACCCACGCAGACACGGGGAGAACGTGCAAACTCCACACAGTCAGTCGCCTGAGGTGGGAATTGAACCCGGGTCTCTGTCGCTGTGAGGCAGCAGTGCTAACCACTGTGCCACCGTGCGATCATGCCTTAAGGAAGAGTATATAGTTAATCGTAGGAACCTGAAGAGCTTTTATTTGAAGAGGGATTTTGCTTTCAAATCCAATGCTCGCTGAAAGTGGCAACACAAATCAACAGGGCAGTAGAACAGGTTTATGACATGCATGTCTTTACTGTTCGGAGGCTTGTGCGCAACAGTCAGGCTATCATGTTGCAGCTTGATAAGACATTAGTTCGGCTTAAATTAGAGTTCAATTCTGTTCACCATGTTACAGGAACGTTATGGAGCTTTGGAGAAGGTGAAGCAGAGTTTTACCAGTATGCTACCAGGATTTGAGGATATGAGCGATAAGGAAATGCAATTAAAAAGCTCGGGTTGTTTTCTATCGTGAGGCGGAGGTGAGGTGAGACTTGGCAAAAAGCTACAGAAATATGAAATTAATGGATAGGGTTATTGGCCTGAGTCTCGTCCCCACAGTGAAGTGTCTAACTTTAAATTACATGCATTACAGGTGAGAGGATCAAAGTTCAAAGGGAGATTTGAAGGGTATGTTTCTTTAATGCAGTGACGTTTCGGAGTCTGGAATGGACTGTCGTGATGTCAGTAGTGGCAGAAGGGGGAGCTAAGGAAGCCTTTAGGCATGCACGTTAGAATGCAAGTCATGTCGGGTTTATGGACAAAACGCAGGCAGAATGAATTAGTTTAATTTGGATGCATGTTCAGGACAACGTCATCCATCGAAGTGCACGTTCCTGTGCTTTCCAGGTCTATGTAAGTTGTTCCAAGTTCCCGAAATTAGGTACTTTTGTATCTTTGATAACCCAACATCGATGGAAGAGTAAATATTTCGACACAGGCATGTGAGTACACGTGACAATTTATGTAACTCAATTGAAATCAATTCAATCATTACTTCTACGCCTTTTCCTAAGAGCGCTGTTTCCCCCCTGTTGTTTCATGGGAAGATTTGGATTTTCCTTCTTTTATGTGCGATACTGGCAGTCATGAATTGATGACCAAAATGAATATTGACTGGGGGGATGAAGAAATAGGCTATCTGGATTCAAAGAATACAGCGAGGTAATGTGATTTTCAGATTGTTCTATAGTGAAAGGACATTACTTCCATATTGCAAAAAGACAAATTTCAGACAACTATTCGAATTTCTGTCATCGTTTTTCTGCAGTGCTTGTTTATCTCCTGTCCAGAGACGCATCAAATTCTCCCTTTCCTCTGAGGCAAAGCATTCCAAGTTCCAAACACAAAGCATCAGCAAATGTCTGTAATGTATGTTTCATTCACTTACCAAGTTTCTGAGAAGTCTGTACTCTGATGAAACCTCCCATAAATGATCAGAAGTCTTCGCATGTCCACTCAACTCTTGGTACCTCAGTGTGATTAGATTCAATTGCTGACTTTTCGTCCTTTAATTTGTATCTAAGTGCCATCATAGAACATAGAATGTAGAACATTGCAGCACATGACAGGCCTTTCAGCCCTCGATGTCGCCCCGACCTGTGAAACAAATCTGAAACCGATTCATCCGGAACTATTCCACTTTCATCCGAATGTTTATCCGATATCATTTAAATGCACATTAACTTGGCGAGTCTACTAATGCTATGAGCGGGGCATTCCACGCCTTGAGTGTCTATGAGTGACGAAACTACCTCTGACTTCAGACCTATATCAATGAGCCCAAAATTTAAATCTATGCCACATCGTGCTGGCCATCACCATCCGAGGGAGAAAGCTGTCAGTGTGTAACTTGTCTAAACCTCTGATAGTCTTACCTGTTTCAATTAAGTCACAGGTTGACCTTCTTCTCTCGAACGAAAACAGCCTCGAGTCCCTCAGCCTTTCGTCGTCAGAACTTCTTTCCTTACTCAACAACATCCTGGTAAATCTGCTGTGAGTCCTTTCCAAACTTCCCTTGTCTTTACTGTAATACAGTTACCAGAACTGCGCGCAATACTCCAAGTATGGCCACACCAGAATTTTGTACAGCTGAAACTTAACCTCATGGCTATGACGATCAATCCCTCTACCAAAAATGTCAACACTACATGTGCCTTCTTAACAGCAATATCAACCGGAGTGGTAATTTTAAGAGATCTATGCACATGGACACCAAGATCTCTCTGTTCATCTACACTATCAAGAATCCTTCCTCTAGCCCACCACTCTGTATTCCTGTTGCTCTTTCAAAAGTGACTCACCTCACACTTATCCACAGTAAACTCCATTTTCCACCTCTCAGCCTAGCTCTGTAACTTGTCTAAGCCGCATTGTAACCTGCAACATCGTTCGTCACTATACACAACTCCTACAACATTAGTGTCATGCACAATTTTCATTACCCATTCTGCTACGCCCTCGTCCAGATGACACAATGCAGTGGCCGAAACAGATCCTTTCATTCCACTACTGAACTCAGGATATACATCTCCCATCAACCACAACCCCCTGTCTTCTCTCAGCTAGCCGATTTCTGATCCACACCCCAAATCACGCTCGATTCCATGCCTCTTATCTTTTGTGCAATAGCTTCCGATGGGGATCCGTTTTGAAAACCTTCTTGAAATCCCCCACTTCACCCTTATTCACTGGGAGTTTGCCTTCTGAAAGAAAACAACATGGTTTAGGAGGTACGATATACCCTTCACAAAACCGTGTCCCGTGTCTCTAATCAACTCATTCCTTTCTCGGTGATTATAAATCAATCTCTTCTGACCTTTTCCAAAAACTGACATAAGGTTCACTGGTCTATAATTTCCAGTGGTGGCTCTCGTCCCCTTGTTGAACAATATGAAAAGCATTTGCTTTCCTGTAGTCTTCTGGAGCTATGCCTGGCAAAAATGAGCTCTAAAGATCAAAGCCAAATGCTGTGCAATTCCAATTCTTAATTGTGAGGTTCGACAACAAAATGAGAAATGCAAAAAAGTCAGGTAATCACTTATGGGACTGTGCTTTAATCGGACGATATGTTTAATGATTTCCATGGACCTACAGTTATGAAAATGCGTTAAATCTGTCTTGGACTGGCCGTCATGCAAAATAAAGCACCTCACTTAATTGGCACTACATTTGGTCCCTGCAACATTGAGGTCTAATTAAACCACTCAACACAATCTCCAAGATACACTTTAGCAAAATCACAGTATTCACGACAGATCACCTTTTGTTTCCACTACCATTACCAAGAGCGGAACAACAGATACGTAGGAACACCTCCCTCTGCAATCTTCTCTGCGCACCACTGAGCACCTGATTGCTAACTTCTCAAAGTTCCTTCGTTGAGAAGAATTCTGGAACAGCAGTGTGAGTTTACTGACAACACAAGTAAAGCAGCAGTTTTTTTTTTCTCATCAGGACAATTATGCACAACTAACAAAACACTGAATGAACCAGAAAATTACACATTACCGATTCGTTTTTTTAAGATATTTGGCAAATAAAGACTAAAGCTTCTCTCAGCAGATCAACGGTTAATTTTATATCATGTCATTGCAAATATCAAAAAAGCAGTCAGTGCAGGCATTCTGAACTGAGGCGAATTAATTCCATATAACTGGCATAATGGTTTCCGAAATATCTTTTCTTGACAAACAGTTAGAGCAGTCTAGTGTTCTTTTTTTTTTCCTATGCAATAGCTTTCAGGAGCTGCTTGCCATTCTTCCATTTCTGTGTAACAGGAACAAAGATAAAATGGCTGTTGTCCAGACTTTTTTTCTGTGACTCTTAAGTAATTAAAAGTTGCCTTATGCCTCCCTGTTGCAGTTCAAATAGAGTTCAGCGATGTCTTCACTTTTCTTTTTTTCAGGTTTGTAGTCACTAATGATCTCTACTAATTGACAAGATCTCAGAAGTACTGAACAACCTCGTTCCAGTTGTGTGCGATGTGCTGAAGTGTACAAATGGGAGTGCCTGCTCTGTCATTTCAGTTTCTGAAAAAAATATCAATGTGTTACCTCGGGTGCTTCTTGAATCGTGTCAAGCATTTAAATCAAATGTGTTCTATATTCAGCAGGACATTTTATGCATGCTCTTAGATATTATCAAATTCTCTTTCAGGTATTGGTCCGATGGAATCAATTAAAATCCTCGCAAAAGATTTATCAAATGCAGAAACGGGTGTGAGAAATGCTGGTTTTATTGATGCCTCTGTTTTTCCAATTGCCTAACACGTATGACATTTCTGGTAAAATGAAAGCACATCTTTGTGCATTAGAAAATGTTTTTCTGTATCAGCAAGACTTTTTTTTTCCTATTGGTAATTCAAGTGCTTCCTCCAACACTTCTTTTCTGTGAACCACTGGCACTGCACCTTTTTGAAAGTTTGCCCATCCCTCATCCATATATCTTTTGTTAAGATGGTCGCATTCTGAAATACGTTCAGAATATTCTTCTGCATACGCATTTGGATACAATTGTTTCAGTTTTCCATTTTTTGTTGTAACTTAGTTAATTTTTCTGAATTAAAAACATCCTCTTTGTCCTCCACCTGCCCATGATTTGGCTCAAGCATTCAATCGAACACAATTACAGACAATTCTACTTTAACATGATAATATTTATTCATTGATTTCTCATCCTTTTTCCACTGGTGATATTTTGACCTTGTTATCAGATTGTCAGGAAAAATCTCATGATTTATCTTCTGGCAGACCTCAGTATTACAGAATTCTGCTTCTCCATTGGGCTTTTCATCACAGCAGGCAGCACACCTTCCTGTGGCCCAACTATATTGTTATAAAACACCAATTGTCCTCCAGGAGCCTAGAGTTTCTCCAGTACTCCTATTAATAATTCTCCACAATTCCCTTCACGCTCCAAACTCACTGCGCATATGGAGCATTTCTCAGATCGCCATAAATTCCACGGGATAGCACTTTTTCCACGACTAGTATTTCAGCGTTACATATTCTCTTCATCCATCAACATGAAGGATTGAGGTGATCCCGTATCTCTAAATACTAAATATTCTTGAGGTATTGTTCCCACTCTATGAGAGGAAATCTTATTTTTGCAAGTAAATAATTGATGAAGTACTACCACTTTCTTCACAAGTATAGTCTTTCTGGTGTAGTACGTTCTGGTGCAAAATTATCGCATCCATTGTGATTCATTTTGCAATTTTAGCAACATTCCCTGTCTTATGCTGCTTTCCGATATCTTCTACCCAGTGCTTTTACTGAACCACAAACGCTCTGCACTTATTGGGCCTATTTTATTGCAGTGAAAACACGTCAGCCTTTTCAGTTATCTTCACCCTTCATGGGTTTCCATTTTATCTTGTGGTAAACTATCTTTATTAACTTGAACAACGTCTACTTTGCCCTTACCAGAGGATTTCTCTTGAATATCATTTCAATTTCACATGTATTGAAATTAATGTCAGAAGCCAGATTTGATCCTTTCAAACTCAATACACGGTGGAACATTGTCCATTCTTAGGTTTCGAAATCGCTGCCTGTGATTTTCGGATAGAATGTCAGATGCACTCATGTCTGGCTTCCTTCACCTCGACACATCCCCACCTCCCTTTTCTGATGGTGATGCGGATACACCACTAACTCTACCTAGCAAATCTCTTTGGTTCAGTCAAACCCATATCATGAGGGGCCACTTCATTTGTTTAACCTGTTTCTGGAATGAAATGAAAAAGGCTTCGACACTCTCCGAATCAAACGTGCATACTGCCTGGATACATTTGAACAGACTTCCATCAAGTCTTCAGGGACGATGACTTTGCTCAACATCACTAACATCCTGACTAAGCGTAACTTTTAACTTCACCTTCATCCATTTACATCAACTTTCCATTAGAACTGCCAAATTTAGTCGACCAAACTCAATCTGTTTCTCCCCATCCTTTCTCTCTCTGTTATCTTTCTTCTGTGAGGGCAGTCCTTTCACTTTTATTTCTTTTTTTCTGAGAGTGACTCTGTCCTCCTACTTTTTCCTGTCTTCAACTAAATGAAAACTTTTTCAGTTCCAATTCATGGTCAAGCTGCTTCATATCCAATTGAAGTCGAGTCAATTCCAACGTTTCCAGCAAATTTAAATTTTGAACTATTGTTACTACCGTTTCTTTTTTCACTGACGAAGGTAAAAACAAGTCCCCCCTTGCCTCTGCAAACCAGCCTGCCAGTTGCAATACCTTAAACTTTATCTTTGCCTTCTGTAAAATGACCAAATTGCTTCATCCGCCACCCGCAGAAAATTCTCACTGACAGAAAGAGCCATTCCACCGCAAAGTACTGTTTAAACTGTTGTGGTTGTGTTCGCCGAGCTGGGAATTTGTGTTGCAGACGTTTCGTCCCCTGTCTAGGTGACATGCTCAGTGCTTGGGAGCCTCCTGTGAAGCGCTTCACAGGAGGCACCCAAGCACTGAGAATGTCACCCAGACAGGGGACGAAACGTCTGCAACACAAATTCCCAGTTTGGCGAACAGAACCACAACAACGTGCATCAGAGCTACAAATATTTTCCCAATCTTTGAATACTGTTTAATCTCCTCGAATTGAACACGCAGAAAAAAGGAAACCGACATCTGCTACTCGCCTTTAAGTGCAACTACTCTAAAACCAAATTTGAATGATCAAAACATTCCAACAAAATGCAACGGTACAGGCTTGACCCTCTCAAAGTATTTTCAGAAGGTGGCCCTGACTGTTTATTGTATGAAGGTTGATGTGACGTGAGTGTTCCCCATCTGATACAAGTCATCAAAGCACTGGAGTTTCAGAAAAAAAAAAAACAGTAATTTCAGGACAACAGTTGTCGCCCCAACAAAAGAAAACGTAATTTTGAATAACTTAACTGTTGAAATACTACACCAATCAGCTCCAATAGCTATTAGTAATTAACTGTTCCAATACTTGAAAAGCACATGAACATATCCATGGCAAAAACAAATCAAACACAGACTCTTATAGAAGGAAGGAAACAATTTCAAAGACATAACATTCAATATAAATTCAGAAAAGTCTTTTAAAGAAGCTGGCGACTTCCCTGCACTCCACCAACTTTTGTCTGCTGCAGCTGAAATAAAGTCGAAAAAAAGGGCATGAACTGAGAGCACTGGCCATTCCTTTTCCAGCTTTAACCGGAAAAGCAATGCATGAAAATAAAACTGTTGGACTATAACCTGGTGTTTTAGTCGAACAACGACACCTCCAAATCCTTATTAAAATCGACACTACGGCAGCTATGCCTTTATGACCTCTTCATATAAAAAAGACAGAATATCATTTATAAAGTGACAGCATTGTCATCAGCACAATACGTTTTTTTTGTTATTCTACTTCTCTCGCAATGGTATTGATATTTAATTCCACCCGCATATTCTTTATCATTAGTTGCTTGCTTAAATATCGTAGAAACTATGCATGCCGTCAGTAAGGAATATTGACATTTATTCAGTGTTCTTTGCCTAATCCCAGGCGTTCAGATGAGCACGAGTAAATTTCCAACTGGTCTGGAATGAGTTACTGGATAAATAGATCGCATTCATCGCATGTGATACATGAAAAAAATATCCAATGTGGTAAGTCAATCTCTTCGTGTGCATTTTCCTCTATTTGTCACTAAGTATGCAATTTCAAAAACTGGATAAATATTCGAATTTGATGAGCTACAATATGCGTAAGGATTCAACATTTGGCAGCGAAGAAGCGCATAGCACAATTGATAAACGTATTAATAACAAAAATAGTCAGGAGTTACTTTTCACAAAATCCGGCTGTCTAAATTCTGAAATAAGGTGATGTACATGACATCTGACGTCCAATGTATAGAGAAGTCGAGAATATCAGGGCCAGATCTTATTTTGTTTCAATGTGTTATTCAAAACAAAAACATTCCAAATGAGCTGAACTAATGTCAGTGATGATTTGACGTAATCGACTCAATGGAGGTCTGATGTGTGCATAAATACAGCTGAGCATTTCCATGTGTTGGTCATATGGCAGCCAGAGACCTTCAACAACTACAACAGTCATTCATTTTCAGAAATGTGGAAACCACCGGTTTTGCTGTTGCAAGAGATTTACTATCCACTTCTTGCAGCTGCTGCTCTTCCAGGTAAGCCATTGATCTTGTTTCTTTCCAGTTGATTTTATTTTACCGTGTAAGCGTTGAATACTCTATTTTTCCATTGTCAGTTTTCACAGAAGATTATCAAACCAGTGACTGAACACTTTCGGCTCCTCCATTTTAAATGGGAGCATAACTCGTGTTCAATTGCCACGCATAATTGCCACCAATGTGCCGCCTGCAAGGAGTCGTGTCGTTCTTTAGACAGTCTGGTAATACCAAACAAAATGATGTCGACAGCAGCATATTAAACCTTTGCGTGAATGTCATGTTTTGTAAATCACTCAAAATGCGTTCACATCCTCTTAATAAATATCTACACCTCTATATCAATCATGCTTTGCAACATTTCCGACTCTGTCTCTTATATCTGTCTTTATTACAGCGAACACGATGACTATTTTAATTCTTTTGCGAAGAAACTGTGGTCTTTCCAAATGCATCACTGCTTATATCGTGGCCATGGCAACATCGGATCTATTGGTCGTCATCAATAATGTTGTAGTGTATCGCATTTTAAGTTATCACTTTCCATTGTCCTTCTTCTCCCTTACACCTGTTTGCAAGCTCATTATATACATGACTGTCATCAGTCTCGATTTAACTGTTTGGTTCACTGTGTCCTTCACATTTGACAGATTTGTGATGATCGGCTGCCAGAGATTTAAAACATTATATTGTACCGAAAGAACTGCAACCACGGTATTAATAATCATTTCGGTCTTGACTTTGTCAAAGAATATTCCAGTTTTGTTTGCATTTGAGCCAGAGGAAATCATTAATGGAATTCAATGGGGCTGCCGATCAACTGGAACATCATCTGCATGGGTAGCGTTGGTCTGGTTTTATAGTGCCTGGCTTGGTTGGCTTCCATTTCTCTTAATATTCTCATTTAATTCTTTAACCATCCACTGTATTGTGATGGCGAATCGAACTCGGATTAGGCTCAGTGGTCAAAGAAATAAGAATGAAAGCAGTGCAGAGACGGAGAACCGGAGGAAGTCCATCATTTTATTATTTTCGGTATCCGTCAGTTTCATGTTGCTTTGGTTGACATATTCTGTTATTTTGGTCATTACCAGACTGGCAAACACTAATTATTACATAGGTGACTTTAACAACCCTGAATATATTGCAACTGAAACAGGAAATATCCTCAAGTTGTTGAGTTGTTTCCTGAATCCCTGTATTTATGCCACAACCCAGAAAAAATTCAGAGGAGAACTGAAGAATGCAATGGAATCGCTATTGAAACAAACTCTCAGAGTATTTATAAAAAATATGGACAAGAGCAATATATTTTAGCGGACTCTCTTTGCAGCCGAGGCTAGATTTCACCCTGATTTCCTTAATTCTCCGGGTTGTTAAAAAAACTTTGCACAGTTACCCTTCAGATTTTCAATCAGAATTTTGATGTGTGATAATTTCTGTTTCGTGCGAATTTTGATTGAAACATACATATCAAACACCCATTGAAATTTTCATCTTCAAAATCAGGTGTCAATGTTCTAAAACCTCTCTTGTGCAGGATATTTTTAAAATAAATACATGAATATAAAATCGATACCGTGATCAAATACGTCAGCATAAAATCGAACTCATATGTATTGCTGTCGGTAGAAATTATCAAAAATATTATTGCTTCAAATTGGAAACTGGCTATTTTTGTGCACGCTTTGCAAAAAAAGAGATTTTATAGTCTGACGAAATTACACATTGGAACGCCATAGTCGACAACTTCAAACTTGCAAGAAGAAATAAAGGAAGCGTTCTTGCCGTCCTGGCTCTTGTATGACACGGAACAGAGCATTAATTCATTCAATAGACTGATCAGATAACTTCTGTCAATCGGCCTACTATGTACACAGGAATAGTGCCGATAACACTCAGTGATGAGTCCATGAACGAAATGCATATTTAGAGAGATATCGAAAATAAGAGCCATCTTACATCTCAAGACTTCTTTTTCGTATTCTCTCGATGCTCAAGCATCCTCAGAGACCTCAGAAATATGCATTGCTATTACTTTAATACATTTAAGGAAACGACCACAACCGGTTTCTGTGACAGAGAACGCCACTGTCTCTGTTTGAAAACACTCTCTTCATCGCAGTCATATATATTCTGTCTCATCTTCCGAGATACTGAAGCATGGCTCCATCGCGCAATAAGAATTGTGGAAGATCTGATGGATCTTACTTTTCTTGTTCTCAAACATAAAGCAAGATTATCGGATGGAAACCCTCAACCTACATATTTGAATCAATGTGATGTATTTTCAGTCACTGTCTAAGGCAAATTTAATGTCTAATCCTTTTTTTGCCTGCCTGAAGTTACATTGTACTTTCTTCGTTAACTTCTGAAATTGGTGTGGGAATACCAAATGTGCGAATGCAGGGTCTTGAGGTGAAAGAAGGGCATTTCGTTAACTTCGTCGTTATCTTTACATGCAGATACAAGTATCAATGAACAGTTGCTCTCTGACGATTACAACATGATCACATAAATAACGTGTAGTGTCAAAGAGTCACACAGTTCATCTAGCCAGTTCGTGCCATCCATAATCAAAAATAAACTAGTCACACTTCTCTGTGCGTGGCCCATCTACTTTCAAACAATTCTTGTTATCATACTGAATTTAATTAATTTTAAAAGTCGTAACTCGATGTCCAATTCTACCTGTGCAAGTTCATTCCACAACCGAACCACTGTTTGCGTAAAAAATACCAGCATGTATTTATAAAAGTTTCTCCTCTCACCTTGAAAATATGTGACGGTTTATTAAACTCCCCCATACAATGGAAAACCCACCTGCACTTCTCCTCATCTGTGCATCTCATGATTTTATAAACATGTATAATGCCATCTCTCAATGGCAATTACTTCATTAAAAATGTCCTTGCATATCCAGTCAATATTTCATAGGTAAACCCTTCATTCACAATGACATCTCACTGAATCTCTTCTGACCACTCTGCAGCTGAGCTCTAAATCATATTCGGGGCTTTGACGGGCTGAAACTGAGTACTCATCCTTTCAACATTACAGTCATGGTAGACTTGTCAAAGGAAAATTGTGAACAAATCGCTGCCCAATTTCATGTGATGTACGTTGGCAGGAAGAACCTCGACCCTCCTGAGAAGCAGGTAAGGGGTGTATTCTGCTGCAATTCCCAGTTGCTTCTATCCTTCATTAAATTAGCATAGTCAGCAACAACTGACCATCTCCAGTTGTAAGTTTTAACATATTTTGGGCTACATTGTTAACCAATCGCATTACGATTTCAGGTGGATGATAGTTCACTGACTCATTCAGTGACGGAACGTTCGATGATGGATTGGGAATCGGTTTCCCATATCCTAACACCTATAGAAAGGATTATACCAGATATTGATTTGATAGTAATTCTCCTTCTTTTGACGAAAGCACTATCAATGGTGAAAGAGGCTGAGTAATGTTTCCTGATTTATTTCTGGTAAAACTGCAATTAATCATTTTCATACCTGACTCCTCATCGAACAATTACCTCTCTCCGCAGGGAGAGGAGATGCTGAAAGATCATCTCCATTGCAAGAAATTGTTGCGAAAACTCCACGTAAAACAGGAAGTAGGAAACCGTATTGGACATGAACATGAATAATATTCAGTGTTTGTCGGGGTCTCAGAACAGGATCAAGGAATAGTATGTTGTTGGGGTACGTTATTGGTGTCGTAGAGTCGTGGAAATTGTTTTATTGAAGTTTTTTTCTGATATTGTGTTGGTGAAGGCGTTTTCACATTATGTGGAGCGTGAATTATTGTGTCTATGAAGGGGCTTTTAATGTTGTGTGACTTATTATTTATTATGTTGGAGTACTTTGCATAATACCCTTTTGAAGTGGAAGGAGGAAGATGTGAACACACAAAACTCTGGATCTCAAAGAAGATCAAAGCCAATTTTCGACAGGCAACAAGGCAATTACAAGGTGTTGCCTGCAAAAAGGAAAATCACGCCGAATTCTCGATTCATTCTACCAATGGATAAGGCATAGGAATGGACGACTTTGTCTCTTTGAATTAACTTTGGAAAGATATTCGAATATGGGTAGAATGGCAAGGTTTTTTTTTTGAAAAGAAACCACTGCGAATGCATTTAATGTCGTTCTCCAGAAGAAGATATTCTTGCCTCTTCTTCCAAATTAAACTGGAATAAAATATATTTTTATAACTGTTTTGAAGTCATGAAGCTCATCGGAGAATTCGGTGAGGATTTTATCCTGTATGAGCTCACTGAGACTGTGAGGTTGGGAGACTGCAGAGGCAGTAAATTTGATCTGTCTGCATTAGACTTTTGCCAGTATGTTGGACGGAATGTAGTTGGAACAAAGGCCTACCTCATGAAGAATGTAGCATAGTAGAGCACAACTGGAACAGGAGGCTCTGGTTGGTGGCTGAAATAGCTCGTGTTGCTTATTGTGGAGCAATGACTGTCTATGAGAAGCATGGTCATGGTGATAAGGAAATCGCTGTCTCCCTTCGACCATGGGGCACAACAAAGGGGGAACAGTTGTCTTGGAAAACAGGATGTTTATCGGGGAGTTGAGGGCTAATCATTTTAACCCAGAAATGTTGGTATTCTCGAACGGATTGTCTCGGAGGGTATTTGAGACGGGTATCATCTACAGTTTTAACGATACTTGCATGAACACTTACAGTGTCATGATTTCCATGCCTATTGGCCAAATCAGCAAGTTGGACACCTGTCGGTATGGCATAGCTAAAGTAGAATAGAATCCATGGACCGAAGTGTCTCTTCTAAAGTGTTTCTTCTAAAATTCCATAAAAGAGTTTGGGAGAAGGGAATTGTGCATGAGCAAAGACAACATGATATCAACACATGTTGGAACATATTTGAGGAAATTGTGGTTTCAAACATAAAGTAAATGATGTTTGAAGTGGTAATGCAATATAAATTCAAAATTTGGAATAAGCAAACAAACAAAGGATGTTATGTAACACAGAGAGTACCTTAAAGTCTTGGGCACACAGACATTAAAAAGTTATCCTAAAAAAGTTGCACATAGTAGGCACGTGCGAATTGCTCTAACATTCAAGACAAAGTTTCATATGTTACAAGCTAGACTCTGGAAGTGAAAAGAACGCAAATCAGAAGAGTACATTTATAAAGTTGCTGAGACCCTACAAGGGCAAAAGAATTTGACAACTCATTCTGAAAGGCAAGGAAAACTGTTCAGGCGATGTATTGATATTCTTAATTGTATCCGAACGTCCTCTTTACTAACAATTTTCAGTAAATGGAAAACTGGAATTGGTAATTTTGATGAACATCTTTAACATTACTCTCGAACTTAATTGAGCACTCATTGAAAAATAATGCACAACAATGAATTGCGAGGATGATTCAGGAGAAGAGTGAAAGTAAGAGGCTGGTTGTTATGGGGTCTTTAACTTTCCTGATATTGACTGGGAAAGCTATAGCTCGAGTTCGTTAGATGGGTCGGTGTTTGCCCAATGTGTGCAGAAGGGTTTCCTGACACAATATGTAGACAGGCCAACAACAGGTGATGCCATACTGGATTTGGTTCTGGGAAACGAACCAGGCCAGGTGTAAGAACTGGAGGGAGGTGTGCAGTTTGGGGACAGTGACCACAATTCGGTAACTTTTACTCTAGTGATGGAGAGGGGTAAATGTGCACTGCAGGGCAATAGTTATAGCTTGGGGTAGGAAAATTATGATGCGGTGAGGCACGAGTTAGGATGCGTGACTTGGAAAAATAGGTTTCAAGGCAAGGGCGCAATTGATATGTGGAGCTTATTCAAGGAGCAACTATTGAATGTCCTTGATAAGTATGTACCTGTCAGACAGGGAAGAAAGGGTCGTGTGAGGGAGTTGTGGTTTAAGAAGGAATTCGAATCCCTTGTTAAAGGGAAGAGGGCGGCCTATGTAAAGATGAGGCGTGAAGGTTCAAAAAGGGCGATTGAGAGTTATAAGGTAGCCAGGAAGGATCTGAAGAGAGACCTAAGAGCAGCAAGGAGGGGACATGAAAAGTCCTTAGTTGGTAGGATTAGGGAAAACCCAAAGGCTTTCTATAGCTATGTCAGGAATAAAAGAATGACTAGGGTAGGAATCGGTCCACTCAAGGATAGTAGTGGGAAGTTGCGTGTGGAGGGTGAAGAGATTGGAGAGACACTGAATGAATACTTTCCGTCAGTATTCACTCTGTAACAGGACATTGTTGTCGATGTGAATACTGAGTCACAATTAATTAGAATGGACGGCTTTGAGGTATGTAGGGTAGAGGTGTTGGACATTCTGGAAAGGGTGAAAATAGATAAGTCCCCTGGGCATGATGGCATTTATCCTAGGATTCTCAGGGTAGCAAGGGAGGAGATTGCAGAGCAATTGGCCGTGAGTTTTATGTCCTCGTTGTCGACAGGAATAGTGCCAGAAGACTGGAGGATAGCAAATGAGGTTCCCTTGTTCAAGAGTAGGGATAACCCTAGTGACTATAGTCCGGTGAGCCTCACTTCTGTTGTGGGCAAAGTCTTAGAGAGAATTGTAAGGGATAGGATTTATGAACATCTGGATAGGAATAATGTGATCAAGGATAGTCAGCATGGTTTTGAGAAGGGCAGATCATGCCTCAAAAAACTTCGTGAATTCTTTGAGAAGGTGACTAAGGAGGTGGACGAAGGTAAAGCGGTAGATGTGGTTTATATGGATTTTAGTAAGGCGTTTGATAAGGTTCCCCATGGTAGGCTACTGCAAAAAATATGGACGTGCGGCATTGAGGGTGAGTTGGAGGTTTGGATTAGGAATTGGCTGGCTGGAAGAAGACAGAGGGTAGTAGTTGATGGCAAAGGTTCATCTTGGAGTGCCGTCACGAGCGGTGTTCCGCAAGGATCTGTTTTGGGACCATTGCTGTTTATCATTTTTATAAATGACCTGGAGGAGGGGCTAGAAGGTTGGGTGAGCAAGTTTTCGGATGATACGAATGTCGGTGGAGTTGTTGACAGTGAGGAAGGATGTGTAGGATTACAGCAGGATATAGATAAGCTGCAGAGCTGGGCAGAAAGGTGGCAAATGGAGTTCAATGTAGCTAAGTGTGAGGTGATTCACTTTGGTAAGAGTAACAAAAAGATGGGGTACTGGGCTATTGGTCGGATACTTGGTAGTGTGGATGAGCAGAGGGATCTTGGTGTCCATGTACACAGATCTCTGAAAGATGCTACACAGGTAAGTAGTGCGGTGAAGAAGGCATATGGCGTACTGGCTTTTATTGAGGAATTGAGGAGTCCTGAGGTCATGTTGCAATTGTATAAGACTCTGGGGCGGGCGCATCTGGGGTATTGTGTGCAGTTTTGGTCGCCATACGATAGGAAGGATGTGGAGGCACTGGAACTGGTGCAGAGGAGATTTACCAGGATGTTGCCTGGTATGGTAGGAAGATCTTTTGAGGAAAGGCTGAGGCATTTTGGGCTGTTTTCATTGGAGAAAATAATGTTTAGGGGTGACTTGATAGAGGTGTACAAGATAATTAGGGGTTTAGATAGGGTTAACAATGAGAACCTTTTTTCGACGTGTGGAGTCAGCTAGTACGAGTGGGCATGCCTTTAAATTAAGGGGTGGTAGGTATCGGACAGTTGTTAGGGGTAGATTCTTTACTCAGCGAGTCGTGAGTTCATGGAATGCGTTGCCAGTAGCAGTGGTGGACTCTCCCTCTTTTGGGGCATTTAAACGGGCATTGGATCGGCATATGGAAGATCGTGGGCTAGTGTCGGTTAGGTTGGCTTGGATCGGCGCAACATCGAGGGCAAAAGGGCCTGTCCTGCGCCGTATTCTTCTATGTTCTATGTTCTATGTTAATAATCAATCCTGAGATCAGTCCAACAAGATTATTGCATCATCACCAAGAATGATTGCTTTAATCAGCAATACAGCTCCTACAACCATCCCTAACTCAGTTCATAACTGGTGAATCAGTCATTTATTCCATTGTTACTCCTGGACCCTCGTATCCAAGGGCCTTATTTGCCTGACACCAGATTGTAAACTGGCAGATAGTGAGGCCTGCCAATGCTGGAGAGACAGAGTCGATACCTTCTTCCCTTGAAACAAACACAGCGGGTCAGGCAGCTTCCGAGGAAGAGACAAATCGAGGTTTCAAGCAGGATCCTTCATCAGTCGACTCTCTTCATCCTTGGATGTTGCTTAAAGATATTTCTCTTTCCTGCACTACACTTTATCGATCTGCTTATAAACTGCATGCATTAACTTTGTCCAAATCTGTTTTGGTTTGCTTTCCCAACAAATCCCATTTCGTCATCATGAACTGACCACAATGACCCGGCAAAGGGACGTTGTCGGTCAAATTCTCAATTTTACATTCTCACCCATTTTCTCAAACATGTTCCGAAGCCATCCATTGACGTCTTTGCTTTCTTGGGTCGGTGTAAAACCTTTTTTTTAGATATTCTGCTTTGACATAAATGTTACCAGCTGGCGAGATAATGAAATAAATTACAGATTTCATAAAAATAAGTTGAATGTAATGGCTGGTAATAACACCAGAAGCAATAATAAATCTGGCAATCCCGAGTCACTGAAATGTGTACATTTCTGAACAGATTCCCTCCTCCACAGTCAGTTCCTCTGTCTACTCTGCTCCTTCTCCTCTGTTAAAGACTCCATAAAATTAATCTCTTTGAATATTTTTTCTCACCCAGCGAGTTTTGAGAATATTTGTTGTTACTCTCGTCTGACGTGCAACACCTTCAATGGGTCAGCTTTAACTCTATGTAATTTAATATGATAAAAGTTTTTTTGTATGCGTTTGTCTAGAGACATAGAGTTTTTAAGCATGGAAACAGACCCTGAGTTCCAAACATTCATGCTAAACAGGAAACCTATTCTTTTATCGTTCCATTTACGAGAGATGCCCGTGAATGTCGCCCATGTCGCTCAACCCTTTCTATTGACATATCTGTCCAGATGCATCATCAATGTTATAACTCAACCAGCTTCAACCACTTCTTGTGCGAACTCATTCCATACACGCACCACCCTCTGCATCAAAACGTTGGCCCTCAGGTCATTTTTAAATCTTTCATCTCTCAACTTCTCTCAACTACCACTTATGCCATTTAGTTTTTCACACTGTTTCACTTGGAAAAAATACCTCGTCTATTAACGCTATCTATACCTCTCATGATGTTATAACCTTCCGTAAGGTAAACCCTCAGCCTTTGATGCCGCACAGAAAATAGCCCCAGCCAAAAGCCTCTCTCGTAGCTCAAACCTCCAATCGAAGTAACACTCATTTGCACGTCCATTTGTGAATGGTGGTAGGCAATTAAGCTACATACTTGAAGAAGAAGCTCCGCAAATTTCAGCATTCGCAAAAACTGAACAGTCCAGCACTTCAATGAAAAAGATAAGGCTGCTGTATTAACAATAATCGTCAGTCAGAGGTCGCGAGGGGTAATCCATTTCGGGATCCTCGAGCGGTCCCCAACATCACAGACACCAGTTTCCATCCAATTCCATTCACTCCACACGATATCAAGAAATGGTTAGAGGCACTGGATACTGCAAAGGCAATTCCCCTGCAAACATTCCAGTAATTATACTGAAGAGGTGCTGCTCCCTTCGCCATGCTCTTCCAGTACAGTTACATTCCTGGCATGTCTCCGATAATGTGGAAAATTGTTCACGAATGTCCTGCCCACAAAATGCTGGCCATACCAAACCAGCCAATTAGCGTCCATTCAGTCCAGTCACCATTATGACTAAGCTGATGCAAGAAGTCATCAACAATGCTCTGAAGCAGCACCTGTTCAACAACAACCCACTGAGTGATGCCAAGTTGTGTCAATAAGCTTCTCATCTCATTACAATCTTGTTCAAATAGGGAGAAAAGAGCTTAATTCCAGAGTTGAGGTGAGACTGACAATCCTTGACTTCAAGGCTGCATCAGACCGAGTATTTGACCAAGGAGTCCAGGCAAAACTAAAAGCAATAAATATCAGGTTTAAGGACATACATGACACAAAGGAAAATGGTTGTGGTTGCAGAGAGCTCAGTCACCATAACCCACCACATTTCTGCAGAAGTCCCTCATGTAATGCCCAACAAATTTCAACTGCTTCATAAATGACCTTACATTTGTCATAATGTCAGAAGTGGGGATATTCACTGATGGTTGTAATGTTCAGCACCATGTGCGACTCTTCAGGTACTGAATCAATCGTGCTCAAAGGCAACATAATCTGGACAATATCCAGCCTTGGCCCACAAGTAGCAAGTAACATTTGCAAAACACAAATGCCCGACAATAATGATCACTAATAAGAGACAATAAAACCATCGCCCCTTTATATTCAACAGTATTACCATCACTGTTTCCTCCTCTGTTAACATTTTTGATGTTAACATCGACCAGGAACTCAACTGAACTCGCCACATAAACACAGTGGCTGCAAGATTAGGTCATAGAGCAGAGATATTGCGAGGAGTAACTCACCTCATGACACCCCATCGTCTCTCCACCATCTACAAAGGACAAATCAGGAGCGTGATGGAATATTCCTTACTTGCCTGGATGGCTGCAGCTCCGACAACACGCAAGAAGCTTGGCACTATCCAGTACAAAACAATCTGCGTGATTCATACGAAAACTATAACCATTCAATCATCCATTACTGGAACGCAGTAATTCGTGAAAGGACATTAGACAGCATCTTGCAAACCCACGACCAGTTCCACCGAGAAGGGCAAAAACAGTAGGTATTGAGGACACTACTATCCGCAAGTTCCTCCCCTAGCCACTTACCACCCTGACGTGGAAACATACCACTGCTACTTCACAGTCTTTAGATAAAATGGTGACTTCTTCTATCAAGTGCACCACAGCAAATCAAGACGGCAGCTCAACACCACTTTCTCAAGGGCACATATGAATGGGCTATCAATGCTGGACAGCTGGTGCAGCCCAAGTCCCACAAATGGATATTTGAAAATAATATTTCCTGAAATATTTCGAATGTAACTACATCTTTCCTGTCGCAGAGAGACCAAAATCTCTACTGCGCAGAAACAGGCATTTCGGCTGAACAAGTCCACAATGAACCTCCTTAGAGTAACCCACCCACACCGATTGCCCTACTTAACTATATTAACCCCAGACTAATGCACTTCCACATGGCTTAACATTATGGGCAATTTATCGAGACCAATTCACCTAACATGCACACTTTGGGATTGTAGGAGGAAATCTATGCAGATACAGGTGGAATGCTCAAGTTCCACACAAACAGTCGTCCGAGGGAGGGACGATTTCTTGTTGCTGTCGCTGTCCAACCACCGAGACGCTTTACCATCTGTCTTCATATTTCTGCTTTGGTTTCCTCTTTCAGCCAGAAGATGTGCAAGTTATGTGAATTGGCCAAGCAAAATTATTGCTCGTGTCCAGGGATGTGCAGGCTCAGTGTGTTAGCCATGGGTAGTGTTAGGTAGAGGTGTGGGATCCTCTTACATGGTTTGGTGCGGACTTATTGGGCTGAATGTCCAGCTTACACGCCATAGGGATTCAATGAAGTTAAGGTTTTGCTCCTTCTCCAACTGGAGCATTTACATGTTGATCGAGATATTTACATGTAAACATTGAACAAATTCCTCACCATCAAAATATTAACATTATGGTAGTGCCAGGCAGTGTTTAAAAATTTAAAATCGCCGACGACTATAACCTTAGTGCACTGAGATGTATTTGAGATCTCCACGTGTTGGCTTCACAATTCCTTCGACTGTTGTGTTAAATGTGAAAAGTAGATGCAGAATTAAAATGACGTTTGTTATATTGAAGTGAACTGAAAAGGAAATCTGGCAGAATGTATCAGTAAAGACCTTCTAACTATTGGAATAAACTGCCAGAGAAAGTGGCAAGTTCAGGTACAGGTACAATATTTCAAACCATACATTTTCATTAAGTAGTATTTTAAAAAGTTTACTTTATTTATTCTCGAAATGCATTCCTGAATTTAAAAAGTCTCACCTTCTCCCTTCTCACCTCTCTTTCCATCCTTCCCATGACAGCGAAAACGCGAACATTGAGATTCCAGTCCTCTCCTTCTCTCAGCCAAATTTCGGAAATAGCTATGACGTCCCAGTTCCATGTTTCCATCCATGTTCTGAGCCCATCCGACTGACCGGGAAGAGCTCTTGCACTAACCTAAATGCAGTTTAATTCTTCAAAGTTACTTTGTTCCCTCACTAGTTCTTGTCTGTGTTTTTAATTTACCTTACTCTTTTTTTCAGAATCATGATCATCCTCACCTTTCTGTGTATACTCACGTTACTGAGAAAGCACCCACCATATCTCTAAAAGATTACTTGTTCCAGAATAGAACGAGCAAACCTCCCTGCCAGGCTTTTGGTCACTTTCTGGTTCAAGTATGAACCTTTCTTTTTGAACAGGTCTTTTCTACCTCAAAAAATTCATAACGATCCAAGAAACTGATTTCCTGCATATTGACCTGCCTTTTCTTCCATTGCTTTAATTGCTCTTCTTCGAACTTGGGAATCGAAGGAAACCACAGTTTAGTACATTTTCTTGTCTGCTTTTTAACCTTCGACATAATGTCTTGTATTCACTCAGCAAAGCTTTAACGCTTTCCCTGACCAAATCATTCCGGTCAATGCGTACAACTTCAAGCTTCTCACTCTCCCCTTTGACAATATACTCAAGACGTTTTGAGAGGTCCACAATCTGACCCCAGAAAAGCAACATACCATCATCGAGCTTCGCTCACTGTCACAGAATCTCTGTCTGTGCCTCTGACAGGAGAGTCCCAGTAACAATTATTCTTTTACATTTTTACAAACCCATTGCATGTTTTATTTTTATTGCTTCAGATGTGACCTGCTTTTCTACATTCCTCTGAGAGTCTGTTCCTTTCAAGAGGTAATAAAATAAGAGATTTGTTTGAGAGAAGAATTGCCACAGGACACTTCTGAACTACCTTCTTACCTTCACCGGCAGTCAATTATCTGTCTGACGGCTCCTGCTGTGTAATAATTTCTCTACATTTAGTAATAACACTCACTGCCTCTCATATGCCCTCAGTGACACAAGCCGAAAAAGAACAGTGGTCAATATCAGATTTCTTAAAAAACTTCCATTCCTTTCCAACAGATATAACATGAAGAATGCGAAATCTCAAGAAAAATAAACATACAAATCGTGAAAAAATCAAACAAATTTGAACAAACGACAAAAAAACTTCTTAAAAAAAATCCAACATTCATTCTTCAAACTCCGATCAAAACAGAATTCCTCCACAGTTGTCCGTCTGTCGGCCGATCCACAGTTTCATGTATATATATAAAAAACAATTCTCATTACTTGCATCTTTTTTACATAATTCCTTTTGTCAAAACTTACCCACAATTTATGTCAGTCTCACGGGTCTATAGTAAAATGCCTTTTCCTTAAAATCTTTTATAAGTGATACCTGAGCATCACCAACCCTCCAGTCCTCTGGAACGTTACCATGTCCCTCTATGACACAAATATCTCAGCAAAAGACAGAGCATTCTTCCCTGGCCTTCTGATAGTCTGACCTGTTTGAAGTTCATGTGAATTGCTGAATGTCAGCCTGTGTGTTGTGAGGGCTACATACAGCACAGTCTCTGATCCGCTCCCAACCTGCAACGTGGAGGCCACAGCCAGTGTGTTTTGGAGGGGCTGAACAAATCCTGGAGAGTCCTTTAAGAAGAGTTAGTCTCCAAGTAGCAGTGACTCAATGATTTGTATTCGCCTGCATTCAACTTGATCAGCTATGAACCCGTCCATGGTACACCAGTGCATCACTCTGCCTGGAAGCATGTCTGAATACATGAGGAAAGGCATCAGCAGACCTGTACACAGGGGAGGGATGCGGGCGGAGAGCAGGCTGACCACACTGAATCTCGGTCACGAACCCAGACAAGAGCAAACCGGCAACGCTGTCTCTCTGTCACTGACTCAATAAAGAACAGTCGGACCCCAAGGTGTGTCTGTCACTGAACCAGGGGAGAACAGACATACCCCAGTGTGTTTCTATCACTGACGCATGGAGAAGAAAACTGACCTTATTCTGACTCTGTCACTGACCCATTCGCCATTGCCCTGGATGGTCACTATCTCATTTCAAAATGTCGTGATGTTATATTGTGGTTGATTGGGCAGTGCGTTCAGAGTGACCTCAGCTGGTCGAGAAAATCAGCCCTTACTGATACCATCGCTCTGCATCACAAAACAGCCAAACATCAAACTGTGAATCATACGTTTGTTGTAGAGCAGATAGATGACATTTGGTCCATTGAATCCACAACGATCATTCGAAAAACATCCGTCCAGACACCTTCTCACACGATCCCTGTAACACTGTGTTTCCCATGGTCAACCCACAGACCCTGCACATCGCTGAACAATATGATCAACAATTTTGAATGTTTTCATACTTCTGTAGGGCCGAACAGTGGCGAATGCTTTGTGTTATAACATTGACGTAATTCATGCTGTTATTTTCATGGGTGGATTCTCAAAGGATGATTAAAGGAGAACAGAGGACCAGTGGGATGTTTCTGTGGCAAAGAACATTCCGATGGAGGCTGCTGATTCCTCCTCATTTCCATCTGAGGCATGACAAAACCTTGCCTCACAGCCCTGGTCCATTACGTTTGTCCTCACGTTTCCTCCTTGTTCGGCATTCCCAAAGTGGGGCGGGCATCTTGGGACGTTGTCACCACGTAGACCTTTCCCACTTGGCGCCAGCCAGGTCATTGTGAAAGTGTCAGAAATAATAACTGCAAATCACACAATACCATATTATAGTCCAACAAGTAATTTGGAAGTACTAGATTTTGAAACGCTGCTCTTTTATCAGGTAGTTGTGGAGCAGGAACATAATACGCAGAAGTTAAAGCGAAGGATTACTGTGTCACACAACTGCAATTGTACTTTAAATAAACATCAACTGTTGTTATTTCCTTCATCTTTTAGAATGGGTTTCAGCTTTTGATTCATTAACATGTAAATTTGAGAGTCTTTTAAGTCACATTCTGGATATAACATAATGTTTTGCTAACAAAAAAGGTGATTTCTCAGCTCAGACAATGCATTAAAGATGTAAGGTTCAGTTCCGTTTGTATTCCAATATTGAGTCAGACTGTTTCCACTTCCAATGTGGAACTTACAAATATTTCATGCATTGACTGCCTGTAGTTTGTGCATTTTTGAGCAAATTAGAGAGAGTTTGCAAATATAATCTGCAAATACAAATTCGCCCCATGCTCCAATGTGCATGTACAAGTGCATGCGAGAGAGAGAGTTTGTGTATGCACGTGAGTTTGTGCACGTGAGTACGAGTGCACATGAGAGAGTGTGTGTTTGTATGTGCACATGCTTAATAAAGAACGTATGAGATTGTGAAGCAAGGATACGCAACAGGCAAGGATTCTGTAGAGAGGTCAAGCAGATGTTAGGACAATGTATGACAGGAAACTACGAAACAAACGTGGGACAGGGACGTTTCTTCCCCGTCGGTGAACACTTCAGCGGTTAGGAACATCCTCCAGGGTGGACTTCGGAAGATGCAACAATGAGCGGGACCGAGCAGAGGCTGGCATCCAAGTTCGAAATCAATGAGGATGGCCTCAACCGGAAACATGGATTCATGTCACATTCTGGGTGAACCAACTCCACTATTTCTCTCTCTCTGTCTCTCTCTCTGTCTCTCTCTCTCCCACACACACACACACACACACACACACACACACACACACGCACACACATACATAATGCTCAAACTCACGCAGATCATCTCTCTTACACACGCTATCTCCTATATACATGTACATAAACAACCACACTCTCACACGCGCACACATTCTCACAGGCATATACTCCATCACATGCACGCACACGCACGCACTTTACCAAGCATACACACACGGAAACACGCACTCTCTCACGCGCACTCGCACTCTCACACTCATATGCAACACTTGATCTCTCTCTCATTCACGCACATTGACATGTAAGTCGACGGGGTGCAAGAACAAAGAATGAAGGGAGATTCAGCATAGGAAAGGTCTGCAATAGTGTTCCCTCCAAGCCTGCACTAAACCAGAACCTCTGTCTAAATCTGTCGTGTGTTTTCTCAATGGCTTTATTCTTTGCTCTGTGCCCATTCATGTATCTGTCGAGATACAGCTTAAGTGATGCAAACGTGCCCGCCTCTAACACCTCCGCTGGCAACGTGCTCCAGGCACCCACCAACCTATATGTAAAGTACTTTACAATGATACCTTACTTACCAGTTACACGTTGACTTTGATCTCGTGACCCTGAATAATGGACTCACCCCTTGAGGGAAAAGCTTCTTATATCCAAAATGTCGATGCCTCTCATGGTTTGTTCGACCTCAATTAGGTCCCGCCTCAACCTCCGTCTTTCCAATGAAAGGTTCCCTAATCTACTCAAACTTTCTTCATAGCTTGCGCCCTCCAGACTATGTAACGCATTAGTGAGACTCCTCGGCATCCTTGCCAAAGCATCCTCATCCTTTTGGTGATGCGCGAAGAGAAAGTTAAGCAATATTCCAAATGTGCACGAACTAAAGTCTTATGCATCTGTAATGTGACATGCCAACTCTTCTCCTCAATACCCGTCCAATGAAGGAAAGGATATTTTGCACCTTCTTGATTGCTGGTCTGCTTTGCCACCTTCGGGCAACAATGGACCTGAACATCCAGATCTCTGTGTACATCAGATTTTCACAGGAGTTCCGTTTGTATTTTTTGGGATCAGAGATGCACCGATGGAATCGAACAAATGTAGTCCATTTGAATTAATTTTAGAGCATGAATTGAACCGTTGAAATTGATTCAGGAGAAATTAATAAATCAGGATTCAGAGACCACCGATTTGGACTACCTAAAGAGAAAGATAAAACAGAACTGGAGAGTTGGCGAGACAGCATTCGAAAGTACCACCGCATACAATGAAACAAGATGCGGATGAGTAATCACAAAAGCTCGATATTGCAATTGGGTTAAGGTATTTGTGTTATTTCCAGTAACAAGTCGCCTTTAAAATCAATATTTTGTGGACCTTATTACATTGATAAGAAATTGAAGGGTGTGAACGACTTGATAAGGAATCCAGACAGGAAGAAGTCTCACAGGGTGTGCCATGTGAGTTTTCTCAAACGATCATTTTGATCGGGAAGGAAAGCAAGAGGTGAAGGTGTTAATGATTAACAGCACATAAGGAAGAAACATGTTCAGAGGATTCTGAATTGGACATTCCTCAAATCATATTGGACATTGAGGACGTCATCAAAAATTGGAATGCATTATTGATTTACCTTCCAAAGGAAATCAAAATTACCTAAAAGACTTAGTTATATCACATGGGGAAACATGCGGAAATAAACTGGGAAGTACTTAGCTACTTCTGTATGATGTAACTATTGGAGATTCTGTTCCAATTAAACACCATGCTGATAGGTATATCCCTCTAAAATTAGCACAGGTTCAGAAGGAGATAGAGCGCATGCTCCAGAATGTCATAATTGAAGTGAGTTATAGTTACTCCAGCTCACCCACAGTCATGGTGCCAAAGTCAGATGCGACCCAACGGTAATGTGTGAACTATCGCAAATCAACGCCGTTACGAAAACTGATGCATATCCAATTCCATGTTTGGAGGACTATGTCAAAGAAGCGGGTGAAGCAACTTACGTTTCTAAGTTGGACTTGCTCAGAGGTTACTGGCATCTACCATTTTCAGCGAAAACAAAGGCACTTTTGGCTTTCGTAACGCCAAATGGACGTTATCAAATCAACGTCATACCAATTGGTTTGTAAAACGCTCCAGACACATTTCAGAGAGTGACTAATAAGCTCACTGCGAAATTACCCAACTGTGTGGTGTACATTGATGACGTGGTGATTTTTAGTCACTCATGGAACGAATATTTAGAGCATCTGTCAGACTTTTCCATTCGAATTCGGAAGGCAGGCCGAGTTGGTAAACCTTGCTAAAATTGAATTTGACAAAGTTCAAGTCATCTTACTGTGCCATGTTTCTGAACATGAATAAGTGGACGCACGACATAAAAAAAAATGTAATTTGGGAATTTCCCACACCGTCGACAAAAACAAAGAGGCACTACAGTTCCTGGGATTGAATGGATTTTACCGAAAGTTTGTGCTGAAAATTAACAGTGTGGTTACTCCTCTCATCAAAATGTTTAAAAAGGGCAAGAAGTTGCAGCGGACAGCGGACGGTCACAAGTCATTTGATAGCCTAAGATCTGTGTTAACAACTGCCCAATTATTAGTCACACCGGATCACTCAAAGCCTCTCAAAGTGGCTATCGATGACAGTAATGTTGATGTTGGTGATATGCTCCTGGACGGGAATCAAAAGGGAATAAAAAAAAAAACCACCGCGGATTTTCCAGGAAGTTGAAAGTTCATAAACAGAAACATTCAACGGTGGAAAAAGAGACTTTAAGCTTGTTGGCATTACAAGATTTCAGTGTTTATTTTATCAACAATGCATCTGACACAATTGCATAGACTGATCGCATCTAAATGATACTTCTGAATAAATTTTAGGAACAAAGAGTCCAGACTATTTAGATGAATTTGTTGTTGTTGCAACCATTCAATTTCACAATTGCGCATGTGACAAGTCGCAGAAATGTAATTGCTGATGTGTTATCGAAACACAAATGAGACATGGATGGGTGTGCCGTGCCTTGACGTTCAATGTGGATGTGAATGTTTGCATGTTTACTGTTCGTACAATGCATGTGTGTGTTTAGACTACGGAATGGGTTTTGAAGTTTTTAAAACAAGGTTATCTTTTGGCATTGGTAGTTCATTTTTAAAGGGGTAGGAGACACAAAGCTAGTCTCTTTTTCCTAAAAGAAATGCGGTTCCTGACTTACAGAAACTCTGTCCATGATTTTTCTTGACAGAAGGGCAATATACCGGGCAGATTTCGGTCAGGAAAAGTGAGGACTGCAGATGTTGGAGATCAGAGTTGAAAAATGCATTGCTGGAAAAGCGCAGCAGGTCAGGCAGCCTCCAAGGAGCAGGAGAATCGACGTTTCGGGCACAGGCCCTTCTTCAGGAATGAGGATGGTATGCCAAGCAGGCTAAGATAAAAGGTAGGGAGGAGGGACTTGGGGGAGGGGCGTTTGGAATGCGATAGTTGGAAGTAGGTTAAGGTGAGGGTGATAGGCTGGAGAGGGAGTGGTGTGGAGAGGTCGGGAAGAAGATTGCAGATCAAGAAGGCGGTGTTGAGTCCGAGGGTTGGGACTGAGATACGGTGGGGAGAGGGGAAATGAGGAAGCTGGAGAAATCTGCATTAATCCCTTGTGGTTGGAGGATTCCTCAGCAGAAGATGGGGCGCTCTTCCTCCAGGCGTGGTGATGCCATGGTCTGGCGATGGAGGAGGCCAAGGAATTGCATTTCCTTGGCGGAGTGAGAGGGAGAGTTAAAGTGGTCTGCAACAGGGCGGTTGGGTTGGTTGATGCGGGTGTCCCAGAGATGTTCTCTAAAACGTTCCACAAGTAGGCGGCCTGTATCCCCAATGTAGATGAGGCCACATTGGCTGCAGCAGATGCAGTAAATGATGTGTGTTGAGGTGCAGGTGAATTTGTGACAGATATGGAAGGATCCCTTGGGGCCTTGGAGGGAATTGAGGGGGAGGTGTGGGGGCAAGTTTTGCATTTTTTGCGGGTGCAGGAGAAGTTGCCAGGAGTGGAGGTGGGGTTGGTGTGGGGTTCGGACCTGACAAGGGAGTCGCAGAAGGAGTGGTCTTTCTGGAATTGTTCCTCCTGGGAGCAATTCCTTCCCCTTCCACCGCATCTGCTCTCAGGAGGACCAATTCCAATACCAAACAACCCAGATGGCCTCTTTCTTCAATTACCGCAATTTCCCCTCAGGCGTGGTTGACGATGCTCTCCACCACATCTCCTCCACTTCCCGCACCTCCACCCTTCAACCCCGCCCCTCCAATCGCCACCAGGAAAGAACCCCACTGGTCCTCACCTACCACCCCACCAACCTGAAGATACATCGTATCATCCTTCGCCATTTATGTCAAATCTAAACATACCACACCACCAAGGATATATTTCCCTCCCCTCCCCTATCAGGGTTCCAGAAAGACCACTCCCTCCGCGTCTCCCTCATCAGGTCCACACCCTCCAACAACCCAACTTCCACTTCTGGCAAATTCCCCTGCACCTGCAAGAAATACAAAACTTGCGCCCACACCTCCCCGTCACTTCCCTGCAAGCCCCCAAGAGATCCTTCCATATCCGTCACAAATTCACCTGCAACTCTAAACACATCATTTACTGCATCCGCTGCACCCAATGTGGCCTCCTTTACTTTGGGGGTACAGGCTGCCTACTTGTGGAACGTTTTAGAGAACACCTCTGGGACACCCGCACCGACCAACCCAACCGCCCTATGGCTGAACACTTTAAGTCCCCCTCCCACTCCGCCAAGAAATGTTGGTCCTTGGCCTCCTCCATCGGCAGACCATGGCAACACGACGCCTGGAGGAAGAGCGCCTCATATTCCGCCTAGGAACCCTTCAACCACAAGGGAAGAATGCAGATTTCTCCAGGTTCCTCATTTCCCCTCCCCCCACTTTATCTCCGTCCCAACCCTCGGACTCAACACCGCCTTCTTGACCTGCAATCTTCTTCGTGACCTCTCCGTCACCAACCCCTCTCTGGCCTATCACCCTCACCTTAACCTCCTTCTACCGATCACATTCCCAACACCCGTCCCCCAAGTCCCTCCTCCCTACCTTTTCTCTTAGACTGTTGGCACATCCTCCTCAGTTCTGAAGAAGGGCTTATGCCCGAAAAGTCGATTCTTCTGCTGCTTGGATGCTTCCTGACCAGCTGCGTTTTTCCAGCAACACATTTTTCGGATTTTGGTCAGCCTGTTTTATCAATGGAATAAAAATGATTTTTGAGACCTTTCATTGATATATAAATGGATGAATTTTCATGTCAATGTGGTCATGCTTTAGCAGAGACCTGTTTAAATAGAGGGGAGTTGTCAGCTCTCGAACGAGCTGAGCTGAGCAGCTTTAGTTCAGTTTGAAGTGGGAAGTTCAACAGGGAGCTGCATGGAAACTCTCTCTCTTTTCTGCCCTTCAACTTCAACCTGTAAGTATGTGTCCCATTTATCCTAAGGTTTTAAGGGAGTTTGCTTATTTGGAGATTTATGCATATTTGGAAGAGTATGATTCAGTCTAGTTGGATGCATTCAGTTCTGTAGTCGTCCTTGATTGTGTTCTTTGTGTTTCCTTGTGTAATTTGGTGATGTTTTTTGTCTATTATAAAATCGAGTGGTCAACCTAGTTATCTTACCCCGGGTAATGTTCACTGTGGAATTACCAAAACAAGTTGCAAAGTTAGGTCACGGTCTGCCTTCTCCACAATACTTTGAGTTGTCTCCCCAAGTCCACAACACTTTAAACATCCGAAGAATGGGGCGACAGACATCTCAGTTGATGCAACCATCAGAACAACAGAGAGCCCATTGCAGACACACATACTCACTAATGGGACACATACTAATACACACACTGAAACCTACTAACATGCACTCATACCTACAGAGACACGGAGAATCAGATAGAAAGAAACACCAAGACAAAGACACAGAACGAGAACACACATGAATACTCACAGCTCCGTGCAGACCCACAGAAATACATAGGATAGGTATGCAATAACCGATTCTTCCCTGAGTTAACCATCTATTACACATATGTCAATCATCTCATTCACAACTTTTACAGATGAAATGCGGATAAGTAGCTCGAACAGTCGCGTGATGCCCCAAGTGTCAGGGGAAGAGGTGAACATCTTTAACATTCCATGGTCATTTTTACAATTAACCAGCTCGTACAGCAGATCCGTGTAAACAGTGGATGTCCTTTTTTGTAATGGATTGATGATGATGGGGAGCACTCGTGTTCTGCACCACAGCCAGAAACATCCCCTGTCTTCACCAACGACAGTCTGCAGCAGCTGTGCGTTGTTCAAAACGTACTGCAGAAATTCACCAAGCTTCCTTACAGAACAGCGTCCAGATCTATGGCTCAATAGTCCAGAACGCAAGGCACAGCAGATAGACAGGACTACCACCTGTTGCCAATTCAACATCAAGCAACTCGCCACCCTTTCTCAGAAAAATAACTCGGTTGCTGAGTTTCTGAATATATTCTAGAAAACTGAAAGGCAATTTCGTTGCAATGTATCAGATTGTGAAGAGGCAGAAATTGATAGGGTCTCTGCTAAGAACGTATTCCTGTGAATTTTGGAGTCTGATATACTAGGGAGCTGTTGGAAAAACTCAGGATATCATGCAGCTTCTGTCATGACAAATCAGAGTTAACGTTTCAGGTCTGGGATTTGAAGGGTCACCGGACACGAAACATGACGTTTCGGTTGTCATCAGAAATTATGCCAGATATGTTGACCTTTTCCACCAACTTCTGGTTTTGTCTCTTATTTACAACAGCTTCAGTTCTTTCGTTTACATTGATACAACGTCGGCGAAAGAGACAGATTATTTCTGACTGAGATGAGGAGTCAACACTGGATCTTTAATATTCTCAATCACTGAGGACTATGCGTGTTTCCTGATTGAGTACATTTTGGATTGGAATAGACAGATTGGCGGTTTCACAGAGAATCAGCGGACATGTGGAGTGGACAGGAAACTGAATTCGAAAATTAAATCCATCAATGATTGGATTTACTGCCAGAGTAGCCGAAATGGTTTGAACAGGCTACACAGTCTCCTCCTGCTCCAGATTCCTGAGCTTCTATTCCTATTATGAACGCATGAACAATCATTGCGATATAGTTCCATGAGACTATTTGTTATTAAGTCTTTGCAGTCTCCAACCTTTTACTAATGATCTCATTTTTACTGCAGTAACAGCCCCATTCCAATTGCTCACACTTCATTACCGTCCTAATTTTCTTCCATTCTTCTGTAATCTTACTTCAGATTACAACAGGATCTGGACCATTGGGCCAATTGTCTGAGAAGTGACAGATGGAGTTTAGTTCAAGTAAATGCGTGGTTCTGCAAGTCGGGAAAGCAAATCTTAGCAGGACTTATACACTTAATGGTAAAGTCCTAGGGAGTGTTGCAGAACGAATAGACCTTGGAGTGCAGTTTCATAGCTCCTTCAAAGTGGAGTCGCAGGGAGATACGATCGTGAAGAAGGCTTTTTGTATGCTTTACTTTCTTGGTCAGAGTATTGAGTGCAGTAGTTCGAAGGTCATGTTACGGTTGTCCAGGGCATTGGTTAGGCCACTGTTGGAATATTGCACGCAATTCTGGTCTCCTTCCTACTGGAAAGATGTTGTGAAACTTGAAAGGGTTTAGAAAAGATTTATCAAGGATGTTGCGAGATTTGGAGGATCTGAGCTACCGGGAGAGGCTGAACAGATTGTGTCTGCTTTCCCTACAGCGTTGGAGGCTGAGGGCTGACCTTACAGAGGTTGACATAATGATGAGGGTCATGGATATGCTCACGAGCCAAAGTCTTTTCCATGGTATCGGGGAGTCCAGGACGAGAGTGCATAGTTTTTAGGTGAGAGGGGAAAGATATAAAAGAGACCTAAGGGGCAACGTTTTCACACACAGGGTGGAACATGTATGGAATGAGCTGGGAGAAAGTGAGGACTGCAGATTCTGGAGATCCGATCTACAAATGTGTTGCTGGAAAAGCGCAGCAGTTCAAGCAGCATCCAATGAGCAGGGGAATCGACGTTTCGGGACTGAGCGTTGAACAAGGGTTCATGCCCGAACTGTGAATTCCCCTCCTCCTTGGATGCTGCCTGACGTGCTGCGCTTTTCCTGCAACACATTTTCAGTATGGAATGAGCTGGCAATGGATGTGGTGGAGGCTGGATGTGGGAGCTGGCTGATCCCATTGTGAACGGCAGTGACCACGTCTGCAGCAAGTGTTGGTTGCTGGAAGAATTCCGGATCAGAGTGGATAATTTGGAATCTGAGCTTTAAACACTGCGGCACATCCGGGAGGGGGAGTGTGACCTGGATGCTTTGTTTCAGGAGGCAGTCACACCTGGAAGATTAAGTAATTCACATTCATTTCGAGATCAGGGACATCAGAATGTGACTGTAAGTGAAGCATGTCGAGGGAACCTGAGTTCAGGAGCAGGAGCCTCAGCCCTTGATCTTGTCCAACAGCTTTGAGATTCTTGCTCCCTGTACGGATGAGGAAAAGGGCTCTGGACAGGATGAGCCAGCTGACCACGGCACCATGGTGCAGAAGGCCATTCAAGAGAGGGGAGCAAAAAGACAAGTAGTTGTTATAGGGGATTCTATAATTAGGGGGACAGATCATATCCTTTGCAAGCCGTAACAGGAGTCTCGCATGGTGTGTTGCCTACACTGTGCCAAGGTTCGGGACATCTCTGACCGGCTTGAAAGGATATTGGAGCGGGAGGGGGAGGATCCAGTTGTTGTGGTCCACGTTGGGACTAACAACATCGGCAAGGCTAGGGTGGAGGACCTTTTTGGGGATTATTGAGCACTAGGAAGGAAATTGAAGTACAGGTCCTCTTGCGTCATAATCTCCGGATTACTGGCCGAGCCACGTGATAGTTGGCATAGGGATAAGAAAATTAGTGAAGTAAACAAGTGGCGAAGGGATTGGTATGGGAAAGAGAGATTCCACTTCATGGGGCATTGACATCAGTTTTGGAACAGGGGGGATCTGTACCGTTGGGACGGTCTGCACCTGAACCGATCAAATACCAATGTTCTTGCGAAGAGGATAAATAGGCTGGTCAGCAGGACTTTAAACTTCTGAGTTGGGGGGAAAGGGAAAGTGAAAGCAACAGGGAGTATGGCGTTAAATGGAAAGACAAGCAGCAGGATAGCATGTGTCCAGACGGATTTAAAATTGAGGCAGACTGGGAATGCAGAAAAACGGAAGGAAAACTTAGGACATCATATAACTTCCAATATCTCTAATGATAAGAAAGTTAGCATTAAGGCACTTTACCTGAATGCTCATTCGCAACAAAGCAGATGAACTAATGGCACAGATCATCGTGAATGATTATGATGTGGTAGGCATCACAGAGACGTGGTTTCGGGGGATCAGGACTGGCAGTTAAACATCCAAGGGTTTTCAACTTATCAAAAAGACTGGGAGGGTGGCAGAGGGGGCGGGGTTGCCTTGTTAGTTAAGAACGAATTAAATCTATGCTACTGAATGACATAGCGTTGGATGATGTGTAGTCTGTGTGGGTGGAATTGAGGAAACACAAAGGGAAAAAAAAAACATAGTGTGAGTTATGTACAGACCTCCTAACAGTGGTCAGGATGGTAACAGTGGTGCAACATGTACCGGGAAATAGAGAAGGCATGTCAGAAAGGCAAAGTCACGGTGATCATGGGAAACTTCAATATACAGGTGGACGGGGTAAATAATGTAGCCAGTGGATCCAAAGAAAGGGAATTCATGGAATGCTTACAAGATGGCTTTTTGGAACAGCTTGTCATGGAGCCCACAAGGGAACAGGCTATTCTGGACCTGGTGCTATGTAATGAACCAGAATTTATAAAAAAATTTAAAGTAAGGGAACACTTAGTCAGCAGCGATCATAATATGGCAGAGTTCAGTCTGCAGTTTGAAAGAGAGAAGTCAAAATCTGATGTAATGGTGTTACAGTAAAATAAAGGTAATTATGAGGGCATGAGATAGGAACTGACGAAAATAGACTGGAAGCAGAGCCTAGCAGGGAAGACAGTAGAGCAAAAATGGCAGGAGTTTGTTGGTAAAATTGAGGACCATGGACAGAGGTTCATCCCCAAGAAGAGAAGGATTATCTGGGAGGGATTAGACAGCCACGGCTGAAAAATAAAGTCAGGAAGTCTATCAAAGAAAAAGAGAGATCCTATGAAGTGGCCAAGAGCACTGGTAAATCAGAAGATTGGGAAGGCTACAAAAAGGAACAGAGGATAACAAAGAGAGAAATAAGGAAGTAGAGGATCAAATATGAAGGTAGGCGAGCCAGTAATATTAGAAATGATAGTAAAAGTTTCTTTCAATAAATAAGAAACAAACGACAGGCAAGAGTAGACATTTGACCACTTCAAACTAATGCTGGAAGCCTCGTGATGGGAGAACTTAATGAGTACTTTGCATCAGTCTTCACAGTGGAAGACATGAGTAATATCCCAACAATTAAAGGGAGTCGGGGGCTGAGATGAGTATGGTTGCCATTACAAAAGGGAAAGCGCTAGAAAAGCAAAAAGGTCTTAAAAGTGATAAAACTCCTGGCCCCGATATGCTACATCCTAGAGTTCTGAGGGAGGTGGCTGAGGAAATAGCGGAGGCGTTGGTTGAGATCTTTCAAAAGTCACTGGAGTCAGGGAAAGTCCCGGATAATTGGAAGATCGCTGTCGTAACCCCCTTGTGAAAGAAATTATCAAGGCAAAAGATGGAAAATTATAGGCCAATTAGCCTAACCTTGGTTGTTGGTAAAAATCTAGAATCCACAATTAAGGATGAGGCTTCTAAATTCTTGGAAGAGCAGTGTCGGATTAGAACAAGTCAACGTGGATTTAGTTTGGGGAGGCCGTGCCTGACAGACCTGTTGGAGTTCTTTGAAGAGGTGGCAAGTCGGTTAGACCGGGGTAACCCAGTGGATGTGGTCAACCGAGACTTCCAAAAGGCCTTTGATAAGGTGCCACACGGGAGGCTGCTGAGCAAGCTGAGAGTGCATGGTGTTCGAGGTGAGCTACTGGTATGGATTGAGGATTGGCTGTCTGAGAGAAGGCAGAGAGTTCGGATGAAATGTTCTTTTTCGGAATGGCAGCCGGTGACAAGCAGTGTCCCGCAGGGTTTAGTGTTGGGGCCGCAACTGTTCACATTATATATTAATGATCCGGATGAAGGGGCTGGGGGTATTCTAGCGAAGTTTGCCGATGATACAGAGTTAGGTGGGCAGGCAGGTAGTACGGAGGAAGTGGGTAGGCTGCAGAGGATCTGGACAGTTTCGAAGAGTGGTCCAGGAAATGGCTGATGGAATTCAATGTGAGCAAATGCGAGGTCTCGCACGTTGGAAAACAGAATACAAGCATGGACTACTTTCTAAACGGTGAGAAAATTTATAAAGCCAAAGTACAAAGGGATCTGGGAGTGCTAGTTGAGGATTCTCTAAAGGTAAACATGCAGGTTGAGTCTGTGATTAAAAAACGAACGCAATTTTGGCAATTATCTCAAGAGGGTTGGAATATAAAAGCTCCGTTGTGCTTCTGAGAATTTATAAAGTTCTGGTTAGGCCCCATTTGGAGTACTGTGTCCAGTTTTGTTCCCCAAACCTCAGGAAGGACATTCTGGCACTGTAGCGTGTCCAGCGGAGATTCACATGGATGATCCCTGGAATGGTAGTTCTAACATATGAGGAACGGCTGAGGATCCATGGATTGCATTCATTGGAGTTTAGAAGATTAAGGGGAATCTAATAGAAACTTACAAGATAATACATGGCTTGGAGAGGGTGGACGCTAGGAAATTGTTTCCGTTAGGCGAGAAGACTAGGACTCGTGGGCACAGCCTTAGAATTAGAGGGGGTAAATTCAGAACAGAAATGCGGAGACATTTCTTCAGCCAGAGAGTGGTGGGCCTGTGGAATGCATTGCCGCAAGTGCAGTGGAGGCTGGGACGCTAAATGTCTTGAAGGCAGACATTGATAAATTCTTGATGTCGCAAGGACTTTAGTGGTACGGGCAGAATGCAGCTAAGTGGAGTTGAAATGCCCATCAGCCATTATTGAATGGCCTCACTTCTGCTCCTATGTTTTATGGTCTTATGGTGTTAATTGCAACATTTAAGAGGCATTTGGATGGGTATGTGAATAGGAAGTGTTTGGAGGGAATTGGGCCGGGTGCTGGCATGTGGAACTAGATTGGGTTGGGATATCTGGTCGGCATCGACGTGTTGGACCGAATGGTTTGTTTCCATGCTGCACATCTCGATGGCCCTGTGACAGTATTTCATTCAGAATGAGGTTAATCATATACAGAATCAAAACGAAAGGGAAACTGCAATGAAAATGCATATACGGAGGCATAGTGTAATACTGTCATAGTTAAGTACAGCATGGAAGACCTGAAAGGGTTCAGAAAACATTTACAAGGATGTTGCCCGTGTTGGAGGATTTGAGCCATAAGGAGAGGCTGAAGAGGCTGGGGCTCTTTTCATTCGAGCGTCGGAGTCTGAAGGGAGTCCTTATAGATGTTTACAAAATTAAGAGGGGCATGGATAGGGTAATTTGAGCAAATCATTTCCCTGTGGTCGGCGAGTGCAGGACGAGAGAGCATAGGTTTAAGGTGAGAGGGGAAAGATATAGAATAGACATAAGAGCAACTTTTTTCAAACAGTGAGTGGGTGGTATGTCATTGGAATCAGCTGCCCGAGGAAGTGGCAGAAGCTGGTACAATTGCAAATTTTAAGAGGAATTTCCTGGGTATATGAATACGAAAAGTTTGGAGGGATATGTGCCAGGTGCTGGAAGGTGGGACTAGATTGTGTTGGGATATCTATTCGAGTTTCACAACATAATTCCTTTAGGAAGGAGACCAGAATTGAACGCAATATTCCAACTTTGGCCTAGCCAATGTCCTGTACAGCTGCAACATGACCTCCCAACTCCTGTCCGCAATACTCTGACCAATAGAAGAAAGTTTACCAACACCTTATTCACTATCCTATCTACCAGCGACTACATTATCAAGGAGCTATGAAACTGCACTCCAAGGTATCTTTGTCCTTTTACACTCTCTAGGAACTTATCCTAAAGTGGATAAGTCCTGCTAAGATTTGCTTTCACAAAATGCAGTACCTCACATTTATCTGAATTAAACTCCATCTGACACTTCTCTGCTCATTGGCCTATCTGGTCAAGATCCTGTTGTATTCTGTCATCATATTTTAGATGATTAACCGCACTAAAATTAGGCTGTTAAGCGTATGATTCACACGGTGGTCTAAACATTTGTTCTCCATCTCGAAACCCTTCCAATAACCCAGATACACAGCTTCTGATTTAAGACTGATTTAATTGTATGGAGTTTGCACATTTTCTATGGTGTCCGTGTGAGTTACCTCCGGGTGTTCCGGTTTCCTCTTTCAGTCCAATGATGTGCAGGTTGTGTGGACTGGCACGGTACTTTGCCCATAATGTTGTGGGATGTGCAGGGTTGATGGTTTACCCATGGAAAATATAGCGTTACAAGATAAGAGAGTTGAGACTGGGCGGAATACAATTCAGAGAGTCGGTATGGACTTGATGGAATGAAAGACCCATTTCCACATTTTTGGGATTTTAAGATCCTATGACTCTTCACATGTGCTTCAAGGGATGAAATAGACTATCACCTGATGCAATATCCACTTGGATTGTTCAACATCACGTCTACTTAAACAAAGAAATTCGGATACCAGAGATCTGAACGACTGCACAGAAATTCTTGGTGAAACTCAACAGATCTGCCAGCATCTGTTAGGAAAAAGGCCGACTGAACATTTCGTCTCCAGTAATTGATCTTCAGACCTGAAGATTTATGATGTTGACAGACCTACTGATCTTTCCCAGCAACTTATGTTCTTGTTTCTGATTTACAACATCATCAGTTCTTTTGGGTTTTTTATTCCAAAATCGATTCAATAACCCAGGAGAGGCAGCAGGAGTTATTGAACGACAGACATTGCCTGATGATCTTGACAGATTTAGTTTGAAGGACGATGATGTCCGAATGAAGGTCAGCTTGTGATGGTCGGGCAAATGAATTATAAGATTAGTGCCCATGTACCTGACTGAAATCGTTCCGTTTAGACATTGTTAGTTTGAGGATATAACCAGTTTCAATACTGGCTTTCGCAACACATCCATTTAGTTTCACTCGCCCAAACCAAATGACGTCTTTCTCTGCTGTAATCGAAATCCAATTCCCAGGAACGATATTGCAGTGTGATCAGTAAGTGACACAACGTATAACCGTGTTGTAAAATATAAGCCATTCGGCCCTCAATGCCGTGCTGGACTGATATCCTACTCTAAGATCAGACTAACTGACATAACATTCATCGTACTTAATTCCACGTGATGATCCAAGAATTGATTAACTGGCTCTGATGTAATTGACACTTCGACCACTGCTGACAGTGCATCCAACGCAGTCACCACTCTGAGAAAAGAATGTACCTATGACATCTCCACTAAACCTTCCTCCAATTACTTTAATATTGTGCCTCCTCGTGATACACATTTCCATCGTGGGAAAAAAAAACCTCTGGTTATCCACTCTATCTATGCCACTCAACATCTTGTACACCTCGATCAAGTCAGTTCTCATCGTTCAAATGAAAAAAGGCCTACCTCTCTCAACGGTTCTTGATAAAACACTCCCTCCAGTCCAGGCAGTATCCTGGCAAATCTCATTTCCGCCCACTCTGAAGCTTCCACATCTTTCTGATAGTAAGCTGACCAGAACTGAACACAAAATACCAAGTGCGATCTAACCTGGACTGTATAGAGCTGCAGCATAACCTCGCGTTTCGAAAACACAATCCCCCTGCTCATAAAAGTCAACAAACGATACGTCTTCTCAACAGCCCCACCAAATTTGGTGGCAACTTTTAGGGATCTGTGGAAATGGATCCCAAGAGCCCTGTTTTCCTCCTCACTGCCAAGAATCATCCTTCCAATCCTGTATTCTGCGTTCAAATTTTATCGTCGAATGTGAATGAATTCATACTATTCCAGATTTCACTCCATCTGCCAGTTATTTTCTCAGTTCTACATCCTGTCAATGTTTCGGGGCTACCGAAAACAAATCTCCACACTCTCCACAATTTCACCACCACTCGTGCCAACTGATAACTTACTAACTTATGCTACCACTTCCTCATCCAAGCCATTTATAAAACTCCCAAAAAGCAGAGGTTCCATAACTGATCCCTGCAGAACCAGAACACTTCATCCCGAGGGCATCAATGTGGACTTCAACAGTTTCCTCATTTCCCCTTCCCCACCTCACCCCAGTTCCAAACGTCCAGCTCATCACTGTCCCCATGACTTGTCCTACCTGCCAATCTTCTTTTCCAAAAATCCACTCCACCCTCCTCCCTGACCGATCACCTTCTTCCCCTCCCCGTTCACCTATTGTAATCTATGCTACTTTCTCCCCACCGCCACCCTCCTCTCTTTTATCTCTCTACCCTTCAGGCACTCTGCCCGTATTTTTGATGAAGGGCTTTTGCCCGAAACGTTGATTTTACAGCTCCTCGGATGCTGCCTGAACTGCTGTGCTTTTCCAGCATCACTAATCCAGAATCTGGTTTCCAGCATCTGCAGTCATTGTTTTTACCTAGAATAATGTTTTATATGATCGCTTCATAATTCATGAAATTGTCATGACACATGTCAGAGACCATGAGCAATTTTCGCTCACGTTGTTTGATGTGCACCTTTCGAGCTTGATCAATACTAATGTTGGGGGCTGAAGCAGAAATTGAGGTGTGTGATGGGGTAGTGTATATCTTAGTACACTCTCATTCCCTATTGATTAAATGATTAATTGTTTTAGCACGTGCCGCCTTTGCCAACAGCCCCTCGAACTGTATCTCCACAACTTTCTGAATTGGCCCTGCCTGGTTTTTGAGAGTTTCCTCACTTTAAATTGTTAATTCTTTCATGATTTGTCTAACCCTCTGCACGTTCTCATTCATACCCTGTAGGTGCAATAAAAATTGACGAGGAACGGCACAGCATTGACCCTTGTGACAGCGTCATCTTTCTGGTGTCGAGTGAGATTATGGCATTCCCCACATTTGGTGGCCCCGTGGCATCAACTGCTTTGTGCACCATGGCATTGGTTAACATGTGTTACATTTGTTTCAATCGAACGAGAATTATTCTGGCGTTTGAATGTTTTACGTTATCATCTGACATCTCACCTTTGTCAAAAACTGTGGAGCTGAAAAATCACTGCATGTGAAATAGCATCCCAGTAGCAACACATTCGACGTTTTGGGCAGAAGCCCTTCAGTTGGAATGTGAGGATGGAGAACGGAGCTTAAAGGTAAATGGGTGGGGGTTGTGGAGCGAAGGTAAAGTATCTTAGAATGCAATAGGAAGATGGAGCTGGAGGTGATGTCTATAGGTCGGAGCAAAGGTTGGAGTGGATATGTTGGAAGGAAGATGGATTAGTGGCAGAGTTCTACAAGGTAGTGCTGAGTTGGAGGTATCGACCTGGAATTCAGTGAGGGGAGCGAGAGTAGGAAACCGGAGAAATCGACGTTGATACCGTGGGGTAGGAGGATGCCTCGTCGGAAGGTGAGCCGTTCTTCATCCAGACGTCGCGTGGCTCGTGTTTGGCGGTGGAGGAAGGTCAGAACTGGGCCAATACCTCTCACCTATGTTGAATAGTACTATTCCATGAACCGGTTTCTCGTTGGGATTGGTCATTTCTATTTCCCTCGGGCTTCTTCAGAGGACGAAGTATGTGGTGTGCGTGAGGCAAGTGAAAAGCCAACCTACAACGATTGTACTGGTGCACCCATTTCCAAATAACCTCCACACAGCTATTTTTGCCCTTTCATATTATATAGCCTGTTGTCCGTGGAGGGGATTGCAATGCATGCTGAAGGTGCATTCATCCGTTTTTCTACTACTTTTTTGTACATACATTTCACAGGTCTACCTGGAGACTGCAGATTCAATAAGTCTGTACCAGGAGATGGCATGAACGGAGCGCTTAGGTACGTTGACTCGTTATTTTGGCCTTTCCCCCTTGGAAGGCATGTCCCATCCCACGTATTGCGTGATAACAACGTCTCTCGTATTCCGTTATTGCACCAATGTGATCTCTAAAGGAACAGAATATTAAGGAGTTGAGCTGGAGAATGCATCCTGTCACAAAAAGAGCGAAAGCTGGACCCATTCCCTCTCAAAAGACCATGATGAGAAAACTGACAAGGTGGGGCAGCATCCAGAGAGCGCGGGGAATTGTGTGATGGAAATGGGGAAGGGAGAGGATAACATTTGTTTTCTGGGGTACTTCCGCAGAAGTAACGGAAGTTAGAAAAAGTTTTTTTTAGCAATTGGACCAGGAGTGGTGCTGAAGAAGAAATGAAATGGTCTATGATAGGGTGGAAGCTGCAATCTTTAAACGACAAATGTTTTCATGGAAACAAATCTAAACGGATTGCTGACTGGGCCAGCAAGGAAAACAAGATCCCAGGAAACGAGCAGGTGAAGACGCGTTTATTCGATCTGTTCCAGCAGTCAGTATGATTGTGGCTGACTTCAGACTTCAAATCCAGCGTCCTCCCCATTTTCCATGATGCTTTGAGACACTATGAAGTTGTCGATTTCAGTCTGAAATGAACTAAGTGAGGGAGCATCCTCAATCCTCAGCGATATCAAATACCAAAGACTCCGAGATGATTTGAGGAAAAAGGCGTTGCCTCCTCTGACTCCTAAAAAAGCTTTTCCTTGTCTTGAGATTGCGTCCGCGTGTTTAAGATTACCACACCATCGGGAATAATTTCTCAGCATCTCCCCGATCAAGCCTCTGTCATTCAGGATCTTATATATTTCAATGGAATCGTTTCTCAATTTTCTGATAATTGAGGATATGGACACATGGCATGCAATCTTGGCAGCAAATAGTGAAATTATTTTATACTTTATTCATGGGGTGTTGTCATTTCTGGCTGTCTGCTGGCTTTTGTTCCCCACACGTAGCAGGTCTGGAGGAAGCGGTGGGGAGTTGCCTTCTTGAACGGCTGGATTCCATTTTGTGCAGTTAATTACAAAGTGCTGTAAAGGAAGGAATTCCAGGATTTTCCAAAAATTGGCACATTTTGGAACCAAATGTTTGTTCAAACCAGGGTGGTGAATGGTTTGATGTGAAATTTCCAATTGGGGTGTTTCCTATTTATCTGATGAGCTTTACATTCCAGATAAGAGCGCTGTGTGTTCAGAAGTTGTTTAGTATGGAATTTCTGCTGTGTATCTTGTCTATGGTACGCACTGCTGCTACCAGTGGTGTAGACAGGGAATTTGTAGCTGTGATGCTGACCAAGCTGCACTGCAAGTTTATTCTCCCTAAATATTGAACGCACATCTGCTCCATGTGGTTACTCAATGCCTGATTGGCAATTTTATTTTAGTTCAGATTGTTTACTTTCTTGCATGCTTATCATTTAAAAATAAACACAAAACTGTGGATAGGCTCAGCTGGATGGAGAGAACAGATGCAATAAAACAGCAGGAGTCATTCCTTGTCCATTAGAAAAGGAGTATTGTCGTGTTTCTAACCCTTCTTATCCTTTCGTCCTTTCCTCACGTGGACTCCTCGTTCCATTATTTGCTCCAACTAATCTTGTTTCTCAATTACTTGGATTTATTCATTGATTGAATTATTTTCATAACTGGATATTTAGCAGCATACTTTATCTGGTCTCTGAACTTTTTCTGTGTCACTACATAAATACATGCATTTGTGCAGCAGCTTAAGTTCCGCAGCATAAATACAATTAGTTGAAAGAGACGATAAACACCATAATCCAATGAATAACCAACATTAAAATAATATAAAATGCAGCCCAACCAGAGGAGTATGAAGCTGGCAGAGATGGCAAAGAGTAAAATTACAGACTTCTTTCTGCTCTCTACCTCTGGATCGTTCTCTATTTTTCTCTGATTCTCCAATCCCTTACGCACTTTAATAGCCTGGAAGATGTGTCTAACAGTCAGAACGTTGAGAAAGAGAATAAATATAAATGGTAACATCGGTCTTAAAAATTGTTCAAAATATCTGAAACTTATCCACCGACGGTCGTAATAATAACTAGACCGGACATGACAGTACCATTGAATGTTGTTGATAATCGTTCCAGGTTTAAAACGAAAGTACGAAGGGATGTTCTTTAGCGAAAATAAAATACAGATGATCGCTAGAACCCTCATTGCAGTTTTCTTTGTGCAATACGTAGTATTCATCTGATGAAAACAAATGGCGACAAATCGATCGAAAGAAAAGGCAACAGTGAACCAGACAGAACAGTCAGTGGTCAGGCTGCAGAGGATGTCGATAAGACTACAAACCGGAGTGATGCTCAGGAAACACCGTGGATAATAAAATTGTTGAAATCGGATAAGTACGACATAAAAAACAATGAACAGTAGATCAGACATTGCCATGGCCACCAGGTAGATAGTGCTGCATGTTGAAAGACCACATTTGCCCCGAGCTAAAATTACAATCATCACGAGACTAACTGTAAGAGCAAGGACAAGAAGAGATTTCAAGTTGCTGATGGAACATTATTCATGCCGACTGTATGTAATGACACAAAGATGATTGTTGTACTCTGAAATATAAAGTTTAAACCATCTCAACCAGACACAGGGAAGAACATGATCAGCGGATTGCTGATGAAAAGACGATCATGTATTCTCTTTTTGGTGTCGGCAGTGGTTGATTTCATATGCTTCATAGACGAAACAGACTGGCTGGGGTTTCCCATATGAACACAACATCCACCACAGAGACATTTTGAATCAGTTAAGCAAAGAATTGGAGACACCCTACATACATATGGGATTGCAAAATTTCTGCATTTCGTTTTGAATCCAACGTTTGTCACTTATCAGATTAAACGAAATTTTATCTTACTTTATATTGGCACAGACCTCTTACTTAAATAGTGCATCATACATGGTGGTAACCAGTATGCAATCACAAGAAAATATCTTTTATTTGGAAATGATGGTGGAAGGAAAGGTATTGCTGAGACAGATACAGATTTTGGGAAACTGAATAGTTGCTGCAGCGATGTTCGACAGTTGAGATGATTGTGTTCCAGGAGCCAAAACCATTTTCACCTGTGGTCAGGATGAAACCAGGGAGAATGAGATTACCAGAATGTAATTTCATTTAGTTTTTTCTGATGGCTGCCTTATTGTGAATCACTATTTGTGATTTGTATGTGAAAGATTTGAATCTTTTTTTCGGGAACAAAAATTTAACTGTAAAAATAGGCACAATTGATTGATAAACAGACAGCCAATCCTCCTGTAAATGCAAGGCAAACAGTCCTAAGTGTGGCGTTCGATAGATTTAACATGTGAATATTGGGAAGGTCAGAGTTCATCGTACAAAATGCAACAAGCATGTGACTGAGTTTGAGCCCAAGAGAGTCGGAATGTTTATCATTATGACGCTCAAAGAAGGGAAATGCTTATAAATCAGGAAATTGGATTTGTAAGCTGTGAAGTGGCATGGAGTATGACAGATGGGTGGAGAATACACAGCGCTTTGTGAGGTAATTACTGAATTTTATTATTTGTTGAAACAGACTTTTTTTCCTATTGCTATTCCTATTTTTATTTTTATAATTTGCCTTAAAACTGATTGATGCACAGTTCTCATCGAGAGCTCTTCCTCCGAATGAAGCCACACATCACAAAGCGTAGGGCAGTGATCTCTGAACAATTAACTGTAGGCAGATGATGAATTGCAGATTTAACAATTGATAATCTTATTCCATCCACATACAGATGGCAATTCGTGACAACATTTCCAACTGTATAAAGATACCTATTAATGCTCAGATAAGACATTAGTGTAACCATTGTTTCACAACTTGCCCTAACCTTGATGGAAGATTAATCAGCATCAAAAACATTGCTTGAATCAACACGATATGTCTTAATGGCATTTTGTTGAATGACCGTTATGGCTCTCGGAAAATATTGCATCTGTTTATCTTCAATTGGACATTTCACTTTCTAATCTTTGCATCAAACATAATCAACCAGTTGCGAATATTTTCCTCGTAGCAAACCATTGTATATTTACAAAATGCATTGAGAACTTCATCACTGGACAGTACAGTAATGAGGAAGGTCATCCAAACGAAGGAGTCACTGTTTCATATTCTTATGGTCATAATTACCTTTGCAGTCAGATATTATAAATCATTCTTTTCCCCACAAACAGCTAAATTAGCAGTCAGAGATACTTCCACTCCAATTAATAATTCCCACTCAGCATAATTTTCCTTTGAGTGATGCTCCCAGTTACGCTTTCACACTCCGGTCATTTGTTCCTCTTTACTTAGGAAATCACTTTTGCTAAAATTCTATTTGAAGATGCTCACTGAATCACTATGTCACTGGAATTGGGTGTCAATTTATTGACCCACATGCAATATAGATTTCTAGTCAAAGATACTCTTTGCAAAATTTACAATTGGAGTCACAGGTCGTCTCCTCTCAGTGCTCCAGACTTACGACAATGCTGCATTTACAGGTCACCACAGAAACGCAAGAATGCCGCGTCATAAGTTTCTATTTGAGCAGTTACCCACACTCAGTGAAATTCGACAATTGAATATCCTCCTCGTACCATGTGGCCACTGGAGCCAGGGGATCTGGACTGAAGTTCGTGATCCTTGTTCAGTACAATTACACAATCAGTAAGCACTTCAAACAGCGTAATTCCTGGAGATCTAGATCAATTGCACACAACATTCCAGTAGATCGCGGGATAATATAGAGTGCCTGAAAGCTACAGACAAAAGGTTTTCTTTATTCCAATTGAGAAGTTACACGATAGTGATGGTTTGGAAATATTAACCGCAAACATTAATATTACACATGAAGAACCAGGCCAGTGCCCATTAAGTGGAGGGTTAAATTTGACCATTATGCATGTCGATGGATCAGCATTCAGACAGCAATCCACATCAGGGTGTAAGATGCTCTGGCGAAGGAAAGACCAAACCTCAAGACACGATTCTGCTCCAAGAGCCCATCGAAGAATGCTTTTGCCCCAGAACTCTCAGTGTGCTGTGTTGTACTCACCTCTGGCATGATGATAGTAATCTGTGTTCTCCGAAACTTACAGAGGCGTATTGTGTAGAAAATAAAATTTATTTGACTAACAAGTCTCTATTTTACTTCAAATGAACCATTTTGGAATGGAATAAGACAGGCCATTGTTGCATCAAATTGCCTGATCCACTCCCGTGATGCAACAAACGCTGTGCCAGATATATCCCAGCAAGCAGTGTTGATGTGGCAACCCTGACAATTGGACAAAACAGCAGGTCCCTGTATTCTTACTTCACTCTCGCCATCAAGATAATCTCAATCCTCAGTTGCCTCAAAACATTCTGGGATAGCTCAGCACCTAAATGTGATCATCAATAAATCACCCCACTTTAAACAGTAATTCGAAAAATATGAAACATTTCATCGAAGCCGAAGGAGCTGAACATGCTGAACTGCCCTGCGGAGGGTCAATGCCCAGAATGGTCATCCACACCCAGCACAGGTTTAGTCATAAGCAAGTTCCCACATAGTAAACACAGGTGAGTAGTCATTCCCACTCACCTCTGCTTTCCGATCATTCAGAGAACAAGGAACATGTGACGTTATTAAGAAGTAGATCAGCTGAAATCGGCCAACAAGATCTTGAAATACATCGAAATGGCATCGATACAGCAAAGCAATTATAATTGTTGGCATTTACACCTCTATATAAATTTGTCTGTGTGGTGTTAATCGAAATCACTGCTTGGACAGACACGCCACATGAAAACGGCATTTATACCCCATACCATGTGGCAAAGAAAGTCATTCAAAGCTGGGGCGACAAACGGTACAGATTATTTTAGCAGTGCGCTGCTGATGGATTAGAAATCAATTGGTGACCCTGATGCGTTGTCTAACTCACCAATCCCCTCAATCCTGAACATCGACACACGCAGCAGCTCTAAATTTTACTCCATTTTGCCAGATATTATGAGCCTTATTGGAACCTTGGAGCAGTAAAATAATCTGAAATATCTTAAATTGTACTTCAGTCACCCCAAATCGACCTCTCTTCCATCAGGAAAATCTGTTGTACCACACAATCTCCAAATTTCTGAGTCCTCTAGATGGGGTACATTAACAGGAATTTCTCAAAACTGACACAGAACTGCAGTCCAACGTAGAACACGACGGTTTCACAGTGAATTGGTCTAAACTATATCCAGGATGTTCATCTCCAAAACGTCAGAATCGGAAAAATGACAGCGACAATAATAAAAATAATAATAAATGTAAACGTAAATTCAGATCCAAATACGGAGTAACAATCCCAATCAAATGCCCAAATGCCCTTATATACCATTCATATAGACCAGTATCGTAAAGGGAACATCGAAATATAACTCAACAAAGGGAAAGTCGGGAAATATCTTGTTTGAAAAACCTGTTTCACATCTGTTGGATTGCTGCTGCCACAAAATTCAAGATCGCAATATTTTTCATATTCGACTCCGCCCTACAGTACTGTGCCTCTTTTTACAAATGGCACGACTCACATGACTTTTGTGGAAACAAACAATCCAGAAATACACATCATATTTGGAACCCTGTGCTCAACACCCCTCCCAGCAATCTGTCCTCACATATATCGTAGCCCCACACACCCACTGATTGACGAAAACACACAAGATGTTCAAAGCCATCACTTATCACTCCGTAATGACTCAAACCAAACATTGCCCACCTGCAATCTTCTCTCCCAATTGGACCAAGATACCTGAGAGAGATCCACAAACAATATATAACTTTGCATCAAGGAATTTGGAACACCTTACTCAGAGGTTACGAAGATGACGGTCGTTACAAAAACCATCTGACTGATAGTCAGGTTTGAGCGACCACGGAGAGAGATTGGTCTTCCTCAACACTCTCTCGACCATCCAAAATCAGTGCTCATTCAAACTCCATCAGTGTGGCCTCAGTGCCAACCCATTCTGCGCGACATAGAGAAAATGTAATGCTGCACATTACTGAGCATCCTCCTAATCAATAAACTATTCACACTAAAATCAGTAAGTGGGGGCATTGTCATCTGCCACCGGTATTTGCCATGCTAAATGGAAAGAAAATAAATATTAATCATAGAGTGGAAGTAAGTATAATTTAATGCAGAGATTTTTAAAACTAAATTGTTTCAAGACTTACCAGGAATACCAAAAATGGCCAAGATGGTATAGTAAATTTTTTCGATCATTATCCTTGGAACATACATTTTGCTGTTTGTGAAATAGCCTTTGATGTCCTGCTGCTGAGAGTCTGTCTGAATTGGAGAATTACCTGGCGCTGACACAGTTCAAAAGTTATTATTTTATATCATGTGGTGCTCCACTGGGAAACATTGAATTTTTATCCAACATTTTTAACAAACAACGTATGACAGAAGGTTTATTTTAAATTTGTGATGTAATTGAGATTTAAGCCTGTAATTGAAATACCCCAAAGACTAGATTAATCTCATCCTGTTAGATCTCTAATATTAATTGTAAATCTTCTTCAAACTTCAATGCTTGTACAAAATCATATATAGTTCGTCCCATCAATACCAAAATATTTTTCGATATTCTTTTCAGTGACGGCATGCTTTTTGATCAGGCTTTACAGTCATTCAATAGTTCGCGCGGTTGACCTTTTTAAAAGCTGTTGTACTGCATATTGTTGTATCCCTATTTTTCTTGTTAATCCAATTTTACAACACATTAGGGAAATTCTATCTGTGAATGAGAACTCTCAATCTGAACCTGAAGCTGATAGAAACCACAACAGCTGGAACGTGTACTAAGTGATATAGTTCGCAAAACAAATGCAAAAACTAAACAGAAAAGATTTAGACCTTTGACTTCAGAATCCAGAATAACAGAATGATACATAATACAAGTGACCCTTCTACCCGTCGTGTTCATTACACCAAAATGAATCTAAATCTACATTAATCCCACTTTCCACCACTTGGCCTATAGACTTGTATGTTATGACATTTCAAAAGCTCATCCAAGTAATTTTAAAAGTGTGTATGTTTTCCCATCTCAAACACCCTCCCAGACAGTGCATTTCAGGCAAATACCATCCTCTGGAAGAAAGGAATTTCCCTCATGTCCACTGTGAACCTCCTGCCTTTCACATAGAATTATACAACCTTGTTCCTGACACTTGGACTGAGAGAAACAGCTGCTTTGGATTCACACTGTCCATGCCCCTTATAAGTTATACACCTGCTCTAGATAAGTCACTTCGAACTTATCCACCCTCCTTCTGCACAGCTAAATTGTTGCAAACTGAGCATCATTCTGTTGAATCTCCTTTGCACGTCCTCCAGTGCAATCACACCCTTCCTATGGTGCAGTCTACAGAACTACACACAATACTCCAACTGTGGATGAAACAAAGTTCGGTACAGCTTCAACATGCACTCTCCTTTTATAATCCTCCCACATTTCTGATGAAGGCATTATGCCCGAAAAGTCGACTTTCCAAGTCCTCGGATACCGTCTGTTCTGCTGTGGTCTCCCAGCGCCACACAGTTTGACTCTGATCTCTAGCATCTGCAGTCCTCACTTTCTCCGTAGAACCTATGCATCGACTGAAAAAGGCGAGTGTCCTATAACCATTCTAAACTACCCCAGTATCCTGTCATTCCATCTGCAGGGATCTGTCAACAGCGCCTCTCGTCCTTTCGGATCCTCTGTCCTTCCTAATGTCAGACTATTCATTGAGTATACCCTTTTCTGGTGACTGGGTTTCTTTTAAAGTGCATCATCTAACATTTCAGAAGGATTATATTTCAACCACTCATCTGCCCATCTGACCAATCTATCTATTTCTATCTGTCACCTAAGAAAATATACCTCCCTCACAACGACCCAGACAATGCTAGTATCATCAAAAATCCTATTTCACATTCCCAACCTCATCAACTGCATCTCCCCATTCCCCAGCCACACCCACTCCGTAAAACATACACACACTTTCTCAGTCCCCCATGTGCGAACTTGTCAAATGCTTTGCTCAATTCCTATGAAGTACTTCAACTGCCCAACCATTATCGACAGATCTGGCCACCTCATCGAAAAACCTCACCAGATTGATGAGGCATGAGCCCCTCTGACGAAACCGTCCTGACTATCCATGCTGAAAACATTCCGCACTAAACGGAGATTAATTCTATCCTTTGGTTTTCTTTTCTCCAATCGTGTTCTGAACACTGACGTGAAACTCAGTGGCCTGTTATTCCTGTTCGATCTCCACCTCTTTCTTGATAAATGGAAAAACACCAACTGTCCTCCAGTCCTCCGGCACCCCCACTACCTCTCCGCCCCCCCACCCACCGTGGCTGAGGAGGAATTGAATGCTTCAGTCAGAGTCCCTGTAATATTTTCCGTTGTTCCCTTGGTTATATATCCTACGCATATCAGAATCTTTACACATTTAGGGTCTCCAAAATCTGCAATATCTGCTCGCATCATATAAATGGTGAGAGATTGAGCGAGTTTCGTTATCTTTTAACTCTTTCAAATCCCATTCGGTTTTCCAACCATACAAAGGGAGGACAAAATGTGTTCCAAGCACCTTGATTTCCGTTTTATTTTGCATAAAGACATAGCGATGTCCTTTCAGACTAAGGAAAAGCCGATTTTCGAACATGAGAATTGTACACTGTGGACGCAGGCCATTTGTAAAACGATTCCACACCGACTCACTGTACAGCATCCCACTTGACCCGCCCATTGCCCTATCATTGTTACCTCTCATTTCCATTGTCCAATCCAGCTATCCTGCACATCGCTGAACACTGTGGGCAGTATAGAACGTCTCTCTCTCTCTCTCTCTCTCTCTCTCTCGCGCGCGTACACACACACACACACACACACACACACACACACACACACACACACACACAGTACATGAAATGTATTTTTACATTCTTCTTTCACTACTTAACACTTTTCTTTGCATGGGGAAACAATTCCTCTGATCGTCAAAATTTGCTTCTTACTCACTGAGCAAATACACTGAGCCATCTTGATTTTCTTCTAATTGTTCGCAGTCAATGGTAATGCCATTGCCTGGTCTTAATTTGAATGCATTCACATTGTCTCGGGATCAAGTAGAAGCAAGTTAATAATTCGCTAAATAATATTCAAACTTATATCTTTATTGAGTAATTGGCACAAAACTTTCAAGTTGGTCTCAAATTCAGGCAGGATGCCAGCTTTGAATCAGTTAATTTTATGACTTTTAATATTGACAGAAAGCTATGGTCAATTGAAGTAAAAACTCATCGAATTCATAAATGTCCTTTCGGGAAAGAAAACTGTTGTCCACAGCCAAACTGGGCTCCACGTATCTCCATGCTCACAGAAATTGATGTTGTTTTCGGAGGTTAGTCATATAAGCTCAAGGCCCACACTGCATGAGTTCCTCAGGATTGTGTTCTTGACCTAACTGTCTTTTGTAACAGTACAACTTACCTCTTGTCAATTACAAGTGCCATAAATTAGCCTGTTTGCGGATAATTGCACAATCCTCAGCAGTATTCCTGGATACTGCAGCACTCCATGCCGCAATGATGCAAAATCTCAGAAACATCCAAGGCTGTGCTGATCAGTGCCAATTAAAATGCGTACCACACAAATGTAAAACAATTACCACCTCGAAAACGAGATCACTAAATTTCCAGCTCTTGACATTCAGAGGCTTTGCTGTTTGTGAACCATTGTAATCAATAACGTGGAGTTATTATTGAGCAGACAATGAACTGGACACACAGATTGAATACTGTGGCTCCAAGAGCAGATCAGAGGGAAAGGTAACTGTCATGGGTAATGCATCACACAGCTCCAAAAGCCTTTGCACCATCTACTGTGCAAGGCACACATCAATTTGATTGGTACCATATTTGGTAAAATATCTGCATACATGCATTACATCCATCAGCGAATGTTCAGTGGAAGCATTATGCATGATTGACAATACACATTGCAGAAATTAGCTCATGTTCCTTCAGCAGCATCTTCCAAATTGCGACTGACACATTTCTAAATACAAAGGCAGTAGATGCATGGGAACACCTCGAGCTGCATGTTTCCTAACAAGCCACTCACCATCCTGACATTAATGTATCTTCATTCAAAAAAAAAATGCCATCACCCCAATGGACAATAAAGCTGCTCTCTTATTAAAGATAAACGACTGTTTGTGAGTTCAACCTGAGGGTTACCATGTCCCAGGTGAGTGGTGATGGTGGGAATGTAGGAGCTTCATGGTGATACCAGCCAGTGTGGGAAGTGACCCACACTGTTGGTGCCACTCTACATCGCAAAAACAGCCATCCAGCCAGAAATGCTGCAGGAATTCAGTAAGCACAGTTGGTTTGACAGCTGCTGTGAGGGAGAGAGAGGTGAGGTAATCCTCTGTTCAATATCGCTGCCAGTTATCTCACTGTCTGACAGAATACCTCTCCGTATCTAAGACGATTCGTTCGGTGTCCCATTGTCAAAATCCTGGGCATTCCCTCTCTCCTGTCCCCTTCACACACCTTCGAATTTTTTTTCCGACACTGTCGCGACTGTAGTGACACAAGTAAGCAGCTTCAATAAAATACTGAAGGGAACTAAATTTTGGTCCATACATTAAAAAACAATCCAGCTGAATTAATTGATGAAACATACCTGAACAAACCATTTTTATAGCCAAGATTATGACTACCAGAAAATTCAGAATAATGTACAAGTAAAATCGTTGGATATGTAAACAAATGGCAGATTTTTTTCGGGTGGAGACTGAATAAGAGAATATACGTGAGAGTGTAAGTGAGATAGTGCGAGAAATAAATGGCATGTCAATTGCTGAACTCAGTTCAATGTCATTTTGACTATGATGAAATACATTGAGCAAAGACCACTTCTGGCTGAATTTTCTTTGAAAGTTTTCGACACTTTGAAGCATTTTCAGACGTGACTTTCTGAAAGTGGTTAGTACATGTCGCACGTCAGTAAATTCCTGATTCTAATAGCAGAAATCGCTCCTTTTCATCCTAAATAATCATCTGATGTTTGCGCAGTCCTTGTGTCTCAGATGAAAATATCATTCTCGTTATTCAAGATTGGTCAGTGTTTGTGCTCGAGAGTAATAAAACATAGTGTCCATGTCAAATTGCTTCTTGTTATTGAATTGATGAAGTTCTGTAATCAGCTTTTACGGTGCAGTTGGATTAGAAAAGTATTGTTATCTATGTTGGGTGACACAAGTATCGGGAGAGAAGAGTAAATTTTCCAGTGAGGGGTTTTACATTCAAACCGACATTGAATGATTACTGTTAGTGCAAGGATATGATGACTCAGTGGTAAGCACTGCTGCCTGACATGTCCGGGCCTCAGTACCGATTTCACCATCGCGTGACTGTCTGTGTGGAGTTTTCTCATTTTCCCGTGTCTGTCCGTGTTTCTTTCAGGTACACCGGTTTCCTCCAACAATCCAAATATATACAGGTGAGGTGCTTTAGTCAGGGCTAAATGTCAGGGAATGGGTATAATAGGGTTACCCTTCACACGGTTGGTGTGTATGTCTTGGGGAATAAAATCCCTGCTTCTACACTGTAGGTCTTCTACGGTTTTATGAAGGAGATAGGGAACGAAATTTTGGTCAATAGCTGATTCAAGACAATATGTCTGAGAAGAGTTCCCATCGCTCGTACTTTGGAGAGAGGCTCGCTGCCAGTTCATCAAAATGTCACTTTCCAATTGGAAGTAATTACTTGTTGTATCTAAAGACCAAACTTCTGTGATTCATACACAAGCACTTCCAGGTGCCTTTGCATAGCAGCAAGCTGAAACTTCTTGCCATTCAAGTAATAATTCTTTTGACCATTATTCCATCACATTACTTTCCATTTATTCACATTGTATTCCATCTGCCAGACCTTTGCCCACTCAATTAAAGCATATATATTCCTTTGCAAAGTTTCACAGTCGTCTGCACACTTTGCTCTGCCACTCATCTTCGTATTATCTGCAAATTTTGACACACAACACGTGATTCCCAACTCCAAATCATCTCGATAAATTTTGAATAATTGCGGTCCCCACACTTATCCCTGAGGCACAGCACTAGTTGCTGATTGCCAAAGCGAATCGCACTTTTTACCCCGACTTCTCGCTTCCTGTTCATCAACGAATCCTCTATTTCTGCTACTACTTCATCCGTAACACTATGCATCTCCATCAAATGCAGAAGCCTCTTGTGCGTCACCATGTTGAAGGCAATTCAGATATCGAGATTCACCGTATTCGTTGGGTCCCCTTTGCCCACCTTGCATGTAACGTCTTCAAAGTATTCAAAAGATTTATTAATATCTTTCATAAACCCATATTGCGTCTACCAAATGTGACCACTTCTATCGAGATGCCCTGCTATTTCTTCCTTGAGAATAGAATCAGGCATTCTGCCCATTACAGAGTTCAAGCTAATAATTCACCAACTTCTATCCAAATGCCTTTTTAAATAGTGGCGTCACATTAATTGTTCTCTAATTTGCTGGGACTTCCCCAGAGTCAAGTGACTTTTGTAAATTTACCACCAGTGCACTTGTTATTTCTCACGCCGTCATTTTTGTATCCATGGATGCCTTCCATCAGTGCCAGTGCATTTGTCTACCCTGAGAACCATCAGTTTTGTGGAATACAGCATCTTCCGTAATAATGATGGTACCCGCGACTTCGCCGACATGATATTTAAGAAAACTACCATGGATACACTCAAAACGATTCTCTTCAAGGCTACTCTGACTGACCTGGTTCGATCAAACGACATGTAGTTTTAAATACACCATGATAACAGTCTTAACATTTTTCCAGGCACTAGTACTTTTCTTTGTTATTGCCCGCCTTAATGAGATGCTCTTATTTGGCTGACTATAGACTACATCTATCAGTGACTTTTTCTTCCGAGAATTTCTAAATTCCACCCAAATGTATTAAACCACGTTGTCCATAGAAACTAGGTCATCTCTCAGAGCCGCCCCGACATCGTCCTTGTATATTAGAACTACACCACCCCCCCCTTACATTTTTGTCTGTCCTTCTCAATTTCTGGTGTCATATTAGTGTCCATCACTGTGAAGACCGATTCAAAATACCTGATCAAAGCCTCGATCATCCCACAAATAACTTTCCCTTCTCATTCTCTGAAAGACCAACTTTTAGCCACGTTTTGTTCTTTTATGTATTTATAGAAACTTTGGTAGCTTTCTTGATGTGCTATGCTTTTTTTTCTCATGTTCCTTATAGTTCTTCTTCTGGCTTTTTGTTGATGATTAAAATTTTCCCGATAATCTGTTTTCAAATTGTTCTTGGTCACTTTTTATGCCATCAGTTTTAATTTGTTCGTCTGTCTTATTTCCTCAGGCACGCATGGCTTTTTCTGCTTTTCTGACAGTCCTTCCTTTCCCTCCAATATAATTTTGCTGAGCACTTCGGAAAATTTATTTCAAAATCTATAACTGCTCGTCAACCGTCCCACCATTAAACCTTTGCATTCAGTCGACATCAGTCAAGTCCTCACTCATCGCATTGCTGTCTGCCTTGTTTAAGCACAGGACCCTGGGACTGGAGTCGATCTTCACACCCTACATCTGTATTCTAACTTCAACCAGACTGTCATCGCTGCTTCCGAGAGCATCCATATGTATGACGTCATTAATATATGACCAGATCTACGAACGTTTCCTCTCTCGTCAGTTCAATTACATAGTATTTAAGAAAACTACCAATGATACACTCAAAACGATTCTCCTCAAGGCTACTCCGACTGACCTGGTTCGATCAAACGACATGTAGTTTTAAATACACCATGATAACAGTCTTAACATTTTTCCAGGCACTAGTACTTTTCTTTGTTATTGCCCGCCCTCATGAGATACTCTTATTTGGCTGCCTATAGACTACATCTATCAGTGACTTTTTCTTCCAAGAATTTCTAAATTCCACCCAAATGTATTAAACCATGTTGTCCATAGAAACTAGGTCATCTCTCAGAGCCGCCCCGACATCGTCCTTGTATATTAGAGCTGCACCAACCCCCCTTACATTTCTGTCTCTCCTTCTAATCAGTGTGATCCCCCTGGATATTTTAAAAAAAAAACAATCGTGACCATTCTGTAACCATGTCTCTGTAGTGAGTACTAAATCATATTCAACCATGATCATTTGCGCCGTTGACACATCGACCGTGTAATGAATGCTAGGAACATTCAGCTAAAGTGGCCTTCCGCTATCTTTCTTACCCTCATGAGTTCCAACGTCACTAAGAATATCTACTGAGTTGTCCTTCCTTTATAATTCTTTTATAGTCTGCCTTGAACGTTAACGCTCCTACACACATGCTAACATGATGCTTACCTTCGTATTTATCAGTATAACATCTGCCATTTTCCCTTTCCCTTCCGCACGACTCACTGGAGTATAGTTTAGTGACCACCATATTTATCATTTTCGCGAGAACACTGTTTCCATATCGTTTCATACAGTGACCTTCCCATCCACATCGGTCTCCTTGGTTTCAATACTGATGCCAATGCCCCATGAAAAGTAACCCGTCTTTGAGCCATGTGTTTACTTCACTAATTGTTTTATCCCTAAAACAATTTGCGTGTCTCAGGCATTAATCTGAAGATTATAACCGCCGAGGACCTGTTCCGTAATTTCGTTCCAACTGCTTGTTAATCCCCAAACAGATCCTCCATCTTAGCCTTCCCTCTCTCATTACTCCAACATGGAACACAACAACTAGATCCTCCCCATTCCGCTGCAATATTCTTTCAAGCCAGTCAGATATGTCTTGCACCAAGGCACTGGGCAGTCAACATATCATGCATAACTCTCGATCCAGCTTGTAAAGGATACTATCTATCCCCTAATTAGGGAAACCCCATAACTACTACTTGTCTTTATTCTCCCCGCTCTTCAATGGCCTTCTGCACCATGGTGCGGTGGTCAGCTCGCTCATCCTCCGAACAACCCGTTTCCTCATTCACACAGGGAACCAGCAACTCACACCTGCTGAATAAGATCAAAACCTGGGGCTCCTCCATTCCTGAACTCACCAGCCTCACTTGCATTCACACCATGTTATCCTGATCACTAACTGAATTTGATTTATTTAATCTCCCAGGTGTGACTGTCTTCAGAAGCAAATGATTCAGGTTACTCTCCTCATCCTGAATGTGCTTCCGTGTTCGAAGCTCAGATTTCAGATCATCAACTCTTAGCAGGACTTCATTCAGCAACCAACATTTGCTGCAGATTTGGTCACTGCAGTTCGCAATGAGATCACTAAGCCCCACCCTCATACAACGACAGCACATCACCGACCAAGACATCTCGACTGAGTTAATTACTTACATACAGTTCTGAGTTAGTTGATTGATAAACTTTTCTGATTTGCTTTTTCAAATAATCAAGTAATAAATAAATGATAAAAGGAATGAAAGTAATTTATAAGAAATAATGGGATGAAAAAGAAACAGAAAAAAATCCTTACCTAATCAGCACACCGAATCACCACTGTCTTTATTTTAGAGGAGAGGGGTCTCGGGTCCAGGCGCTGCACAAAAATTGTAGTTTATCTATCTTCCCGAATTGCCCTGGTCTTCGCTGTTACCAATCCCACTGCTACTGTGGAATTACTCTCCGTTCACTGCACAGCTCCCCTTACTTAACAGGTGCCTTGTCTGCGTTTACAGAGCAAGACACTGGTGTGGTCTGCATATCTCCCCATGCTGGCCGGACCGTTTCGTCCGGGTTTATAAATCAATGCACTGGTGTCATGTGTACTGCTGCACAAGTTGTACAGGTAACTAGTGGACTGCTGAGCCCTGCATAGTGTTCCATCATGGACAAATTGCTGGGTTGTACTGAGGCTGGTCTGCACAGAGCTCCATAATGAGCATATAGCTCATGTGAGCTTATACATGCCCGGGCTGAATCTGTGAGCTAGATTAGTATCTGATATAACTCCTAATATAACTATCAAGCCTCTGGCTCACCCATTCTGCTGTGAAAACCCAGTAATCCTGCAACATGCTGTTCATTATGTACATATCCATTTGAAAGATGGATATCTATCCCCCTTGATATGGATCAGTCAGATCTCCGTAAAATAGAAACGAATGTAGCATCGACCAGGGCTATTTAATTACTAAGTTGTAATTGCTCCAATATGGGAACATTCCATAAACGCACATTTGCCAAAAAAATTCGTACTGAAACAGTTACCCCTTGCCCATCAACTTGTGACATTCAGAGAAAACATGGTTCTGCACCCTCAGAGGTCGAAGATGTCTTTGGAATTAGTTTTGAAAAAGGCGTCATTCCCAGTATCAGAACACCATGCTACAGTAACACGTATGTACTGTGACTAATGAGGCAAGATGTAAAACATGGAGCAGTGCATCTGTGCAGTTCGTGCGCAATTAATTTGTGATGTTGAGCATCTCTGATGCCTACCTGTTCCTGTGCTGGTGACTTGAGAGGACGAATGACTTCTTTCTGCTCCTTAGTAAATGATCCCATTTTGAAAATGGTTTCTTTCTGATCTCTTGTAATCGGCACGTGGATTGAGCAGACTCCTTGTCTTCCTGTGTAACCGGCAGGAGGAATTGAATGGGCTGTTCCGCCTCTTGTCCAATAGATTTCTTGAGCTGAACGGATTCCCCATATTCTTGTGAACCCAGTTTGAGGTACTGAAAGAAAAACTCCGTTTACTGTGGAAATGTGAAGCCCTATTATATGAATGTTACGGACATATTACCAGCATGGGCTTAAATATTGTCCAGGTCTTGTTGCACATGGGCACAGACTGCATCAGGAGCTGTAGGGGGTAAACTGTTCTGAATGTTCTGTAATGTTCAGTGAGCATCCAAACTTCTTTTCAGTGTGGACTCAATACGCTGAATCTCCTGCTTGTACACAGCAGGGATTCGTAGTTGACAAGCTGGAGATGCCTGGGCTGAAGAAGCTTTCCTGAGGATCCCCTGCAGAGTTGTCTTACAGCTGAGATGATTGATATTCACTGACAATTAAAATCTTCCCTTGGCTTATTAATGACTTGTAAGAGTGGAGAATTACAATGAATTCTGATGACATGCAATTTTTCTTAGGCATTTCGATGTCATCCTCAGATAAATATCAGGAACAGTCGCTCTTACCTAAGCCCTTATATTCACTTTTTTTTGGCCGAGTGGTTTTCTGTGGGGAGGAAGCTCTTATGTAACAGGAAGATGCAGATGGGATGGTCAGATAGCTGATCAATTACAGATGGAATGTAACACTCAAAGATATGTACTGATGCACTTTGGCAGAAGGAACCAGAATTGCAGCACACGAGGAAGCTCAACGGGTGCTTCTCCACTCACCACTGAATGTAACTCATCACGTTAATAGCATAGTTAAGAAGTCACAGATGACTGCAGGCATTGCCTTTATTCATCGAGACATAGTTTATAAGAGCTATACAGGATTGTATTTCGGACCGATGTATTCCCAATACCTGTCAAACCTTTGTTTGCGGGAATCAATTGCAATATTTCCAAATCGTTGTTTTGTGAGTGAGTGAGTGAGGAGGATGTAAAAACGTTCCAAAGTGACTGTGACAACTGGAGTGAATGGGCATACACATCGCAAATGAAGAACAATTTGGGTAGATGTGAGGTTGTGCACTTTGGTAGGAACAAATGAAGGGGTGCTCACCTTTTTAAAAAAGCATTGGTTGTAACATATTTATTTATATAGGGACTGATGATTCTTTTATTTTGTTTTCTTCTGTTGAGTCCTCCGAGATATATTTAGGACAGTGTGGTCTGAAGCCAGAATTCAATACAGGGAATGATATTGACACACTGACCAGTGTACATAGGTCCATTAAGTGAGTCGCTGTAAAGTTGAAAAGGATCTGGATCTCCCTATACATCAGTCACTGAAAGCAATATTACAGGAGCAGAAAACAGCTCGGAAGATAAGTGATGTGTTGACCTGCATTTCAGGGGGATTTGAGTGCAGGAGTAAGGGTATAAACCTACAGCTGTACAGGGCCTTGGTGAGACCCCATCTCGATCACTGTGCGGTATTGTGTGCAGTTTGGGTCTCCTCACCGAATAAAGGAGAAACGTGAAATTGAGGGTAAACAGCAAAGGGTGACCCGACGGATCTCGGGGATAACAGGCTTGTTGCGCGAGCAGAGCTTGGGTTGACTGGTTATGTATTCCATGAGGTTTAGGCAAATGAGTGGAGATATCAGTGAAATGTTTAAAAAAAAACCTGACAGAAAGACACGTTTTGGAAGCAGGCATGATCGTTTCCCTGGTGGGAATGTCGAAAACAAGGGCCCATATTTTTAGGAAGAGACAAGTCACTCTGCATTGACATGACAATAAATGTCTTCTATCAGAGACCAGTGAACCTGAGAAAGTCACTCCCACATCAGGTTGTGGAAGCCAAGGCACCGAATATGAATAAGGAATTCTAGGCACTAAAAGGATGGGGAGAGAGCAGGAGTATGGTGCGGAGGTCAAGGATCAGGTATTATTTGCGGAATTTTCCTGTAACACAGCAGATGTGCTCGCCTACGACATTGTCGTTATAGAAAATCATGCAATATAAATAATGCGGCCTGTGAGGTAATAAAAGGGTTCTGTGAGAAATGCCAAAAATATCAGTAAAAAGCGAAACAAATCTCATCGTTAGCCTAACACAACGGACAGCACCGTCTAAGTACATCATTACATCAAATATACTCTTGAAAGAGTGCAATAAATGTAACGCTTTAACACTGCAATCAATGATATCATTAACTTCCTTTCACTAAGTTATTCAGCAGAATGCGCATGAGCCAATTGACGATTGATACTGATGTGGAATTCCGGTTCTCCCCAATATTCTCCCCCTGAATTGAAATAAAGTTCCTTCTCAATGTGCACTACAATTCTTCGTTACAGCCTCAGTTTCAAGGCAGAGTGGATTGCATTCCTGTTTTAGCTGAACACACTGTTTGTGCATTTTGCAAACAGAGAATCCTGAGTTGGATATCGCTGTTCAGCTCCTGCGAGGGACTGAATTGCGTAAGAGTGAATTGCTTAATAAATATACTGTCTACAATTTACTACTCGCGTTGCAGCCACATCGTGTAAAATGAACGCACTTAACATGACAACTACCTCTGTATTGAATGGGGGAGCAAGATTGATGCATCAAAGGGACTATTACAGTTGCTCTTTTTTATTTCACGATGGAAATTAGCATTGAGTGAAAAGGTCACACTGCAGATTAGAATTGCTAACGGAGACAGTAAATGGGTGACCAACAGACATGAAAAGAGTAGGAAAGCAGTGCAGGTGTCCCCAGCGGTTATCACCCTACAAAACAGGTATACCAATTTGAAACATGTTGGGGGAGATGGCTCACCAGGAGATGGCAGCAGTTCTCAAGATCATGGCACCATGGCGGGCACTGATGTTCAGAAGGGCAGGAAAAGGGCTCATAGGGCCACATTCATTGGTGATTCTATTGTGAGGGGAATGGTTAGGCGGTCTTGTGGCCGAAAACTGGACTCTCGAATGGTATGTTGCCTCCCAGGTGATCAGGTCAGGGACGTAATCCGATCAGCTGCAGAGCATTCAAAAAGGAGAGGGTGAACAACCAGTTGTCTTGGTGCATTTAGGCACCACCAACATATGTAGAAAACGAGATGAGTTCCTGAAAGAAGAATTCAGAGAGCTAGGAGAGAAGTTAAAGAGAAGGACCTCAAAGGTAGCGATCTCGGATTACCACCAGTGCCACGTGCTCGCCAACATAGAATTGAAAGAAAAAGGCATGATGAACACATGGCTTGACAGATGGTGTAGGAGGGAGGGTTGATATTTGTTGGACATTGGGACTGGTTCTGGGGAAGGTGGACTATTAGAAAATAGACACTCCACATCTGAACCAGACTGGTACCAGTATTCTTGGAGGAGATTTTGATACTTTTGATACTTTTGATGGGGAGGTTTTGAACTAATGTGGCAGCGGACTGGGAACTAAAAGAGCAAACACGTAGGCAGCGAGGTGGAGACTGGAGACTGCAAGAATCATGAAGATAGCATGAATAAATGGAGGCGTAGGCAGAGAGTAGATGAGTGCAAAAGAACTGGTGACCTGAAATGCATCTACTTTAATGCAAGAAGTATAGTGTGTAAGGCAGATGAACATCGGGTTTGTATTGGTGCCTGAGAGTATGACGTTATTGCAAGCACAGAGACTAGTTTGAAGGAAGGGCATGATGATTGGCAACTAAATGTTCCAGGATATAGATGTATCAGACAGGACAGAGAGGGAAGTAAAAGTGGTCGGGGGGGCGGTGGCTGGAGTTGCATTGCTCGTCAGGGATGTGTTAAAGGAGGACACTATGGAGGTCTTGATTAGTGAGGCATTATGGGTGGAGCTGAGAAATAAGAAGTGTGCAGTTACATTATTGGGGTTGTGTGCGAGGTAGAAGAAGAAACACGATACCAGATTATGGAAGGATGTAGCGCAATAGGGTAATGGTGAGGGGAGATTTTAATTTTCCCAAAAATAACTGGGATACACTTAGCGTCAGATGTCTTCATGGGGTAGAAGTTGTACGAAGCGTCCAGGAGAGTTTTCACGAACTGTATGTCAATAGTCCGACGAGGGAAGCGGCCATATTGGACATGGTACTGGGGAACGAGCCAGGACTGGTGGTAAAAGTTGCGGTGGAGGATTTCTTTGAGAACAGAGACCATAATTCTGTAAGTTTTAGAATAATCGTAGATAAAGTAAACAGTGGTCCTAAGGAACGGTTACTAAACTGGGCCAAGGCCAGTTGTATTAAAATTAGGCAAGAGCTCGGTAACGTGTTTTGGACGCAGCTATGTGAAGGGAAGCCCACATTCGTGATGTGGGAGGCTTTCAACAATAGTTTCAAGATAGTGCAGGATGGACATGTCCTGTTGATGGCAAAGGATAGGACGTGCAAGATTCGTGAACCGTAAATGACTAGCCAAGAGGAAAAGGGAAGCATACGTAAGTTTAGGCAGCTAAGAACAACACGGGCCCTGGAGGAAATTCGGATGAGTAGGACAAGTCTTAAACGTGTAATCAAACGTGCAATAAAATGGGTCATGAAATACATTTAGCAAGTCGAATTAAGGAGAATCACAAAGCATTTTATTCTTATATAAGAAGCAAGCGGGTAACAAGACAAATGATTGGACCACAAAAGGATAAAGAAGGAAGGCTGTGCGTCGAACCTGAGAAAATGGGTGAGATTCTGAATGATTGCTTTTCATCCGTGTTCACTGAGGAGGGGAACATGATGAATCTGGAGAATAGAGATAGGAGTTTGATTAGTCTGGATCGCATTGACATAAGTAGGGAAGATGCATTGGGTAGGCTAAAGATTATTAAGGCGGACAAATACTCAGGACTCGATGGGATCTACCCTAGATTGCTGAGGGAGGCGTGAAGGAAATAGTTGGGGACCTGATAGATATCGTTGAGTCATCCTTATATACAGTTGAGGTGCCAGAGGACTGGAAGGTTGTTCATGTTGTATCCCTGTACAACAAGGGTAGTAGGGAGATTCCGGGTACCTACAGACCAGCGAGCCTTACATCCGTGCTGGAAAAGGTGCTGGAGAGGTTACGGAGGGATAGGATCTATTGATATTTCGAAAAGAATGGGCTTACCAGTGATAGGCAACATGGTTTTGTGCGGGGGAGATCGTGCTCACCAATTTAATAGAGTACTTCGAGGAAGTGAAAAAAATGAGAAATGATGGAAGGGCTGTTGATGTCATATACATGTACTTTAGTAAGGCGTTTGATAAGGTTCCCAATGGTGGACTAATAGAGAAAGTGAAGTCACATGTTGTGCAGGGTGTTCTAGCTAGGTGGATAAAAACTGGTTGAGCAACAGGAGATAGAGAGTAGTAGTTGAAAGGAGTTTCTCTGAATACAGAAAGGTGACCAGTAGTGTTCCACAGAGGTCATTGTTGGGGCCACTGTTGTTTGCAATATACATAAGTGATCTGGAAGAGGGCACTGTTGGTATGATCAGCAAGTTTACAGATGACACGCAGATTGGTGGAGTAGCAGAAAGCGTAAGGCACTGTCAGAGGATACAGAAGGGCATGAATAGACGGGAGAGTTGGGCGGAAAAGTTTCAGGTGGATTTCAATCCGACAAATGCGAGGTGATACGTTCAGGCAAAGTTAATTCGAGAGCGAATTATACAATGAATGGAAGAGCCTTGGGAAAAGTTGACGGGTATAGAGATCTGGGAGTGCAGGTCCATTGTACCCTGACGGTTGCTGCACAACTGGACAGAGTAGTCAAAAAGTCATATAGTATGCTTGCCTTCGTTGGACGGGGTATTGAGTAAAAGAGCTGGCAAGTCATGTTAAAACTGTACAAGACATTGGTTCGGCCACATGTAGAATATTGGGCACAGCTCTGTCGTAACACTACCAAAACGATATGGATGCTTTGGAGAGAGTGCAGAGAAGGTTTCCGAGAATGTTGCTTTGTGTGGAAGCTGTTTTCTATGAAGAGAGCTTGAGAAGGTTACGTTTATTTACATTAGAAAACAGGAGATGGGGGTTCTGATTGAGGTTTACAAAATCATAAAGAGTGCAGACATGGTGAAAAGAGATAAGCTTTTTCTCAGGATGAAGGTCTCAATAACGAGAGGTCACGCTTTCAAGGTGAGAGGTGCAAAGTTTAAGGGGGATACACGCAGTAAGTATTTCACACAGACGGTAGTGGGCATTTCGAACGCGTCGCCAGCAGAGGTGGAAGAAACAGGCACGGTAGATTCATTTAAAATGCGTCTGGACAGATACATAAGTAGGTGGAGAGCAGAGGGATAGAGATGCTTAGGAATTGACTGGCAGGATTAGACAGTATATTCCGATCGCCTCAGGCTTGGAGGGCTGAAGGGCCTGATCCCGGGCTTTAAACTTTCGTTGATCTTTCTTCTTACTGAGGGATATGTACAATGCATGGGAAAAGTACATTGAGGAGATCTTCGGCCATGAACCAATATGAGGGAGACTCAGTGTGCTGAATTGCCTCCCATTTTGCCATAATTCTGTACATTCATTGGGGAATTTTTGTAAAAGCTGTCACAAGGTTTCAGATGTTAGAAAGGAAGTCTCTGGAGGATCGACATTCCCATTCTATTTTCGAATACCAAGGCTGGTGCTGGTATTGTGCCTGCATTTATCCTTTAAGAACACGGAGCAGTTTGATAGAATTCAGTGTCTGGATTGGCCGTTTGAGAGACCATTGAAAAGTTATCACGTGTCTGTGTGACTGGAGTAACTTTTAGGCAAGATCAGGAGAGCATAGGTGATTAGCTTCCATGAAAGTACATTGGGGAAGCAAATCGTTGTTTAAAATCGACATTCGCTTCAAGGTTACTGTTACTGACACAATATTTTTGGTCTCGATATTTCATTAAAGGTTTTTAATTTCCACCAGTTACCAGAGCATTTGTCTGTCTGCATTAGTAATCCAGTGAGAGTTCCACAACAGCACTCTGTCTACATGAGGACTTATCGGAAACCACACTGAGTAGGTTATTTCTGTGCTGCCTGACAGCTCTGTCAAAAAGAACTCCCACCAATTTGACTATCGTGCTGGCGCTGAGGGGGTGCTAAGCGGTCAGAATTTAATTATTCTCCTTTTGAACGACTGGACATAGTCACATAAATTTCCACTTTGCCAGATAGAAACCAGAGTTGCAGTTGGAATTAAGCAGCTTCCCTCTGCATCCGGCTTGTTGTACAGCACAGGGCTTCAGTCCTATTGTAGTGATGGTGTCAGGGGCCATTGGCTTTGTCGTATCAATTGTGTTCAGTTGCTTTTTCATGTCATGTGCAGTGAATCAAATTGGTTGAAGACTGGAATCTAAGTTTGACTGGGCATCATTACGAGGGTGAGGTGGATAATCGACTCAACACTTCTGGCTGAGGATAGTGCAGATACAACATTCTTGTCGTTTACACTAATGTGCAGGGTTATTCAATTATTGAGAATAGGGATATTTGTGGACCATCTCCTCCAGTGACTTGTTAAATCATCCATCACCATTTATGCCTGGATGTGACAAGAGAGGAGAGCTTTGATCTGGTCTATTGTGCTTGGGACAATTTTACCCTCTTTATCAGATGTTAGCCCTGCTATTTGGAATGTAAGCAGTCAAATGCGGTCGTTTTCACGGCTTGTCATCAGATTTAGGTACACATGGTTCTGACCGTGGTATGTTCACCCACACTCATCACTGAACCACAGATCGGCTTGATGTTAGATGTAGATTGACGGATTATCCTGGATATCGATTACAGCTTGTCCTTCAGTACAACTCTGCTTCTGCTATCGTCAGCAGGCCCACATCAAGATTAAGAATTCTCCATTCAAGCAAAATCGGAGAGGTAGATCATTGCAATTATTTACAGAGGGTTATTGACCTGGAATTAAGTTCAGCGCAACGAAGATGATTAACGCCGCATTTTGTGGTCATAAACTATTCGAGTTGTAACATATGCAAACAGACCCTTCGGCCCGGATTGGCTATGCTCACAATGTCTATGGTTTCCGAAACTGAAGAAATCCTATTTTACTACATTTGGCACATGTCCCTCAAAAGCTTTCCGGTTCATGTCCCCATCCAATCGTCTTTTATATGGTGTAATTGCACTCACCTCTACCACTTTCTCTGACACATCATGACATATAAAAACTGCCTTGCGAAGCAAAGAGAAACAAATGCCTCTTTGATCTTTTCTATATCTCTTCCCTCTCAACCTAATCCTGTACTCTCTGGTACTGGACAGCCCACCCTGACGAAAGACCAAGGCTGTTCATCCTATCCATGGCATTCTTGATTTTCTCAACCATTTTAAGGTTACCCCAGAGCCTTCTGTGCCACCAAATCCCAGCCTATTTCAAAGCATCCTTTCTGTTCATAATATCCTTGTTACAGCGGTGCGACAAGGACTCTTTTGTACAGCCACAACGTGATGTCCCAACTCCTACACTCAATGCTGTGATCGATAAAGGTAAACATTCTAAACACCTTCTTCACTGCCCTGCCTCCCTGTGACTCTACTTGCAAGGAGCTATATAAGTGAACCCCTCTGTCTGTCTCTTAAGCAACATTCTCCACAGTCCGACAGTTAACTTTGCAAATCGTTCCCTGGTGTTTCAAACAAAATGCAACACCTTATATTTATCAACATGAATCTCCATCTGCCATTCCTCGGCCCACTACGCAAGTTAGTCAAGATCTCATGGTCATTTTAAATTGCCTTCTTTACTGTCCACTATTACACGAAAATAATCCTTGGAATTTATCTACGTTGTGCATTTTAAAAGCACCATCAAATCCTGTTCTCTATTGTGGTCTCGTTTCACAACATCTTTCTTATTTGTTTCTCCAAGTTCCCACGCTTCAATATCTTTCTTCACAATAAATACTGAAGGGATATATTTGCATAGAATATCACATATTCCATAAATTCTACTGCTGTGGGCCGCGTAACACCCCGTGATGGATAGATGTCGAGTACGGGTTTACAGATCAATGCACTGCTGTGGTCAGCATACATTTCTGTGCAGGACAGATGTCTAGTCCGGGTTGATAGATCGAGCAGAAACAGGCTGTGAGGCAATGGAGCGGGGCAGATCGACTTCTTGAGATGAGTGTGAACTCAGCATGCTCGGCATTAATGGACTGTGTTGTTAAAATGTTGCATGTGTTTCTGTGTTTTTCCAATTGTGCAGTAGGGCAGAAATGTTTTATACATTACTTTTGTTGTATTCGTTATTCCACAAGAATAATGTGCCAAGGTACTGTACACGGGGGCTGGGGCAACATGTGATGACTGTAAACTTTTCATTGTACTCATTTGAGTTTCTGCGACAATAAAGCTAGTAAAAATAATTCGCCTTCTCTGTGTCCACACACAGAAGGCTCTTTGACTTTTAACGGTGCTCTGTTCTCTCCCAAAGTACTCTTTACTCGTTAATATCTTGTTGAATCTCTTTTGATTCTTCTTAACCTGATCAGCCAAAGTTGTCTCATGCCGCGTTTTTCGCCTTCTGTTTTCCTTCGGTTGCCCTCCTCCACCCCATATACTCCTTGATGAAGTCCTTGATCCCAGCTGCCTAGACCTGTTATATATCTCCTCGAGATCTTTTTTCGTGACCAGAGTCCTAAAATCCCCTGTCATGTCCAGTTCCCTACTCATACTACCACTGTCCCTCACACTAACAAAAACACGCTGTCGCAAAACTCTCATTATCTTGCATTTGAACGACTCCCACTTGCTTGACGTACCTCGACGTGTGAACCGCTTCCCCACTCAACTTTTGAAAATTCCTGCCTAATAACATCAAAATGGGCCTTGCCCAAATTTGTAACATGGTAAATCTTCTGGACCAGGCCTATTGTTTTCCAAAACTATTTTTGAACTAAACGAATTACAGACACAGTTCTCAACGTGCTGTCACTCCAACATCACAGTCACTTGCCCTGCATTATTTCACAAGAGGAAATACAATTGAGGGCAGGATCAGACCAGCTAAGATCTTTCTGAATGGGAATGTAGGCAGGAGGGACAAAGTGATTGCAGGTACCTGTGTTTTTATGGTTGTGTGTACGTGTGAGTGGGTGTGTGTGTATCTGTGTTTACTGCGGATTTATGTGTGTGCTTCAGTGCATTAATCTGTGTACCTCTGAAACTGCATTCCTGAGCATTTGGGTTTATGTTGTTTTGGGAGTGAATGCATTGAAATGGGGATCAAAATGCCCCTCTTCACTCTCGTTCTTCCTCGCTCTAACTCCCTGTTGTATTCGAAGTGATCGAATGCCACACTTTGCTGATCGCCACACACGACTGCAGAAGGCGCAGCTTTATTTGTACAGCCATCAAAGACAGTGATTCTCTCACATTTGAATTGGATTGGCATCATTGCCACGTGCACTCTAATGAATGCAGTGAAAACTTTGCAATGTCTTCGCTTATGGCATCATCTCAGGTACAAACAATCTAGATATAGATTCTTAACTATTTGATACAAAATGGAAAGATAATAAATGAAAGTCATAGAGTCAAAGAGTCAGAGAGATATAAAGCATGGGAACACACCCTTCGGTCCAACCTGTCCATGCCAGTTAGATATTCCAACCCAATCTCGTGCCACATGACAGCATCCGGCCCATATTCCTCCAAACCCTTACGATTCATATATCTATCCAAATGCCTGTTAAATGGTGCAATTATACCAACCTCCACAACATCCTCTGGCAGCTGATTCCATACTAGTACCACCATCGGTGAGAAAACGTTGCCCCTGAGGTCTCTTTTATATCTTTCCCCTCTCACTCTAAACCTATGCCCTCTACTTCTGGAACCCCCGACCCCAGGGACAAGACTTTGTCTATTTACCCTATCCATGCCCCCCATAATTTTCTAAACATCTATAAGGTCACCCTTCAGCCCCGGATCCTCCACGGAAAACAGTCCCAGCCTGTTCAGCCTCTCCCTATAGCTCAATTGCTCCAACCCTGGTAACATCCTTGCAAATCTTTCCTGTACCCTTTCAAGTTTCAGAACATCTTTCGGATAGGAAGGAGACCAGAATTGCACGACATATTCAAACAGTGGCCTACCTAATGTCCTGTAAAGCCGCAACATAATCTTCCAACTCCAGAAAACATACTCTGACCAATTTCAAGGAGTTATGAAACTGCGCTCCAAGGTCTCTTCGTTCAGCAACACTCCCTAGAACATTACCATTAAATGTATAAGTCCACTAAGATTTGCTTTCCCAAAATGCAGCACATTGCATTTATCGGTTTGAAAGTCCATCTGCCAGTTCTCAGCCCATTGACATCTGGTCAAGATCCGGTTGTAGTCTGAGGTAACCCTCTTCGCCGTCCACGACACCTCCAATTTTGGTGTCATCTGCAAACTTATTCACTGTACGTCTTATGCTTTCATTCAAATCATTTACGTAAAGCACAATCAGTAGAGGATCCAGCACCGATCCTTGGTGGCACTCCACTGATCACAGGCCTCCAGTCTGAAAAAAACACCCTCCACCACCACCCTCTGTCTTCGACCTTTGAGCCAGTTCTGGATCCAAATGGCTCGTTCTCCCTGTATTCCGTGAGATCAAATCTTGCTGATCAGTCTCCCATGGGGAACCTTGTCGAACGCCTTACTGAAGTCCATACAGATTAACTCTGCTGCTCTGCCCGCATCAATACTTTTTGTTACTTGGAAACTTTCAATCAAGTTTGTGAGATGTGATTTTCATGTAAAAGCCAGTTTGACTATCCCTAATTAGTCCTTGCCTTCCCAAATACATGCACATCCTGTCCATCAGGATTCCCTCCAACAACTTGCCCACCAGTGAGTCAGGCTCCCTGGTCTATAGTTTTCCAGGATATTCCTTACCACCCTTCTTAAACAGTGGCACCACGTTAATTAAAATCCAGTCTTCCAGCACCTCACCTGTGACAATCAATACCGCAAATATCTCAGCAAGAGGCGCAACAATCACTTCTGTAGCTTGCCACAGAGTTCTAGGTTACACCTTATCAGATCCGATTTAGCCACCTTTACCCGTTTCAAGACATTCAGCAATTCCTCCTCTGTAAAATGGACATTTTGCAAAATTTCACCATCTATTTCCCTACATTCTATATCTTCCATATTCTTTTCCACAGTAAATACTGAAGTAAAATAATCAGTTAGCATCTCCCCTATTTTCTGCAGCTCCTCACAAAGTCCGCCATGCCGATCTTTGAGGAGCCCTATTTTCTCTCTTGTTCCCTTTTGTAAAAAGAAACCCTTTGGAGTCTCCTTATTTGTATTTGCCAAAGCTATCTCGTCTTCTCGTTTTGCCCTCCTGATCTCCCTCTTAACTATACTCCAACTTCGTTTATACTCTTCTAAGGATTCCCTCGATCTAACCTGTCTATATTTACATACGCGTCCTTATTTTCCTTAACCAAATTCTGAATTTTTTTAGTCATCCAGCGTTCCCCAAACCTACCAGCCTTTCCTTTCACCCTAACAGGAATATACTTCATATGGATTTTCATTTCTGAAAGTTTCCCATTTTCCAGTCGTACCTTTAATTGCAAACATCTGCCCCCAATCAGCTTTCGTAAGTTCTTGCCTAATACCATCAAAGTTGCCCTTTCCCCAATTTAGAACTTCAACATTTAAATCTGGTCTATCCTTTTTCATCGCTATTTTAAATCTAGTAGAATTATGGTCGCTGGTCCCAAATTGCTCTCCCACTGACACCTCAATCACCTCGCTTGCCCTTGCTTATTTCCCAAGTGTAGCTCAGGTTTTGCACCTTATCTAGCAGGTACATCCACATACTGAATCAGAAAATTCTCTTCCTCGCACTTAACAAATTCCTCTCTATCTAAACCTTTAACACTACGGCAATCCCAGTCTATATTTGGAAAGTTAAAATCCCCGATCATAACCGCCCTATTATTTTTCCAGAAAGCTGAGTTCTCCTTACAAGTTTGTTCCTCAATTTCCCTCTAACTATTCGTGGTCTATAATACAATCCCAATAAGGTGATCATCACCCCTTTTTTATTTCTCATTTCCACCCAAATAACTGCCCTGTACGTATTTCCAGGAATTTCCTCTCTCAGCACAGCTGTAATGCTATCCCTTATCAAAAATGTCACCCCGCCCCCTCTCTTGCCTCCCTTTGTATCCGTCCATCAGAAGAATATAATGGAAAAGTGAACAGTCTCGGATAACGATCCCTTATATGCCAATTTGTGCCAGCAACGAGTCTCCGGACTGCACCAAACTCAGTATCCAGACGACACCAGGCCCGCTCTCCATAACTTACCAGCTCAGTGTCCAAACTGTGCTGAGCCCTACCTCCAGAGTGTGCCATGTCTGACCTCTCCACTGCACTGAGCCAAATATCCAGACCGGTCCGGGGCAAGACTCCAGAATCAACTGGGCTCACTCTCCCCTCTGCACCGGGCCAAGTCTTCAGGCCCCACCGTGCCCAGTCTCCAGACCGCACCAGGCCCAGTCTACAGACTGCAGCGGGCCAAGTATTCAGATCCGAACAAGACCAGTCTCCAGATTATGCTGGGCCCAGTCTCAAGACCATGCTGAGCCCAGACTCCTCGCCTCACCGGTCCGAGTCTACATTCCACACAGGCCTAAGTCCCCAGACACCACTGAGCCCAGTCTACAGACGGCGCTGGCCCCAGTCTCCAGACCGCGCCGGACACAGTCTCTGGACGCAATGGACTGAATCCTCAGACCACATTGGGTCCAGTCTCCAGACCGCACCTGGTGCGGTCTCCTGGCTGTACTGGGCATTAAATCTCGAGACCTCATCTTTACATACGAGCGTCCAATCTGGGGCTCAACTCCTGTATTCCCGTCCCAGTAACTTCAAAACATTGAACGTTTTTGGAAGAAATAACTCTTCAGAAAACAGTATAAAAGAAGAGACACAACGAGCTGGCAGAGCAGAGATCCACCTGAAACAGTCCGACCCTGCCGCTATCTTTAGGACACTTCACGCTGTTTCCTTCTTCAAAGAATGCCATTGGAGACCCAGAAAAGTTTGGCTGATTCCTTCCAATGCTGGTCCTGCGATATTAAAAGAATGAGATGAGCATGCCGATTGCTGGCCCAAATGCTGCCATTGGGTTTGTTTCAGGAACTTACAATCTGTTTTAATCGTAATTTGGAAGAGAACATAAAAAACCAACGAAATTGAGAGAAATTACCCGAGAATTATCGCAGTCTCTTCCAGAGTACTTCACACAGAGTTGCCTGGGGTCAGTTGTACTGCTGTGGTCTGCATAGCTCCACGTGCTGAACAGATATCTAGCCCGATTTTAGATATCAATGCACTGTTGTGGTCAGCGTAACAACCCGTTCTGGGCAAATATCTAATCCGGGTTTATAGATCGATGCACTGCTATGGTCTGAATAGCTTCCCCTGCTGAACAGAGATCTAATCTGTGGTGATAGATCAATGCACTCCTGTGTTTTGCATAACACACGATGCTGGACAGATATCTAGTCCAAGTTTAAAGATCAATGCCCTGCCGTGGTCTGCACAGTTTTCCACACTGGGCAGCTTCCTGATGAAGGGCCTTTGCCAAAAACGTCGACTCTCCTTCTCCACGGATCTTGCCTGACCTGATATGTATTCCAGCACCACACTCTCGACTCTAATCTCCAGGTCTTCTGGGTTGGACTGAGCAGAGCGTGATTTATGCGTGCTCTGTGCTGAACAGCTATCTCCAATGGGTTCATGGCTTTCTGTGGTGGCAGAGATATGTGCTGTCTGACAGCGCAGTTTCACGAATGTTACTGACACTTTAACAACACAAACTTGTCCTTGGTCCAGATCTTGTTCCACATGGAAAAAGGCTGGTTCAGTAACTGAGGGGTGAGAAATTGTTCTGAACATTGGGTAGTCTTCCCCACTTATGGCCAAATGATGGGGGAAGAAATAGATAAAGCGGCTGAAGAAGTTTGTGCTGTGGAACTATCCTGTGGCTGTCCTGCAGAGATGAACAGTACTGAGAGGATTGAATCCTAACAACCACAAACATCTTCATTTGTGCTCTCAGTGACCCCAACCAGTGGGGATATTACACGTGATTCTATTAAATTCAATTGAGTTGGTCTTCTTTCGTGACAAGGAACAGGAAAATCGACGTTTCAGGCATAAGCCCTTCTTCAGGCTTATGCCCAAAACGTCGATTTTCCTGTTCCTTGGATGCTGCCTGATCTGCTGCGCTTTTCCAACAACACATTTTCAGCTCTGATCTCCAGCATCTGCAGTCCTCATTTTCTCCTTCCTTCGTGACAGACTTAGTCAAATGCTGTCTTGATATTAGGGCCAGTCATTGTCAGATGAGCTCCTGTGTGCAGCTCTTTTTTTCATCTCCATAGGTAATGATGCATGTCCAGGGATTAATTTCATCTCACAGAGGGTAGCGAATGTCCGGAGTTATCTTTTGTAGACAATTGGCGGAGGTAGATCATTTGAAGCATTAAAGTGGAGGCGGATGGAACTTTGACAATCAGAGAGCGGTGAGATCTGAAGAATTGGACATTACAGTGGGGATGATACCAACAGTAGATCAGCCATGATCTTATACACTGGCAAGGCAACTCGATCGTCCGAAATACCTACTCCTGTTTCTTATGTCTTCATATTCTGCAATTGCAAATTTAATAATTGTAATTTTCCTGGACGTTCTGTTTCTCAATGCTGCAGTCAGGGACACCAGATGATTTTATGAGTTATTTCTGGAAGAGTATGTGGCCTGTATTCACAGTGAATCTTTGTCTCGAAAACGGCCAACAAATGAAGCACAAGTTTCAAAGAGGAGAAACTCCGACATGCATCTTTTGTACCCTGACCTGATTTCCTAATAACATTTTGCTCCCACACCAAACTGCGTGTGACAGTCTTGGGGAACTGCATGAGACCCTGTGATACTGTGGACGAGCTATTTCGACCAATTGGGCTCTATCTGATCCCCTGTGGGATGATTGAGAGGCTGAATAGAATATAAGGACAGTGGACTGAGTAGCAGGAATGGGCGATTAGGCACTTCTTTACTGTTCCACAAGAAACTAAGATCATGACTGATATGACAATGTTTTTAACAGCACGTTTCTCTCTGTTCGCTATTTTCCTTCATTTACTTGGCTGTCAAATGTATAACAAAGAAAACTTTGAACCAACGTAAACGCCCAGGCACCACTAACTTCTGTTGAGTAGAATTCCCCCTTGAACAGCCCTTTGAGAATTTCTCATTCATGTTCTGAACACTGTTGGATGTTGACCGATGAAATTTCCAGTCCCACTACTCCACTGGTTACAACAAATTTTAAAGGTAAGAAGTTCAGTATTATTGCCAATGAAATAGGTCTCATGCTGGGTCACTTTCCCGTACAATTAGATATACAGAGGCACACACACAGGCACATACACAAATGCAATCGTCTTAAGGCAAACGGAAAAAACAGAAAGCTATCGAGCGTTGCATAATTGCAGAACTCATAACGAATAGCCATTTACATACTGAACTGCCTCAAAGGTAGAAGACAGAGGGTGGTGGTGGAGGGTTGCTTTTCAGACTGGAGGCCTGTGACCAGTGGAGTGCCACAAGGAGCGACCCTGGACCCTCTAAGTTTTGTCACTTACATAAATGATTTGTATGCGAGCACAAGAGGTACAGTTAGTAAGTTAGCAGATGACAGCAAAATTGGAGGTATAGTGGACAGCGAAGGGGGTTACCTTAGATTACAATAGGGTATGGACCATATGGGCCAATGGGCTGAGAAGTGGCAAATGGAGTTTAAGTCAGATAAATGCGAGGTGCTGCATTTTGAGAAAGCAAATCTTAGCAGGACTTATACACTTAATGGTAAGGTCCGAGGGAGTGTTGCTGAACAAGGAGAGCTTGGAGTTCAGCTCCATAGCTCCTTGAACGTGGATTCGCAGGTAGATGGGACCGTGAAGAAGGAGTTTGGTATGCTTTCCTTTATTGGTCAGAGTATTGAGTACAGGAGTTGGGAGGTCATGTTGTGGCTGTATAGGACATTGGTTAGGCCACTGTTGGAAAATTGCGTGCAATTCTGGTCTCCTTCTTATCGGAAAGATGTTGTGAAACTTGAAAGAGTTCAGAAAAAAATTACAAGAATGTTGCCCGGGTTGGAGGATCTGAGCTACAGGGAGAGGCTGAACAGGCTGGGGTTATTTTCCCTGGAGCATCGGAGGCTGAGGGGTGACCTTATAGAGGGTGACAAAATTAAGAGCGGCATGGATAGGATAAATATACAACGTCTTTTCCCTCGGGTAGGGGAGTCCAGAACTCGGCGGTATAGGTTCAGGGTGAGAGGGGAAAGATATAAAATAGACCTAAGGGGCAACTTCTTTTCACGCAGAGGGTGGTACGTGTATGCAATGATCTGCCAGAGGCTGTGGTGCAGGCAGGTACAATTGCAACACTTCAGAGGCATTTGAATGGGTATATGAATAGGAAGGTTTGTGGAAGGATATGGGCCGGGTGTTGGCAGGTGAGACTAGATTGGTTTGGGATATCTGATGGGCATGGATTGATTGGACTGTAGGGTCTGTTTCCATGCTGCACATCGCTATGACTTTATGACTAATTGAAAAGGTGATAGCCGGTGCCAAATATTATTCTGTGTCTGAAGTTTTTCTGCTCGCATAAGCTTCTTTTAATGGTATTTTTTTCCCAGAAAATTGGATATAACTGAATTCCCTTTGAGTCAGGCAGTGTAGCGATTCTAAAGAATCCTGCATCTGGAATCCTCCACGAGTTGTAAAGATGCTTGTGAGATTTTCTTCTCACATTTTGTTGTCAGTAGGAACAAAATAAGACAGATCGTGGAATAAGCTTCTGCTTCTCAGGCAGGTAATATTCTTCTCCCGCTCTGTGTTGAAATATGCAATTACATCAACTGAATACCAAACTGTAAATATGTGATATACTTGAACATTCTGTGGAACATTATTGTGGTTCGTATGCAGGTGCATCATTGCTGTTGTCCTACACAGTAGCTTTCACCAGCAAAACAAAAAATTCCTCGCATTCTAAATTGATAACATGTTTGCATGCGTCTGCATTTTTTAAACAATTGGTTAATGTCTTCATTATAACTGTGTTAATTTCAATTGATCTTATTCTTTCAACTCATTTGCATGTTTTAGTCGCTTTAACAAGCGATAATGTTTCCACCTGATATACTTTTCTGAAAATCGTGTATATTTCAACAAAATCTCTCATCCATAACATAAACTAATCTTTCTTCATAAAATGAGACCTTCCTTCCAGAAGGGTGGGCTGCGCTTCGGCGGGTCGGTGTGGACTTGTTGCGCCGAAGGGCCTGTTTCAACATTGTAAGTAATCTAATCTAATCAAAGCTAATGTATTTTTTAAACAATAAGGGGCATGGTCAGAGGAATTAAGTGATATGTTGAGACCGCGGGTAAGTAGATATAATTCCATGCAAAGATCAACCACGATCTTATTGAATGGCGCAGCAGGCTCAAAGGACCGATAGCGTCGTTCTGCTTCTAGTTGTTATGAACTCCTGACCCACGCTGATCTCCGATGTACTCTACTAGTTACAGCTTAGCTATCTGAAAGTAAACATTTATCTCTGCTGCATATTTCCTGTGTGAGACAACGTCGCTGAACCAGTGTAGGAGCTCAGGCGGTATGAATGGCCTCTTCGTGTGCTGCATAATTTACTCATTGAGGTAAATTATTTCATTCTCTTTTCTTGTAACAGTTCAGAGAGACATACCTGTCTCCTTCCGTCTCGTTGTAATGATCCTGACCGGCGGCATGGTGTATTCCTTTACCTCTGCCACAAACTCGAGGGGTTGAATGGGCGAATGATGTATGAATTGGAGCAGCGGTTAGCCATTCGATGGCACCATTCAGAATATTCATGGCTGATCCGACTGTTTGTGGCCATTGCTAATCTGTTTGTTCCCAGTAAACACTGACTCTCCTCTCCAGCAAGTACGAATCCAGGACAGCCTTGAATTTTCTCAATAAACATCTTTTCATTGTTGCATGTGGACACCATAGATAGCACAAAACCAAAGACAAATGGATATCCTTATTTCAATGCAGTTCCTTTATTTTAAAACGATATTTATCTGACATCAAATCGTCATCTCTTTTGAAACATTAGGGCACATTAATTATGAACAGACATAAACCATTCACCACACGAAACGTATCCAACATTACCACTGACTCTTTCAAATCTAATATGTGTCAAACACAGCCTCGATTGCTCTCTGCATAAAACATAATCAGATAGCATAACACCATAAGATCATAAAGGCCATTTGGCCAATCGAGTCTGATATGCCATTTAATAAGGTGTTAATATTTCTCAACATCGTTCTCCTGCCTTTACCATGAAACCCCTGATGGTCTTATTAATCAAAAAGAAGTATCTGAATTGTACCTAAAGACACTGCCTAGCGTGTCTCTGTGTGTCTGTTTGGGTGTGCATATGTCTATGTGCTTGTGTCTATGGCTATCTGTATATTAACTTGTGTGTTTCTATATGTGTTTGCTTCAAGTTGTGCGTGACATACCTATCTCTGTGTGTCACTACGTGTAGGTTAGTATATGTGTGTGTGTCTATCTTCATCTATTAAAGCGTATGTTAATATCGTGGAGTGTTTAAAGATTTTGTGTCCATTTCTGTGTCTGTGAAATGAGGTAGGTGCTGTTTTGGGAATGAGAGCCAGAACAGGCAGTGGGATTAACGTGAAAATTACTATTCATTGAACATTGCTTCTTATTTTGTAGGGCGTAGAAATTTCCAAATCTCTATAGGAGTTGTCCTGGTCTCCTGCATCTCGTGCCATGGTTCTTTGAACAGAGCGGAGAAAGTTTCGTGTGGGAATGTATATCGGGCATTCCACCACCCGACTTGAGTCTTTCTATCCTGTTGCAGTCAATTTCACCTGAAACGAGAGAAAGGGAGGGACGCAGTGATTATATGGATGGGTGGCATGATATTAGTGATGGTATACGTGTGTGTAAATGTTGAGGTGTCAGAAGTGAGTGAGTCCATAGTGTTGAATCTATGCAGTGTTCTTAGTGTAAGGGTTATGGTGAAGCAGGCAGAGAGAATAAGTGAAGATAGGTGCTGCATGCAGGAGTGAGAGTGGTAGAGCGTAAACCCTGTTCAATGGTATGTGCTAAAAAAGATATGCAGTGATTTTGAGGAAGCAGACGGAATAGAGTGGCACTTATCCTCGCAGAGTGGGGAAGGTCATTAATGCTTTTCTTCTATTGCCAAACATTTCTTCAGATCGCCTCAGTGTCGAACGAGCTTCAACGATTATAAGGTCCAAGATACCAGCACAGACCATGTCCAACAGATTCCACAGAATCGGTTTGACTGGACAATACAAATAGCAAGGAGTAGCAACCTTTGGTGATTTATATATTTATACCAAAAGAGTTGTACAAATTTTGCACTTGTTATGCTCTGGAAATGAGCTACGCAAGTATCGTGGGTGGTGCAGTAATAAAAAAAAACGATCTTAAGTTGCGTTTATACAGCATTAACTAAGTGACTGATAATGCTGCGAAAAATAAATCCTGTAAGTGCATGTGAGGTAGGGTGAATGGCATGTTGTGAAAGAATAGAGAGACCAAATTATTCGGATTTGGTGTTTTGAGGTCAGAAAGACGAGTTAACAACCTGGCTTAAAGCAGTTGCTGAGGAATAGTATCAACAACATACTGACTTGACATGATGTCTGCATACAACATAGAAGTTGTGAACATTGCGATTAAACATCGTGGAAGCTCAGAGGCGAGAGGTCAAGTTGGCTGCACTGAAAGTTCATTTTAATATTCAGTTGTCGGAGAAAGTGAGGACTGCAGATGCTGGAGATCAGAGCTGAAAATGTGTTGCTGGAAAAGCGCAGCAGGTCAGGCAGCATCCATGGAAAAGGAGAATTGACGTTTCGGGCATAAGCCCGTTTTCAGGAATGGGGAGTTGTAGACAAGCGGTAGTTATTATTTAGAGAAATACTGCACGTCTGAATGATATGTATCTTAATCCAAGGTATACGCAGTAAATGAAAAGAAGGTGACTCAACGATGTTTAACATAACAAATTAAAGACTGTATTTAATCAATGGAATTGGCTTCAGAACAATTCCACATATTGTGGAAAACTGAGAACTCTGAAAAAAATAACGATACAGAATCGGTGGCTGAAGAAACTGCCAAACAAACCAAACAGAGAACAGGCAAGGGTATAATTGATATGTGGAACTTGTTCAAGGAACAACTATTGAGTGTCCTTGATAAGTATAAGGCAGGGAGGAAAGGGTTGTGTGAGGGAGCCGTGGTTTAATAAGGAATTGGAATCCCTTGTTAAGTGGAAGATGGCGGCCTATGTAAAGACGAGGCGTGAAGGTTCAATTGGGGCGATTGAAAGTTATAAGGTAGCCAGGAAGGATCTGAAGAGAGTGGTAATAGCAGCAAGGAGGGGACATGAAAAGTCCTTAGTTGGTAGGATTAAGGGAAAACCCTAAGTCTTTCTATAGGTATGCCAGGAATAAAAGAATGACGAGGGTAGGAATAAGACCAGTCAAGGGTAGTAGTGGGAAGTTGCGTGTGGAGGCTGAAGAGATTGGGGAGACACTGAATGAATGCTTTTCGTCAGTATTCACTCAGGAACAAGACATTGTTGCCGATGTGAATACTGAGTCACAATTAATTATAATGGACGGCTTTGAGGTATGTAGGGAAGAGGTGTTGGATATTCTGGAAATGGTGAAAATAGATAAGTCCCCTGGGCCTGATGGCATTTATCCTCGGATTCTCTGGCAAGCAAGGGAGGAGATTGCAGAGCCATTGGCCTTGATTTTTTTTGTCCTCGTTGTCTACAGGAATAGTGCCAGAAGACTGGAGGATAGCAAATGTGGTTCCCTTGTTCAAGAAGGGGAGTCGGGACAATCCTGGTAACTATAGGCCGGCGAGTTTCACTTCTGTTGTGGGCAAAGTCTTAGAGAGAATTCTAAGGGATAGGATTTATGAACATCTGGATAGGAATAATGCGATCAAGGATAGTCAGCATGGTTTTGTGAAGGGCAGGTCGTGCCTCACAAACCTTATTGAATTCTTCGAGAAGGTGACTAAGGAGGTGGACAAAGGGAAAGCAGTAGATGTAGTGTATATGGATTTTAGTAATGCGTTTGATAAGGTTCCCCATGGTACCTACTGCAAAAAATGCGGAGGTATGGCATTGAGGGTGAGTTGGAGGTTTGCATTAGGAATTGGCTGGCTGGAAAAAGACAGAGGGTAGTAGTTCATGGTAAAGGTTCCTCTTGGAGTGCAGTTTCTAGCGATGTTACCAGCGGTGTTCCGCAAGGATCTGTTTTCGGACAATTGCTGCTTGTCATTTTAATAAATTAGCTGGAGGAGGGGCGAGAAGGTTCGGTGAGCAAGTTTGCGAATGATACGAAAGTCGGTGGATTTGCTGACAGTGAGGTAAGATGTATCAGGTTCCAGTGGGATACAGATAAGCTGCAGAGCTGGGCAGAAAGGTGGCAAATGGAGTTAAATTAGGTAAGTGTGAGGTGATTCACTTTGGTCAGAGTAAGAGAAAGATGGGGTACTGGGCTAATGTTCGGATACTTGATAGTGTGGATGAGAAAAAGGATCTTGGTGTCCATGTACACAGATCTTTGAAAGTTGCCACTCAGGTAAATAGTGTGGTGAAGAAGGCATATGGCGTACTGGCTTTTATTGTTCGAGGAATTGAGTTCCGGAGTCATGAGGTCATGTTGCAGTTGTATAAGACTCTGGTGCGGCCGCATCTGGAGTATTGTGTGCAGTTTTGGTCGCCATACTATAGGAAGGATGTGGAGGCACTGGAACGGGTGCAGAGGAGGTTTACCAGGATGTTGCCTGGTGTGGTAGGAAGATCGTGTGAGGAAAGGCTGAGGCACTTGGGGCTGTTTTCATTGGAGAAAAGAAGGTTTGGGGTGACTTGATAGAGGTGTACAAGATGATTAGGGGTTTAGATAGGGTTGACCATGAGAACCTTTTTCCACGTATGGTGTCAGCTATTACGAGGGGGTATAGATTTAAATTAAGGGGTGGTAGGTATAGGACAGATGTTAGGAGTAGATTATTTACTCAGCGAGTCGTGAGTTCATCAAATGCCCTGCCATTAGCAGTGGTGGACTCTCCCTCTTTATGGGCATTTAAATGGGCATTGGATTGGCACATGGAGATTAGTGGGCTAGTGTAGGTTAGGTGGGCTTGGATCGGCGCAACATCGAGGGCCAAAGGGCCTGTTCTGCGCTGTATTCTTCTCTGAGTGTAAACAAACAGGAAACACAAAGGCTGCATAAACCTCCGATCTATACTTCAAAATAGAACAACATAGAACCAAGGTCAAATGTGGGAAGTTGTAAGCAGGATTGCAGAACTTATTCTGTTGAATAGGGACATGGTAGAGAAATTAACCAGTTATTTTGCACTTGTCTTCTTGGAGAAACGTCCAGAAAATCTCTGAGAAATACCACGTATTCATATGGGGCTTGTCGTCGGAAAGAAGTACAGTTCATTTAGATATGTATCAAAATATAGGTGGCTAAACGATTGCTAAGTCTGACGGACCAGGTGTACTTGTTGCCAAAACGTTAGGAAAATAAACAATAGAGATATTAGTTGCACTGTCAATGACTGCATTTGCGATTCCAGTACATTTTGCAAAGGCCGGCAGCCAAGCTGTCTAATGGAATATGGTCAACGTCATCCACCGTTTACAAAGAGAAGAAGAGATCATGTGGAAAACTCTAATTAACTTGACATCGCTTGAGAAATTGTCGGAATTTACGAGATATGTCATGGTGTTGGATATTTAGACATTATTACAAGCTTTGAAGAGAAACAGCATGAATTTTTGAAAGCAAAATTATTCTTGACAAACTTCAGAATTGTTTGAATTTGCTTCTTGCAACAAAGCTTACGGAGAGCTAATGGAAGTGGTATATTTGGATTTCGAGAAGGCTTCCCACAAGAACTCCTGCAATGAATTTATAACTGAAATTAACGCAACGAGTATTTAGAGGAATGCAAGTAAGCAGAAAGTTAAAGTTAAGTTTGCCCTTATGTTAGGGAATCAGAATATAGATGTAAATACATTATGAAGGTGTTACACCGACTGTAGCTGCGATTGCACCAGGAGTATCCTTTTAGTGCCCCAATCTGAGAAAGAATATAGTATCCACAGCGAAAGTGCAACACACAGATAAATCCTTCAGATGGCAAGATTGTGTGGACTCTTCAGTTTCACAGAATCAGTCGTGATCACACTGAAGGTTAGAAAATTCACAAAACGTATGACATGGTGGAAATTAACCAAATGCTTTTTTAGCTGTTTCCTCGACATTGAAGTTAAATCATGGTGGGATTGGGGGTGGACATGTAAGATTGCAATGAGAAGGAAATTCGGAGGGGATTGTCTAACACGGAGGCATGGAAACCTGCTCACGGGCAAAATTAGGGAGAATATTCAGCTATTCCTGAAGAACGTCAAGTGAAACAGAATAACCAGAGGACAGGACGGACCAATTCGTGACTTGGCAAGTAGCATCCAGTATCAGCAGTAGATTGACAATGGTAATAGATGGTTGTTTGTATGACTGCATACCTGCGACCAATGGGTACTGCAAAGGTCAGTGTTGTGGCCCTGAATAATTATGGTATTTATGATTGATATAGATGTGAATGGGAGGGGGAATGGGCAGTGTGATAACTAAGTTTGTGTTTGACACAATAATTTGCCGGGTGGTTGGCAGTAAGCAGGTATATCTTCTTTTTCAGGGAGCCATAGATGGGATGATCACATCGGCAGATCAATGGCAGATGGAATTGAAACCTGATAAAAATGAGTTGATGAACTTTGTAAGAAGGAATCAGACAGGGGAGTATTCAATGAATGGCAGAACAATAGGAAGCTCAGAAGGTGCTTCTCCACATATCCCAAAATGTAACTGGGCAGGTGAAGAAGGCATCCAGCACCATAGGCGGAGCCTTCATTCATAGAGCAATAGATTAAATGAGCTGCACAGGAGATGGTTATTACACAGATGAAATACAATGTACAGTTCTGGGCACCAACTTACACGATATGTGCAATTGCACTGGAGCGGGTGCAGATGAGATTCATCAGGATTTTCAAAGGGGTGGAGCATATCAGTTATGAAGAGTGACTGGATAAGCTCCTATTTGGACTTTGCAAAAAGTGAGTAATGCAGATGCTGGAAAAGCACAGTCGGTCAGACAGCATCCGAGGAGCAGGAGAGTAATCGTTTCGCGCAAAAGCCTGATGGAGGCTGATGAAGTCCTTTCTCATGAAGGGCTTTTGCCCAAAATGTCGACTCTCCTGCTTCTCTGATTCTGCCTGACCTGCTTTGCTTATCCAGTACCACACTCTCGACTTGTGTACTTTAGAGCAGGGAAGGCTAATGGGGACGTGATTCAGACCTATAAGATTATGAGGAACATTGACAGGGTGGATAGACAGCAGTTGTTGCTTTTAGTCAAAGGGCCAAAAAAAGGGAAGCATCCTTTTGTAATTATGTGATTGGGATTTAAAGAGAATTTGATGATAGTAATTCTAGCAGAGGGTGTTAGCTTCTGCAATTCACTTCCTGAGAGAATAATTGTTGTGGGTCGCCTCACACCATTAAAACGTAATTATGTGTACATTTGAAGTATTAAAACATTCATGGCTGCTGCCTTCATAATGGAAAATAGGAGTAATGCAGATCGTGCTGTATATCTGTCATTACAGTATCTATGCATCTCTGATTTATAACATTAGAAGGACAATCATTTAGCCGTTTAAGACGGGAATTATTGAGTTTCTAGAGAGTACATTAAAATGGTTATACGAATGAATTTTAATACCTTCTGAATGAATGCCAATGAGGACCGTAAGAGAAAACAAGTGCAGCTTCCTTAAGTATAAAACTGGAGCATATAGAATGGAAAACAATGAAATTGTAGAACTATGATGCAACTATTTCAGGTTTGTCTTCGCAGAAGAAAGCATTTAAAATGAATCTTTCCAGAAATAGTAAGAAAACAAGTCTGTTGTGAAAAAAAGATAATGCAATGAAGTTAGTAACGAAACTGTTTTGGGAAATTATTGGGTCTGAAATTAACCGGGGCAGACAAATTCAAGGACGATTTTTGATATCCGAATCATATTTGAGAAACCAATTGTGAAATGCATTATAGCGAATCAATGGTGACAATATATTTGGATTTTCAAAGATATTTGATGTAGTCACAAGCTGTGTGTGATAAGTAAAAGCACGTGGAGTCATGGATATTGAAGGCATGTAAGAAAATGGTTTTTGCAGTATACTGCGCGTGGTCATACGGCAGCGATCAGTCCTTGAACACGAGCTATTCACAAAGCTTATCAAACAAATGTTTGAGGAAATCAAATGCAATATGTCCAAGTCTACTGACAGCTAAAAACTGGGTTTGTCAGTGGTCAGGAGAATGCTCTGGCCAAGTGGAGTCAATGTGCAAGTGTATGGCAGGTACAGATCAATTCGGAGACATCTGGCATTGTGTTTTTTTTCGGCATACAAAGCATTGAAGTGGAATACTTGCAAAGTGATTTGTTGAATATTATGGATCTACAGCTACTTATGTCCCTTTCGTTCATTTTGTTCTGCGCAGACCTTTGAGGTCCATGCAGGGTAGTGAGTGCTGAAGCTAGAAGTCAGTATTGAAAATAACATTGGTGAGTCAATCTGTATACAGAGACCGCCAAGTGGATAGACACAATTTTGAAAATGGATCTGAATGTCATAGTGTATTACTCATTGAAAACAACACTGCAAGATAAATGGGGTGTTGATAATGATTTCAAAAATAATCATGTTCGAGATTAAAATTATCGAGCTGGTAATGTACAGGTGTGAACTCATTTAAATGTTCTACAGTATTGTGGCAGTGATGGTTCCCTGATTTAATAAAGAACGCATTTCCTCTGGAGGAGGACAGCTAAGTATTATCAGTCAGATCTTCGTGATGACGGTTTCGTTCAATGAAACGTCTTTGGGCCGACTGGACCTGTATTCGATGAGGATCAGGAAAATGCGAGGAGTTCTTAGTCAAACATATAAAAGATTGTCAGGATGAGTTAGAATGGAAACAAGGATCATGATTTCCCTGGCGAAATATCTAAAAAAAAAACAGAGGTCACAGACTTGGATATGGGCAGATAAGTTTTCATTTAGTTGCTAAAAAATGGCTTCACTCAAAGACGGGTGAACGTCGGGAATTCTCTGCCACTTAAGACTGTGGAATCCAAGACACTGAAAATAAAGTAGAGTCAAGTCGATAGATCTATCGAAACCTAACAGATGGGGAGAGAAGAGGAGTACTGTATGAAGCTAAGGGGTCTGCCATCATTTAATTGAATTCGGGAGCACGTTCAATGGACTTAAAGTTTGACTGCAGTTCCTTATTTTTTTTAAATTCCCATAGTTAATCGCATTAACGGACATACAAAGTCCATTGAAAGAATGTTCAGCCATGAAATGGGTGTATAGTTTGAAAGATATTCCCGTTCTCCTTTTACTGTGGGATTTGAAGGAAAGCTCTGTAAATCTTGTCCCAAGGTCTCACATGTTGACAAGGAGACCGCAGTGTAATTATATACAACAGAACATGCAACCTTAACCAATACAGCCTCAACGTTGTACCGACGTTTGTAAACGATCTGAAACCCATTGATCCAACACTATCCCATTTTCATCTGTACATTTATCCGATCACCATTCAAATACATCTATCATCCCTCAAGTTAAAGCTATGCACCTCGTTCCAGCCATCATGATCCGAGGAAAAACCTCTTCACGCTATCCAATCCACTCATCATCTTGTCTGTTGTCACCGCATCACTTTCTTCTCTCCAACGAAAAGACCCTCAATTCCCTCAGCCTTTCCTCATAAGACCATATCTCCATGCCAGGCAACATCCTGCTTAATCTCCTCTGCACCCTTTCCAATGCTTCGATGTCCTTCCCAGAAGGCAGTGACAAGATATTATACCCAATAATGCAAATGAGACCGCAACCAGAGCTTGTACAGTTGAGATATGCCATCATAGTTCCGAAACTCAATCATTCTACAAGACAAAGCGAACACGTCACACACCTTCTGAACAACGTTATCAATCTAGATGGAAACGTTTAGGGATCTGTGCATATGGACACAGAATTCTCTCTGCTCATTTTCAGTAACAGGAATCTTAACATTAGCTTCGAGCTGTAAATTCCTGTTCTCCTTCCAAAGTGAATTAACTCATACTTTTCCACATTAGTCTCCATTTAGCAATTTCTGGTGCCAGCTCTGCGTCTTCTCGATGTCCCTCTGCAAGCTACAACATCCTTCCGCATTGTTCACAACTCCACCGAACTGAGTGTCATATAAAAATGTCATAAACCATCCTTCCACACCCTCAACCACGTCAGTTATCAGAAATGACGAACAGCTGTGGCAACAAAACAGATCTGTGCAGTCCACCACAAGTCACTTAACTCCAGGATAAACATTTCCAATCAGCTAATCAATTTCCGATCCCAATCGTTAACTGATCCTCAATCACATTCCTCTGTACTTTATGAAATAGCCTAACATGCTGAAACTTATCAAACCCTTTACCGAAATCCACATATACCGCATCAACTGCTTTACTCGAATCCGACTGTTTGGTAACCCTCTCAAATAACTCAATAAGTTTTGTAAGGCACGACCTACCCTTCCCAAAACGGTGTTGGTTCTCCCTAATCAAATAATTCATTTCTAGGTGACTATAAATCCTATCATATATGATCCTTTCCAAGAATTTACCCACAAGTGAAGTCAGTCTCACTGGTTTCTCATTACCAGGGCTGTCTTTACTCCCCTTCTTCAACAAGGGGACAGTATTCACTATCCCCCGGCATCTGGCACTATTCCTGCCGATATTTATTGAATAATGCTTAAATCCAAAGGCTCTACAATCTCCCACCTCCCCACAGCTTCGCAGAAACTCCGAAGTAAAATCCCATTTGGCATAGGGGATTATCTATTGTCACACGCTCCAGAGTCGCTAACGCCTCATCCTTACGAACGTCAATACGATCTAGTCTGATTGTGCCTCAATATTCTCATTGACAACATGCATGGCCTTCTTACTGATTGTATACGAACGAAAAATATTCATTTATCGCCTCTTCTAACTCTTCCGACTCCACTCACAAAGTTTCATTACTTTCCTTGATAGTCCCTAAAATGTCACTTAGGCGGTTTTTTTTGAACCGACATATCGACAGAAAGGTTTAGGATTTTCCTTAAGGCTACCTGCCATCTACCTCTCATGTCTCCTCTTGGCTCTTCTTAGCTGTCTCATTAGATCCTGCTTGGCTAACTTGTAACACTCAAGAGCCATAACTGAGCCTTCTGGTTTCACTTTTACATGAGCGTCCTTCTTCGCATGACAAGAGATTCAACTTCTTTAGTGCACCGCGGTTCGCTCGCTCCACCACTTCTTCCCTATCTGACAGGAACATACTTATCAATGACTCGAATTTGTTATTCCTTGAACAAGCTCAACATTTCAGTTGTGCCCATCCTCTGCAAGTTCCTTTCCCATCCTATGCATCCTCCATATTGCAATTCACATCATGATTGCCTTGCCCCCAGAAAAAAAAACATTAATCCCTATCCCTTCAATCGCTAAAGTGCACGGAACCGAATTTTGGTCACTATCACCACAGTGCTCCCGTACCTCCAAATCTAACACCTGGCCCGATGCATTACTCGGTGCCAGATCCAATGTGTCCTCGCTGCTTGTTGGCCTATATACATACATTGTCAGGAAACCCTCATGCACACATTGGACAAAACCTTACCGATCGAAGGAACTCGAACATGAGCGTTTCCGATCATTAATTGGAAAGTTAAATTACCCGGCAACAACTACCATTGTACTTCAGCTCCTATCCAGCATCATCTTTGCAATTATTTGCTGTACATGTCTGCAAACTTTGCGGAGGCCGATAGAAAACGCCCAACAAGGTGACCTCTCCTATCTTGTTCCTAACCACAGTCCACAACATCTCGATGGACGATTGCTCATCAAATTTCCTTTCTTCCACTGTAATACTGTCCTTAAGTAACAGTGCCACGCCTCCTCCTCATTGACCATCTGCCCTGTTCTTACTGAAACATCGAAATCCTGGAAACTGCAGCAGGTATTCCTGTTCCTGCTCTATCCATATCTCGGAAGTGACCACACCATCGAACTCTCAGGTACCAATCCATGCTGCAGGTTCACGACCTTATTCCAGATGTACCTACCGTTGAACTAGTCACACTTCCAACCACCTTCCCACCTGCCAGTAAACTCCTGCGACGTTCAAGCTTTATTCATGACTTCGCTCCTCTCAGCCTCTTGAATACTGGAGATACAATTCAGGGTTGCAGGCCCCTGCTGTATAAGTTTCTATCCTTCCTAAGAGCATTAGCATCCTTCACACAGTGGACATTTGTACCTGTGTATATTATAGTGAACAGCAGTCCCTGTGTGTATTCTATCATTCTATCGAGATGTCAGAGGATGAATATCCACTTCCTCCCACTGAGTGTAAGAGTCGAAAGGGTGAATAGCCTTCTCGTGTTGCACTGTTACAAACTGTAGAGGCCTGTCAATCTAAGCCTGTATCGGTTTAATAGAATCACGAGGTTGAATGGCCTTCTTCAGTTCCCGTATAACAGGCTCGAGAGGTGGAATGACTTTCTCCTGTGCGCCAGTTATATGCTCCAGAAGGTGAATGATCTCTTCCTGTCCCTGCAACACAATAGAGAGGCTGAAACATCTCCGCCTCTCCCCTTCAACAGATCTGAATACATTGACTAACACAACAATCCGTAGACAATGAGCAGACATTAAAATCATCTGATGGAGATTGCTCCCTTCTCAGTTACAGAAACATAAACAGCACAATGTACTCCAGTTGTCCTCACAGTAAAACCTCGTACAGTTGCCGTAACACGGTGGATTGAGCAAGTAACTTTGCAAAACCTACCAACATTCCATAATTCCACCTCTTCAAATGGTAACAGGATAGTTTGGGCTGAATGGCCTTCTGCAATCTTTCTCTGCCAGGCACATAGATACAAAATTGCTTCTCCCTATTTCTCAACAGCAGTCTCAATGCTCTGAATGATGCCGCAAGTTTTTGAAATTATTTGACAAGGGGCAATTATCAATAGTACTACGACTCAGCGTAAACTCTTTGGTTAATTTAAACAAGACACACAGCAAAGCTCACCTCGCCACGTAATCTGTCAAAGATTGAGTGACAAAGAACTACCGAAATCCCACGAATTAAAGAAAAAGTAATAATTTATTCTATAACTCCAAGTTAAAAAATGCTTACAACATTGTAAACCTCCTTTGATATATTTATCTACCTCCCAAACTGCAACAATATTACGAAGCAAGGAAGTTCTCCAATCCGACAAATTTTAACAAAAAAAAATCAACATTCAAACCCAGCTAGCTTTCGGTCATCCCTTTGTGTCTTGCTCTACAGATTTTCCTGTCTCATTTTCGTCGGTCTTCTGCTTCACAGATTTCATATGAACACTTACCTTTCAGAGAGTCGTTCCGCGGACACAGTCAGTTTGTGCTCTTTGTCGCTCTATTGAACTATCCAAAATGCCTGATTTTATAACCCAATAACATCGAACGGGCTCGTTGGTTTGTTGTCATTAAAACAGTAATATTCAAATTCATTCACAGTTGTGTATCTTGGAGCATAATTTATACTCTCTGGCCGGATTTGAATTTGTTGTGTAACATATAAACTACGCTCAGCAATTTGTTTCAGAACCATATCATACATCTTTAATGTTTCAGTGCACGCTGTGCTTTTCGTGGACTGTGCCAGCTTTCACTCTCCTTAAAGTACAGTACACACCTCCAAATGCATAACACCTTCCATCATAACGAGAAGATGTCTGAATTTTTTTCTATTCCTTAATGATATTACCATGACATACATATGACTTTAGTCAAAGTTCATCTTAACTTCTTCCAATGTACATATAAAACATTGAATAGACCCTAATCCCATCCATAATGTATTGGTAAAACGCGCGATAATGCATTTAGTGTTATATTCGTACAACCCGCAAGATGTATGATTTGTAACTAAACGTTTATATTATAAGGCCTCAACGAAATGCTCTCGTATTATTGTTTTTAAAGCGTTCTAAGAATCTAAACAGATTGTAGTCTGTGTACACATCCGTCTCCGACACACTGTTTGCTACATAAACGTTAAGACATTTTAAGGACAGTACCAAACTCATTGCCTGTTTTCCACCGTTGAGTATTTCCTCTGCTGGGTGTTGAGGTTTTTGCAGAAGTAACTTATTGACAGCTCAATTCCAGCATCAACTTTCTGTAGCAATACAGCTCTAACTCCTAAGTCACTAGCATCGATGGCAAACTTAAAGGCTTTCAAAAAAATTGATGTATTTCGGTGGTTAATACTGTTTTTAAACTGTCTAATGCCTCCTGGCATTTTACTGTTCGACGAAATTTTCTATTCTCCTTCAAGACATCTGGTAATAGTGTCCCGAATCTGCTGATGTTTTGAGCAAAGGTTCGAAAGATTCCGTTGAGTCCCAAAAATCAAAGTAACACTTTCTTTGAGTTTGGGCGTGGAAATTTCTCGATGGCCTTCTTCTTTGCATTCCTTGGAGTCAACCGACCTTGACCAATGTTATGTCCCAAGAACGTCACCTCTGCTTTCCCGAATTGAGTTTTGTTAAAGATTATGAACAGATTTGCTTCTCTTAATCAGTCCAAATGCTCTGGCAACTGGAGATGGAGAGGAAGGACGAAACATAATCTAAGAATATCGGACTGGAATGTTGCAACAATGCATAGGAGATTATCCAGGAATAATTGGTTTCTTTCTACGTAACAGCAGATGTCATTAGCAGTGTAGCTGAAATGTCGACTTTAACTGTTTCAAAATGTTTACTGCCCTGTCCAGGCTATCGTTGATGTTCCTGGTGAATCTCGGTGTCCACGTATTACTTCGACAAATCATGTTCAACTGCATTCCAGTTATTTTCAGATCCTCTACTCTGCTTGCCAATGTTATTATCATTCTGATACTTTGAAACCAGGTGTCCACTTCACAAACCAGTTCGAACAGCATCAGTGACTTTGTTCAATTACTCTTTTCCTCTTCGGTCCTGGAAGTGTCTTGTTTCAGCTGTGAACCACCATTCATTGTATTACGGTCATTTAAATATTTGGAGCACTGAGTTCACTCTCTTCTTTTTTATTACAAACTTAACTTTCTCCGTATGACTTCATCTAATGTCTGGGCACTATCCGAGGCTGAAACAGATGAATCACATGTGTGATTATCCGTTTGCCATGAGCTGAATCCTGACACTGTACCGTGACCAATAAAAATGTTAACTTCTGACACATTCAGACTATATGTCACTGGCTGAAACCATCTGTTATTCGAAATATGAGGTGCGAAATACAGATTCAAGATGGAGAAAGTGGGGACTGCAGATGCTGGAGATCAGAGCTGAAAATGTGTTGCTGGAAAAGCGCAGCAGGTCAGGCAGCATTCAAGGACCAGGAGAATCGACGTTTCGGGCATGAGCCCTCCTTCACGAAGGGCTCACGATTCACGATGCCAATACTCTGCTGTTGTTAACATTCCCAATTCTAAATCTGCAGAAAGAATATTGATGCAATACTTCAAACTCACAAAAAAATCCCATCAATCCGTCATTACAGTCCACACTGATGTAGTTATATTATTTTTCAGACGGACAATGCCCTTCTTTTAATATTCCAAAGCAAGTCTTTCATCTATCAATGAAACAACCCTCACTCGATCTCTTTCGCATGTTCAAAACCCTGCCAGTTGTTAAGTTTAAACTGATTTCTTACATGTGTGTTTTCTTTCAAACAATGACTTTCACATCAAACCAATCCATCACACGCTACACACACTCGCGGGCACGCGCACACACACACACACACACACAAACACACACACACACACACACACACACACACACACACACAAACAGACTGTCTATCTCTCTCTTTCTTCTGCCTTGAACGGATGCAGTGCAGATATAGATACATAAATGTTCATGAGCTCTATTTAGTGGCGCCTGCAGTATGGGTTACAAATTTTCCCAGCTTGGCAGTCATTATTTGAAAGTATGATCGCAAACCACTGGCAAAGACTTCCAATACTCCACATGCTGGCTAGATAGTCCTGTTAATTGATCAAAGCATTGGCATGGTGTCAAACGCTGCATATGCTTGGCTGTCATTCAATCAATCAATGAAACAACCCTCACTCAATCTCTTTCACTTGTCCAAAACCCTGCCAGTTATTAAGTTTAACCTGCCTTCTTGATGGCGTCTGTGGTGTTTCTATAAGGACTTTTCAGCACTTGACGTAACGGACCATTTCAACTGATCGTGCAATGTTCTTATTCAATTTTGCATTCTTGTGATTGTCACCCTCCAACGGCTTCACTTCCTCAGTTATTCTGACTTCCCTGTCTCCTTTCCTAATTTTCCACCACAAATCATCGATTGGTGAATTGTCTATATGCGTCTTAATTGTGAATATCCCTCTGCATCTTTACATTATCTTGGCTTTTGACTCATTATTACATTGAGTACTGGAGTTGTGAAGATCAGAAACAATGCAATGGTGCGTTTCAGGCTGTTGACACACTTCCTCGTGTGTCCCATGTGTTTAGCATCTTCAGCAGGGAAGTTTCTGTAGCTTTCTATCACGTCTTTGAAACTTTGTCTGTGTCTGTCAACTGCATGCCTGTGCTTGTCCCTCTCAGCCGATCGTGCAGTCAGGAACACGAGGAAGCTTCTCGTGCATTCTTTGTAAAGGGCGAGGGATCTAACTTTCCACTGAGCACCTTCTGACCGACTCCTGGTATTGAAACATTAGTGGAAATATAGGGAATGTTTTACTTCAGTTTGCACTGTGAACGGCTTCAGACATTCGCCTATACCTGAGGGTTTGCTGACCCTATTCAGGGCAGAGCATAGGGACAGTAGTGATAGCATCTGGGATTTCACTGCGAAGAACAAATGGAGCAGAGGCATCAGAGGGAAAGCTGCGCAACCACGGAGTGAGTGCATGTTAGGGGTGAGTGAGGGATAGGAATGAGGAGTGTGCACCAAACAAATCGGGTTTTCCCAGAAAATGGTTAATCAGAAACTGTAAACTTTTCACGCAAAGTACATATATGCAGATAGATTGCAGGATATGTTGCACTGGAGGGGTTACTCAGACCAGTTCAGATATAAGAGTTTGCCAAGTTCAGATTACTAACTACACCGAAGTGTGAACATTGTGTGAGGTGACCCTGAACGCAGACTAGCGTCAATTCCTTCAATGCAACCTGCAGCTTCACAGCAGGGGTACGACATGGTTCCAGTTTTGTTAAGATCACAGAATTATTCATCATCCATGATTCTGAACTTCCCAGGTAGGAGACGGTACATACCCTCATTTTCCAGTACGTCAAAGATGATGTATTAATCATGTGATGAAGGACATTTATATCAGTTGGTGCTCGCTCAGGAGGGAACTGCCGAATGTATACTTTGTTTCCAAGTTTAGTGGGATTTGCAATCCTGTGCAAGGCTTCCCACGGCCCCATATCAATGTGGTGTGATTGAGGAAGGAACTCTCACGCGATTATTGTTGGACAGTGACAATGCACAGCAATCAATTTGATGAATACAATCTGTCTGGGCAGCAGTCACAATCTTTTTCGTGTAAATCAGTCAGCCGTTCCCATCTTCGGGGTTCCACTTAGAAATAATTGATGGCATCTCGGATAAAGAAAAACCCTTTGATGCACAAATCAAAACAACCGCCCGCGTCACCACTTACCACCGCCCTCAACAACGTCAAAATTTCCTGTGTGTACTGAGAGCGAAGGGGCCACTGGGAACATCAGTGAACTGACCATCAGGAATGTGGCGCAACACTTTCAATGTCTGAACTGGTGGGAAGAGACGCTTTAGCACAATCTGTTACACTAAGTCCTATAATTTATTTCTCAATTCTTCTGATATTCTGCTTGCCATTCTTGATGAAAAATTGACAGGTTCACATTAATTCACATCGTGGTCCATATGCCAACTTGCTGCTCATCAACTGAACATGTATCTATCCATTTAAAAACTCTCTACCTCATCCTGATAATTTAATTTCATACTTCCCGTGGTGTCTTCGTCAAATTTAGTTGCTATACAATTTGCTTCTGCTCTTTCAAATTATTGATACAGATTGCAAATACGTGGAGACCTCACGCTGATCACTGTCTTACTGCACTGATGCATGTTCTGTCAAACTGACAAAGACTGAAGTAACCCTAATGGCTGCTTCTGGTTTAATAAACAATCTTTCCCCAATTCCTGTAAAGCACATTTGATGGACTGCATGTTCCAGAAAAATATATCTGAATATAAGAACGACGAGCTATTCAGCACCTCGAGCCTGCTCCCCCATTCGATGCAATCATGCTTGAGCTCATGTCAGTTTCAACACCACGTTGCTGTTATTTGTCCAGAACCTTCATTTATTTAGTGTCCTAGTAGGCCCTGACCCCGACCATAGTAAATTCCACAGATTCATCCATATTTCACAGAAGTAATTTCTCATCATCCTGTATTAAATATGCTATACTCTATCCAAAACCTACCATCTATTGTTCTAGGTTACCCCACGTTGAGAAACATTCTCTGTATGTCTGCATTGTCAGTCTTCTTTTGCATCATACTATTACAACACGGCGGTTAACTCTTCTGTTAATTAAACCAATCACCCAGAAAAATTCACCTCGGCTTAAAGTCTGTTAAAGTATGAGCGATCTCGAACTCCTAAATTCCACGATTTAACATGAAAAGTGGACAGTAATCTACAAGTATTCATAGCCGTAAGCGCCGTTTGCTTAACTGCTCATTATCAACCTCCTGCTCTATAATAAAATTCTATTCCAATAACACACTCACTAAAATTGTATCAACTTAATTTCAAAACCACACTGTGGCTGTTGCCTTCAGGGTCTTTTGGCTTCAAACCTGGGATCTCCTTGGGCCGTCTTCTTTCGTATTACTGCCAACAAGTTTTATGTGAAAATGTATCTTTGATGGAATGTTTCCTAATTTCTTTAGTCTTCTGTTCAATTTTCAAAATGCCTTCATTATTGTATGGCCAGCATCAGATTGTCACATTGGTTTAATGTTGGCAGAAAAAGAAATTCAAACTCGATTGGAATTTAGTATCCTGAGACATAAGTTAAACTTATTGGTATAAACTCAAATTGTTGTCACAACAGCAAGCGACTCTGGTGTCCATTTCACAGCCAAATATTGCATATTTTCAAAGCTCCAGTACACTCTGAGACTGTGCACTAGTTCATATCACATGGGTCTTGTAATCTCTCGGCTTGGAAAAACATTCACTTTCTCTTAAGTACCGTGACTTCAACATTCATAACACCCCACACCTTAAGAAAAAAATGAACCATTATAATGAAAAGACGATTTTGGTTCTCTTCTAAGTCCTAATCCCATTACATGAAATACATCTGTCTTTTATCCAAGTTCATAATCGTTTCTGCGTACTGACGTTGGACTCTGTCCAATCTTATCCATATATTCTTTCTTTAAATCCATTATAATGCATCTTCTGTCTCATTTGTACTAATCACAAAATGTACAACTTCTAAATTAAACGTTTGTAATATATGATGCCAACAAAATAGTCTCATATTTTTCTGTTTAAGTCTTTCCATGAATGTAAGACGATTGTGTTTGGCATGCACAACTCTCTCTCTCTAACACGTTTCGTCACATAAACGACAAATTGTTGGAAGACCAGTACCAAACTGTAAAAGTATGTTTCGATTGTAGAGCATTTTCTCTTGTGGGCGTTGTATTTCTTTCAAAAATAGCCAAGTGGCCGGTGAAATCCATTTATATATTCCTGGAGCGGTATAGCTGCAACTCGTATATCTCTCGTATCAATTTCAACTTTGAAGGGTTTCAAAACTTGCTGTAGCTCAACCTGTTGCTGTGGTCTATATTGATTTTAAATTCTCAAATGTCTCTTGTCATAGTTCTGTTCTTTTTTTTTAGTGTTTTTCTTTAATGAATCTGTCAGCGGTTCCAAGGTGCTGCGGACGTTTAGAATGAACACCTGGTAGAGACTGTCTAATGAAAAAAAATCAAAGTATCTCTTTTTTCGAGGTTTCATCGTGGACATTCCAAAATGCATTTTTTGTCGTGTTTCGTTGTATTCAACATTCCACGATTGAATGTATTTCCCAGGTAATGAGTATCCAGCCAAATGATCTCTCTTAGAACCTCGTAGGTCTCATCTGTTTTTATGTTCCGCTCTCTTCTGTCAAAGTTACTGTGGTTCATTCTTTCAAACTCAACATAATTCAGACTTGGTCCATTCTTTCTGTTTCTGAACTGCAGTTTATCCGTTTCTGGTTGAAATTCACAAGCACACAAAATTGCCTGTTTGACAAATGCATAATCTCTTGACTGTGCACCTGTCAGCGGTGTGTATATCCCATTTTCTCTGTCGACCAGATTAGTCTCAATAAGGATTACGCACAATTTTCGTGACCACTCCATCTGCCCTGCTACTTGTCAAATTAAATAAAACACGATTGGGCATCTATTCATCAGCATTTGTCAACGTTTTGACATATTTGTATGTATCACTAAATCCTCTCTTCATCTCCACCCTGAAACCTTTACTTTACTGACTTACTTGAAATTCAAGTGATCTCTCTCTTTCTCCCTGCCTTCCTCTCTCTCCGTTTGATAAGGTAAGACCTTTTCTCCCTTTATTTTTCCTTTCTCTCTCTATCTCCCCTCTTATTTTCTCTGTCTTGCTTCTCTGCTTCTCTCTCTTCCTGGATCTTCTCTGTCTCTTTCTTTATCTTAACCTTCTAACTCAATATGCATCAATTATTATTGAAGGTATTCATTCTAATTCCACTGTATGTGTCTCTTTCTTTGATATATCTACGCGCTTGATCAACAATCTTACAATTTCAGCTTTTCTTTCGCCCCTGATTTAAACCAATGCCAACCGATTTGCTTATTCTAAATATTTGCCCTTCCTCTGATTTTCTAAATTTTCTAAGAAACTTTTGGCAGCATCTTCAAACCACAGACCCTCTGTCACAATCTTAAGAGCCTATTCCCTCAATTTTAATTTATAACCACAGGATACCGAAATTAAATGAACATCTGTCTTGTGTAAACAAGTAGAGCACTAACTGCCAATTGTTTAAGTATTCTGGGGAGTGCAGTATCACACATCTACTCAAATCTGTCCGCATTTTAAACTGGATCTGTCGAAAGCCGTTCACATTTCGGACTTGAGCCGCCAGTTTTATGGCATGTCGGGGAAACTCTCTGTGACTTAATCCAAACGCCCAAGAAAGCTCACCTCGCCTGGTAATCTGTTAAAATATGAGTAATTGAGAACTCCCAATTTACGCTGTTTAAAGAAATGTATGCTTTATGTCAAAAATTGAACATTAAACAGCGACTATGTAGAACTCTCAATCCCTTTCTCTTAACTTCTTATTGCCTGCCCTCAACTTGATAGCAATATGCTATTCCAATAAGACCGATATTGAAATTATGAAAACTTACTTTCCAAACGACACAGCGGATGTTATCTTCGGTATCTTTCTTCTTCTGGCTGCGGAACCCCCGGGTTGTCTTCTTTCTTTTTAATGCCAGTTTAATTCATATGGATAGGTACCTTCAATAGCAAGTGTTTCCTATCTTCTTATATCTGTGTTGATGTTGATTGTTTTTTCTCCAATTTTCAAAGTTCCTCATTATTATATCCTCAGCATATTATCCTCTCATTGAGGTGAAGTTAGCAAAAAGAAAAAAATACAATCTCGATTGGGTTTTATTATATTATAGCATAATATAAACTGATTGGTTAAATCTAACGGTAGTCAAGACAGCGGCAAACTCAGGTATCCGTCTCCTAGTCAAATGTTACGCACTTCCAATTTTCCAGTACTCTCTTAGATGGCATCCAGTCATACCACAGGTGAGTGTTATCGCCCCGTTCACAACTGTATTCACTGTCTCTTAAAGATGTAGTATACGCCTTCAACTTCATAACATTACATACCTCAGTTATGTCTGCTCACAATCTTCAATATTCCGTCCAGTACAGGATTGAACTGCTACACCTCTCCTCCAAAAACAGCCCCTTAACCCTGAAACCGATCTCTCTACTATCTGCAATGCAACTAGGTCCCTCCTCATCAATGCTGTCGACAGTACTCCCGCTGTAGTCTCCTTCATGCCTTGCATATTTGAACCGACTTCCCTACTGCATTTTTTTTCTTTATGAATGAATGTGACAATTCTGTTTGCCTTCCTTTTTTGTTATTTCTGAGCCAGCATGCTAGTTTCCTATAATTGATAGACGAGGACATTCAGATTCTTCTGCAACGGCGGTCTCTTAAATTTCACTTCATTTTGATAACAAGCTTCCTTTTTATTCATCTGAATAATATGGATGACATAATGCTGCGAAATTTCGGCTCCTTCACCAAATTTGTAGAATCCTGATTACTTCCTTGCAACTTCGCTATTCAGAGACATCGGAAAATTCGGTTACATCATTTTCTGACCCCTTAAGCAAATCATTAATTTAAATTGGAAATACTTGCGGCGTAAGGATCAAACCCTGTGACACCTCACGAGCTAAATCTTGCTAAACAGAAGACTCATATTTCCCGTCTCTCTGCATTTTGTTGGTTACCTAGTTCTGTATCCAAACCGATTATGTCATCTTACCTTTCATAATATTCGTTGCGTCGTATATTATCCAATGCCTTCTGAAAGTTCAGTAAACTATCTGGAGGATTGCCATTATCCTGTGGGCTTGGCACATATTTAAACAAATCGAGCATTTTAATCGAGCAAGATATGTACTTCAAACACCTTGCTGGCTCTGATAGATTGCAGTTTGATTTGCAAATACCCTGTTATTAATTCCTTATAAATGGATACTAGAAATTTGCTGTCAATCCCAATATTTTGTCGTTTTTATTTTAAAAATCCCCCGTTATCTTGTTTATTCTTACATCCTTCCTCTTTATAACCTTTACAATCTATTCCAATTCCTATGTTGCAGACAAATGAGATAAAAGTTCTGCTCTCATTGCAAAGGTTTCTCAAGCCGTATAGTCTCATTTTGTTCTTATTTTAGGGCATTGTGAAGCTGCATGTCCTCCTCATTTTCCTACGGCTTTGTCCTTCGTGTGTGATTATCTCTTTCTTGTCCATGATTAAGAGGCGTAAGACATGTGGAATCTGTTTTTTTCTTTTTTGCTATATAACGTATTGAGGGGCTGAAGGGCTTTCTCAAAATCCTGCATAATCAGCTCATGATACTGAACCGTCTCTTCTCACGTCCCAGAAATTGGATGGAGGAAGTGATTGCATTCTCCAGTTCCCATACAACAGAAACCTTGGTATGAAATATCTCCTTTGTTCCTTTAAAAAACTATAATGTGCCTTCGTATCCTCCTCCAAGTCCTATTCTAAAGGCTGAATGGTCTGAATGGCGTTCTCAAATTCGAGTGCAAAAATCTCTAGTGACTTTGTGGCCTCTAATATTTCCTGTGTTATATAAATGAGCAGGTTCATTAGACTCATATGGTGCTCCATAACACGGTATTGGCGCTGCATACCCTACTCTACTGTCAGCGGCTTCAGTCATTTTTCATATCATTTTTCATTCTTATAAACCCCAAATGCGTTTTGGATCAAACTGCTTATCTTTTCCTCATACGTTAACACTTCAGTCATTGGAGTCAGTCAAGTGAAACATTGCTGAGCTGCTGCCAATGCAACAATTTAGCGTCATCAAAGTGGGAACACAATTGTGTAGTATGCCCTGCATGAGAGCTCAAAGAAATACTGTATAGCCAAAGCAACACTTTCTAAATATAATACTTGTTCCCAATTAGTGATAGAGTCAGAAAGTTGTACAGCATGGAAACAGGCACTTCGGACCAACCTGTCCACGCCGATCAGATATCCCAAACCAATCTAGTCCCATCTGCCACCATTTGGCCCATATCGCTCCAAACCCTTCCTATTCATAAACCCATCCAAATGCCCCTTCAATGTCGCAATTGTACCACATCCTCTGGCAGCTCATTCCATACACATACCACCCTCTGCGTGAAAAAAGTTGAGCCTTAGGTCTCTTTTATATCTTTGCCCTCTCCTCCTAAACCCATGCCCTCTGGGTCTGGACTCTACGATCCAAGGAAAAGACTTTGGTTAATTACCCAATCCACACCCCTCATAATTTTTTAAACAACTATAAGGTCACCCCTCAGCCTCCGACGCTCCAGGGAGTACAGCTCCAGCCTGTTCAGCCTCTCCTTGTAGCTCATATCCTCCAACTCTTGCAACATCCTTGTAAATGTTTTCTGAACCCTTTCAAGTTTCACAACATCTTTGCAATAGTAAGCAGACTAGAACTGCACGCAATATTCCAACAGTGGCCGAACCAATGTCCTGCACACGCGCAACAAAATTCTCCCAACTCCTGTAAGAAAGTGAGGACTGCAGATGCTAGAGTACCAGAGTTGAAAAATGTGGTGCTGGAAAAACACAGCAGGCCAGGCAGCATCTGAGGAGCAGGAAAATCGACGTTTCAGGCATAAGCCCTGAAGATTTTTCAACTCCAAACTCCTGTGCTCAATACTCTGACTGACAAAATAAAGCATATCAAACACCTTCCTCACTATCCTATCTTCCTGCGACTCCACTCTCAAGGAGTTATAAACCAGCTGTCCAAGGTTTCTTGGTTCAGCCACACTCCCTCGGACATTACCATTACGTGTATAAGCCCTGCAAAGATTTTCTTTCCCAAAATGCAGCAGCAATTAATACTGAGACTGAGACTCGAAATATATGACACTTGAAGGGGGGAAAAAAAGGATTTTCCATATAAGTTGGAGATGACGACTTCTTCCTCTCCCGTAAGGTTATGAACACTTTTGCTAGAGAACGGTGAAAACAACACTGAATATTCCTAAGGCCGAGGCTTTCACTCGGGTCAAATGGAATCGCTGTGGGAGTGGAGAAATGTGGAACTGACACGACAAATATTTCTTCCATTCACTTCTTGAATAGTGGAGCAAGGTCAAGGACCAGAATAAAACCTACTCATGTACATTATTGGCGTATTTGTATATTTGCCACACGCAAACAGTTCTCTTATTTCTGTTGATGGCCCGGGTAAGACCCGCTCAAAACATTTCAAGAATGCCCAGACCCTAACTTTGCGAATTGTTTTAAGCAGGTGTGCAGTGCATATTCCTGGCATGATGCAGTTGGTCAAAGCACTTTGTTCAAAACAGAAAATGATTAATTTACAGCATGATGCAGTGGAACACCAACAAAAGAGAGTCGAATATAAAATGACTGAAAATCTGAAAAATCAACATTTTAACTCAGTTTAATGATGCAGTTCCAAGCAATTGCAATAATCCCTATAATCAATCCTTGGGAAAAAAATTTAAAAACAAACAAAGACAGGCTCTTACATGAGAGATCTCAGAGAGAAATGGTCGGGATGGATTTGCTTCATTGCGACAAGCAGCATCAATACTGACTGACTGCCTTCAGTGAGCAGCCAGACTGCTAAACCCCAGACTAAACCATGCCATAAAAGCTGAGCTGAGAGACCTGTCAACTCACATTTCAGTATACAAGTGTATTCGTTTTTTGTTTGAAAAAAGGCAACCTAACTGTTCGATGCCTGATGAAGTATCTTTTAGCTATACTCACATTGACCCTAAAACACTCCAAACAGACAGCTTGGCAAAGCTGCGTTCATGACTTCTCTGGAAAAAGAAGAACCTTGTTTAAGAGCATCATCACACGTTGTAAGATACCATTGTGACCTGACTGAACTGTTCTTGCGCTGGGGTCACAATTGCAAGGATGAATGATCTCTACGTTTCCTTATAAATTCAGTTAAAATCGTTCTAGTATGCACTTCCGCTGATTTCAACCAAGTTTGAGAAAATAAATTGTCTCCTGCTGCTCCTGTGTAATGGCATTGAGTGGCAGCAAGACCTCCAGCTTTTCTCACTCTTTAATATCCATAGGGCATAATGCTTGTTCCTGGATTCAGAGAGCATTTTCAAGCGTCTGAATGACATCATACTTTTTGTTATGATTCAACCAATATGTTGATGAATCCCTAATATTTCCATGTGTCGTATTTTGCAATTGAATTCACTCTTGCAGTCCTTTCAGTCCAGACCTGTGGTACTAATAACTTGCTTTCATGTTATATTAGATTAGATTAGATTACTTACAGTGTGGAAACAGGCCCTTCGGCCCAACAAGTCCACACCGCCCCGCCGAAGCGTAACCCACCCATACCCCTACATCTACCCCTTACCTAACACTACGGGCAATTTAGCATGGCCAATTCACCTGACCTGCACATCTTTGGACTGTGGGAGGAAACCGGAGCACCCGGAGGAAACCCACGCAGACACGGGGAGAACGTGCAAACTCCACACAGTCAGTCGCCTGAGGCGGGAATTGAACCCGGTCTCTGGCGCTGTGAGGCAGCAGTGCTAACCACTGTGCCACCGTGCCGCCCAAAAATATACAAGGCTCGTGAGGCTGAATGACCTACTCTTGTTCCTGAGTAGTATACCCGAGGGTTTGAACGGCCATATTTTGAGCCGTTATAACAGACTATAGAAGCCGGTTACAAGTGGAGTTCCGCAGGAATCAGTTCTGGGTCCTCTGCTGTTTGTAATTTTAATTAATGACTTAGATGAGGGAGTCGAAGGGTGGGTCAGTAAATTTGCAGATGATACGAAGATAGGTGGAGGTGTGGACAGTGAGGAGGGCATTTGTCGTTTGCAAAGGGACTTAGATATGATGCAGAGCTGGGCTGAGGAGTGGCAGATGGAGTTCAACCCTGCCAAGTGTGAGGTTGTCCATTTTGGAAGAACAAATAAGAATGCGGAATACAGGGTTAATGGTAGGGTTCTTAGTCAGGTGGAGGAACAGAGGGATCTTGGGGTCTATGTACATAGATCTTTGAAAGTTGCCACTCAGGTGGATAGAGTTTGTAAGAAGGCCTATGGAGTATTATCGTTCATTAGCAGAGGGATTGAATTCAATAGTCGTGAAGTGATGTTGCAGCTGTACAGGACTTTGGTTAGGCCACAGTTGGAGTACTGTGTGCAGTTCTGGTCGCCTCACTTTAGGAAAGATGTGGAAGCTTTGGTGAGGGTGCAGAGAAGATTTACCAGGATGTTGCCTGGAATGGAGAATAGGTCGTACGAGGATAGGTTGAGAGTTCTTGGCGTTTTCTCGTTAGAACGGTGAAGGATGAGGGATGACTTGATAGAGGTTTATAAGATGATCAGAGGAATAGATAGAGTAGACAGTCAGAAACTTTTCCCCTGGGTACAACAGAGTGTTATAAGGGGACATAAATTTAAGGTGAAGGGTGGAAGGTATAGGGGAGATGTCAGGGGTGGGTTCTTTACCCAGAGAGTGGTGGGGGCATGGAATGCGCTGCCCGTGGGAGTGTTAGAGTCAGAATCATTGGCGACCTTTAAGCGGCATTTGGATAGGTACATGGATGGGTGCTTAATCTAGGCGAGAAGTTCGGCACACCATCGTGTCCCGAAGGGCCTGTTCTGTGCCGTATTGTTCTATGTTCTAAGCCGAATAGCCTCATTCTCTACCTGTGTAAATAGCTCGAGAGACTGAACAGCTTCCTCCTGTACATGCGCAACAGGATCGTGATGTTGAATTTCCTCCTGCTATGTATTTGTAAATGACTTCCTCCAGTTCCTGTCTAAAAGACGGAAGTGTCTTACCGGCCACCGACTGCTGCTTATAATAGAACCAAAGCGTTAATGGGCTCCTCCTCTTCCATTGTAATAGGCATGAGATCCTGATGTTCTCTACCTGTTCCTGTCTGACCCAGTCGAAAGGCCAATGGCTCAGTGATTTTCGTCTGTACCACACACGAGAGGTTGAATGCCTCTTCACTTTCCTGTTTAACGCACTTGAGAGGCTGAAGGTTCTCATTTTGCTCTACTGCAAAATACTCAATTGGCCGAATGGCACCCCACTGCTCCCGTGTAATAGACTCACGAGGCTGAATGCCCTCTTCTTCTTCATTTTTCACTGCCTGGAAACAACGAATGCTCTCCTGATACCGTGCAAATTTATTTAGAGGCTGAATGGCCTCCTCCTGATTCGTTATCACAGACTCAAGAGGCTCCACAGCGTCTTTCTGTTACATTTTAGCAGGATTGAGAAGTTGAATGAACAAACGAGATTGTTGTTAAGTCTTTCATCAGTCAGAATGCCGGTTTTGATTTTTTAACATGTAAACTCCAGAATTTCTTTCAACCAGGAACACTAAAATCAACTTTCAGCCTACGATGAAAGAATATACTCGTGAAGTCAAAAGAATGATCAAGATTGTTGATGTAGTCGTCCTGAGTACACGACACACTTTTTTGCCCCATACTTCTCACTTCGGCAACTTCGACTGCCTTCTAAAGATGCGCAAATCCCAAACACCGAGATTTCCCATCGTATCATTTAATAGCATTCTTTGTGAGAACGTCTCCGACGATGTCGAGCCCATCTTGAAATCGACGGTACAGGGGAGCGCCAGCTTCTTTTGCAACATGACAGATTTGCTATAGTAACTTCACAGCCACAGACTACGCAAACGAAGAATATTCCTCGTCATAATTTATGTTTTGGCCATCTGCACCAGCATCCTCCTTGACAACGATATCGCTGAAATTGACTCAGTACTCAAAACCAACAAGTACTAATCTCCCAGTGAAATCCTACAACCAATTCGCTTCACCTTCGAACAGAGCATCTAAACCTTCGACAGCCAATTCTTCATCCAGACACATAGAGCGGCATGGGACCACGTTTACTGTCCAAAATGCCAAATGGTCATGCACAATGTCGAAAAAGACGTAATGCTGCACAGGGCCTCCCATCAACAAGACACACCAGATACATAGACGACACTTTATCCATCTGAACACATGGTGAGGAGTGCCTGAATCAACCATATTGCTGGAAAACAAGCTCCATCCCACCACACATTTAACACGGACTACTGTTTAGAATCAATATCATTCTTCGACACAAGCATCTTTATCAAGGACGAACAACTCAGTACCTCACTCGACAGCAGGCCTATGGATAACCTCAAGATTTCGCAATTATCTAGTTACTATTTTAAACATAAATGTAAAAAGGCATGCCCTACGGGCAAGCCGTATGCACACTCAGAACTGTACAGGTGAGGAGGAAAGTGGCGAACAACTGAAGGTGCTGAAGGAAGCTGACATAAGAGCTGGACGTGATACTGATCACAGGTTCTGGTTTGCCGCAATGGAAATCTGTAACGGTCCCTTAAAAAAACAGATACAGGATATGACTGATAGTGTCCACTTTGTCATTCAGTCCTTCCCGGGAGTGGAGGGTCCCTGCCATGTACTTTGCAGTCTGCAATATGTTGTCGATGACGATGAGCATCTGGCCAAGATCATCCCTGTATCTCCACTTCTTGCCTTTAATCAATTGCAAAACCTTTAAAAGATCATTGTTCAAGCAAACTGTCCAGTCATCAGGCAATGGTACACCTCAATACCACACACTGTGCCACGGCAAACCTTGCTAGACAAGACTGATTAACGCTCTTTCCTCAAGAATCCCCTTTGTTACTTCACCAAAAAAAACTCGATCATTTTAATGAGACATGATTTCCCACGCACAAACCCATTTCGACTATCCCGAATCAGTCCTTTCATTTGCAAAAACATGTACATCTCTTCCCAAGGTGGAATGTGAAGAGTTATTTCTCCAGGTGTCGGGTGGTCAAATTTTGGCGGTGGAGGAGGCCAAGGAACTGTATATCCTTGATAGTGTGGGGCAGTTTGACTTTGAATTCCTACAGTGTGGAAACAGGTCGTCGGCCCAACAAGTCCACACCATCACTCCGAACGGGACCCCATGGAAACCCATTCCTGTAAGCTATATTTAGAACTGACGACTGCAGCATGCCTGCACATCCCTGAAAACTCCGGGCAAATTAACACGGCCAACTGACCGAACCTGCACATCTTCGGGTTGTGGGAGAAAACCGGAACACCTGGAGGAAACCCACATTCAGGCAGTCACTGAAAGCTGGAATTGAACCATGGTCCCTGGCACCGTGAGGCAGCAATGATAACCACTGAGCCACCATGCCAACCGAGGGAGATTTGTAGTTTAAAGCCATTGGACGGTTGGGTTAGTTGATCCTTTTGTCCCAGAGATATTATCTGAAACGGTCCATAAGTTGGCATCCTGTCTCCCAAATGTCGAGGAGTCCACATCGGGATCGACGGGCACAAATGTGTGGAGCTGCAAGTAAATTTATACCAGATGTGAAATGATCCTTTAGGGCCTTGGGCAGAGGTGCGGGGGAAATATGGCTATCGGTTTTGCACTTCCTGTGGTGGCATTTGAAGGTGCCAGGAGTGGTGGGTAGGCTGGTGAGGGAGTGGGGGTGGGGAGCGGAGGGACCTGACAAGGGAGCAGCAGAGGAAATGGTCTCTCCTGAAACCTGATAGTTATGGGCAGGGAAATATATCCCTGATGGTGGTGTCCGACTGTAGGTGGAAGAAACGGCGAAGGATGATGCGTGTTGTCTGCTGTTTGTTGCGGTGGATGGTACTCTGACATTGTTTTGGAGGGAGAGGGAGTTTGGGTTTTCAAGAGTGGAGAGTTATAGAGGCGATGCGCTGGAAGGCATTGTCCACCTTTCTCGAGAGGAAAATTTGATCTTTGAAGAAGGAGGCCGTCTGGGAATTTCTTGTTGGAATCGGTCATCCTGGGAGCAGACGCTGCGGAAGTGAAGGAATTCAGAATAAGAGATGGCGTTTTACAGGAGGCAGGGTGGGTGAGTGTATATTCCAGGGAGCTGTGAGTGTCAGTGAGCTACAAGATGCAAAGTTGAGTCTGTGACCATTGATGGAGTTGGAGAGGTCCAGGAAGGGATTGGGGAAAGGTGTCTGAGATCGTGCAAGTGAATTTGCGGTCGGGGTGCAATATGATGGTGAAGTTTATGAACTGTGTGGCGCCGATAAAGTCATCAAGATAGCGGAGGGAAAGGTTGGTTATTGTGCTGCTATACCTTCAGAAGATTTCCTGGAACATTATGTACCGGATATTGTATAACTGACATTACTCAGAACATTCTGTTCTCAACATTGTACAAAGGAATTTCCCCAGAAAAGTCTGTGAAGAACGTTGTACAACTGCCATTGCCAGGAATATCCTGCTCCCGATATTCTATCACTGAAATTCCCCGGAACATTCTCTACCCAACATTGCATAACTGACATTCGCTGGAATATTTTGTAACTGACATTCTACAACTGTCATTTCCTGGAACATTCTGTACTAAACATTCGAAAACTGACATTCCCCGTCATATTCTCAACCCGTCATTGTGTAGCTGACGTTCCCTGGAACATTTTGTCCCTGACATTACTTGTAAAGGGCTTAACTTCAGTGAATTGAGCAAACGATAAGATCTCGAGGGAAGAGATCCCGTTCCAGGGAGAAGGAGATAATGTTCCGAAGTTCCCTCAGGCAGTTAAAGTGTTTAATACTCTTACCCACAATTTAGCTGAAAAGACAGAATTTTCGGAACTCCATTTGTCTTCAAGGAGCTTCGAGAGAGCATGCAGAACAGAAACGTTTTCACTCACCATATTCGGAACTGGAAGGAAGTGACTTGTGTCTGCTTTCGAGTGATTGATTGTGTAGGAATATTCCAGAAAACGCCTGTTGTTATGGATATGTCTCTGTGTGTTTGGGGAGGGAGGGTATTTTGTGGTTCACGATGTATTTTTGCCAGCAATACAGACTTTCCGCATTGTTATTCGACCTCAAATTATTTTCATAAATCTCTAAATGCGGTGACACATTTGGAAATTTCACTGGGCCCTCTGTCAAACTGGTCACTTTGTCTCCAGGCTAATGTATAATGTGTTTGTTTTTCTTCCTCACAGTTAATGTAGTGACCATCTACGTTCTGCTTTATAAAGATTGTGAATTGTCTCCATGTGTCAGACGATACCTAGGGGCCATGGCAGTGGCGGATCTACTGGTCATTATCCTCGACCTTATAATGAGACACATTCCCATTGTTTATACTGGAAATTTTTATTTCCTGGAGTCCATCCCCGTGTGTAATATCCACGCCGTCCTGCTTTATGCAGCAACTGACTGTTCTGTCTGGTTCACCGTCACTTTCACTTTTGATCGATTTGTGGCCATTTGTTGCCAGAATCTGAAAAATAAATATTGCAGTGAGAACACAGCGGCTTTGGTTCTGGGAACAGTGACTGTACTGAGTTGTTTAAAGAATGTTTTCTGGTATTTTATGCTCTCAACTCGGTATCAGCTGGGGCACACACCCTGGTTTTGTGTGGCAGCAATCGGTGTTTATGACTCCCGTCTCTGGATCACAACTGAGTTCGTCCATAATATTCTCACCCCGACTCTGCCATTTTTCCTGATTCTATTGCTCAATGTTTTCACCGTCAGATACATTGCAGTGACCAGCAAAGCCCGCAGAAGACTCCGGGCTCACACAAATGTGGACCATCGTTCTGACACCGAAATGAGAAATCGAAAGAAATCCATGATTTTACTGTTTGTTATCTCAGCCAATTTCATTCTGTTATGGTCAATGTTAATGGTGTATTTTGTATGGTACCGAATGTGGTATATCGTAGATATCCCTGTATACCTTCATAACTTTGTGCGTGAATTGGGCTTCATGCTGCAGCTCCTCAGTTGCTGCACAAACACCGCGATTTATGCCTTGACACAGTCTAAGTTCAGAAAGCAGTTGAAGAACGTGCTGAAGTACCCCCTTACCCAAATTTATCAATGGAGCAAATTCACTCGTTAATCAACCCATCCTGGATTTTCGAATTTCAGTTCAACATTTCAGTGATGAATTGGTACGTTGCTATGGTAACAGGCTGGTTTTTTCCAACCTTATCGCACAGCAGGGTTACTGGGACACACTTCAATATCTCTCTCTGCCCAGGGGCCAGTTATGAAAGGAACCATCCCACTTACTGTATCGATCACATGAATTTGTAAACAATAAAAGCCTTCATTAAGAAGCGCCGAGCAACAGAGTGAACAATATTGTTGTTTGACTTTGTGTTGACGAAACTGAACTGATCTTCAGAGAAGAAGAGTGGATTGGGCCTGATCTCAGGAGTTGAGTTTAATTCACCCAGTCCTTGCTATCACCACTGGGTACCCCCACCATTGCATGGACTACGGCACAGATCATCTATCGACCCCGTTATCCCAATCTCTACTCAACAAAGTCCGCCTCTCTCTCTCTCTCTCTGTCTAACCCTGTCTCTCTCTCGCTCGATCACTCGTTCTCTCCCTTCCCTGTTTCTTACACCTTATTTCTCCTTCTCTCTCTGCACAATCTCTCTTTCTCTTCCTCTCTCCCTTTCACTTGCCGTCTTCAAATCTGTCTCTTTTCTGTCGTACATGCCACAGCTTCTCCACCGGAATGCACTCTTCTCTGTCTGTGAGAGGGACGGAAGGTGAGAGAGCGAGTGAGAGAGGGACAGGATAAGAGAGAGATGGGAGAGAGTTGGGGTTGGGAGAGTGGCGGGTGGAAGAGTGTGAGGTTGGTACGGCATTGGAGAGAAAATATGGGTGGAGGGAGGGGTCGATTTGTGGGGAGTGGAGACAGGCACAGAAACTGTGAGAGAGAAGGGAAAAGAGGGAAATGTTGCGGGGTGAGAGGTTGGATTGGGGGAGAGAAAGTGGGAGGACGTAGAGAGAGGGGAGAGAGAAGGCGGCGGGAAGAGGAAGGCTTGGGTGAGATGGAGAGGGAGGGAGAAAGGGAGGGAAATGGAAGAGAGTGATAAATTAGAGGGAGAGAGGGAGGGAAGGGAGAGAGAGAGATGAAGGGGCAGGAGAGAGAAAGTGTGAGAGGGAGTAGGGAGAGTGAGGGATTGGGGCGTGGTAAAGAGTGTGAGAGGACAGCGCGAAAGGGGAGAGAGAGGGAGGAGAGGGAAGAGGGAGAGAAATTTGTTGTGAAGAGTAAGGGGAGGTAGAGTGTGCGGGAGAGACCGTGAACGAGAAGACAGAGATTGAAGAGGACAGGAGTCCGCGAGCGGCGGGGTGGGTTTGAGAGAGATAGCGACAGGAGAGAGAGAGAGTGTGAAGAAGAACAGAGACGTACGGAAGTGGAGAGAGAGAGTGGGAAGGGAGAAGGAGAATGATTGTGGGACGGAAAGGGGAGAGAGTGGAAAAGAAGAAACAGGAGAGAGAGGGAGAGAGGAAGGTGGAGGGGGAAGGAATTGAGAAATGGGAGGAGAAGTGGGAGAGGTAGGGGCCAGAGTGGGAGAGAGATGGAAGAGAGAGGGGAAGAAATAAAGTGAAAGGGACGCTCCAGGATGAAGTGAGGAGGAGAGACAGTGGGTAAGGGGCTGAGGGGGAGAGAGAGGGAGGTGAGAGACAGGAATAGAGGTAGCAGAGAGGATGTGGTGTGGAGAGAGGGAGGCGGGGAGAGAGAACGGGGAGTGAAAAGACAGAGGTGGGTAGAACGACAGCGGTAGGAAGAGAGTGAGGGAAGAGAGTGCCATGCAGTTAGATAGAGGGAGGCATGTGAAAGGGAGACTGAGGTGAAAGTGAGAGAGACAGACATACAGACAGACAGAGGGGGGAGATAAAGAGAGGTGTGAAGAGAGAGGGTGGAGAGAGAGACAGTTTGAAAGAGAGGAGCGTAAGTGCAAGAGTGAGGGAATAAGAGGGAGAGAGAGACGATGTAGAGTGTGGGAGGCGGGAAAGGTAAAGAATGTGGGGGGTGTGTATTCTAGGGAGACATGGGGAGAGAGACAGTGTGATGGGGAATGAGCGAGAGTAAGAGAGAGAGGGAGGGATGTAGTGCAAGAAAAATGCAGATGAGAAGAGAGACAGGTGGTGGAATGAGAGGGAGAGATAGACAGAGAAGGGAGAGTGATGGCGGTGGTTAGGGAGTGGGAACTGAGTTGGAAAGGGAGAGACAGACGGGTTGAGGGAGAGATGGAGAGGGAGAGGAGCAGACCGAGCGAGAGAGAGAGAAAGAAGAGAGAGCGCTGTGAGGAGAGATTGGGAAGAGAAAGAGGGAGGGGAGAGAGAGAGATTCAGGGTGGAGGAGAAGAGGAATGGGAGGAATGGGAGACGAGAAGAATGAGGGAAGGGACAGAGCGAGAGAGTTGGGAGAGAGTGGGAAGAGAGTGAGGAAAGGCAGAGATTGAGAGGGGGAGCAGGAGAGTGAGAGCGTGAGGGACGGTAAGAGAGATAAGGATGTTGGGAGACTGATTGAATGAGGAAGAGATATAATGAGGAAGGAGGAATAGAGAGGGCGATTTGTGAGAGACAGAACGAGAGGGACTGGTGTAATAGAAAGGTGTCGAAGGATAACGAGAGAAATAAGGACTGTGGGAGAGTTAGAGCTAGACAGAGGTACACGGGAGAATTAGTAAAGGGAAGAGAGAGAAATGGAAGACGTGAGAGAAAGGGTGGCAGCATGGGAGAGAGGGGTATAAGAAAAATAGAGAGGAGGGAACTGAAAGCAAGAGACAGGGGGAGGAGGGCGAAAGAGAAGGAGGAGAGAAAGAGCAATGAAGAGGGAAAGAGAGTTTGGTGGGAGAGACAGTGAGAGGGCGGAGTGAGAGATTGACAGGAACGACGAAACAGAGGCATGGTGTGAGATAAAGAGTGAGAGATCGGTACATAGTGACAGAGAGGTGGGGGAGAGAGAGGGAAAATAGTTGAGAGAGAGGGTGGGAGGATGGGAGAGAGAGGTATAAGCACATAAAGAAAGGGAAGAGGTATGAGAGCCCGAGAGAGAGTGGGGTGGAGAGAAAGGCCGCCAGGGAATGTGTTGAGAGAGAGCGCAGGAGGGGTGAAGGCAAAAGGTGAGGAGGAGCAAGGCGGTGGTTGCAAAAATGGAAGGGGAGAGAGGGGGGAAAGCGATATGTGAGGGAGAGAGGGACGAGGATAGATAGAGGGAGGGGAGACAGTGAGGGCGAGGGAGGCAGGAGAGAGAATTTGGGGAGAGACAGAGTGCGGGGAAAGTGGAGATCAAGCGAGAGAGCGCGGGGAGAGAGAGTGAAGAGGCGAGAGAAAGAGAGTAAGGGTGAGGGAGAGAGGGATATGGTTCAGTAAGGGAGAGAGGGATTTGAAAACAGAAAGGGGGAATGAGAGAAAGGAATGTGAGAAGTGAAAGAGATGGGTGGGTAAATCGGTTTGAGTTTTAGGGGAGACAGAGAGGAGGGGGAGGCAGAGATGGAGAGGAAACAGCGATCCAGAGAGCAGCAGAGATAGAGAGCGAGCTGGGTCAGAGAGAAGAGAGGGAGTGGGAGACAAAGATAGTGGGATTGGAGAGAGACGGAGCGAAAGAGTTTGAGTGTGTTGAGAGAGTGATGTGAGGAGGGAGAGAAAGAGGGAGAGGAAAGCTGGGGGAAGAGAGAGAGAAGTGGAGAGACAGAGAGAGGGGTGATGGGGCAGAAAGAGACAGGGAAAGATGAGGGAGAAAGACGCAGACAGGACAGAGTAGAAGAGAGAGAGGGAGGAGTAGAAATGGAGACAGAGAGGAGTGAATGGAAAGGGTGAGAGGGGAGGAGACAGAGGAGCAAGAGAGGCATTGAGAGGGGTGGAGGAAGAAAGAGAAAGGGAGGTTGAAAGTGAGATTGGGCGGTGGCAGAGAGAGTGAGGAGGACAGAGCGAGGAAGGGTACAGAGAGGGAGAGGCACAGCGTGATATAAGGAGGGACGAGGGAGAGAGGGTGGAGAGAAAGACAACAAGAGAGACAGAGCAGTTTGGAGACAGAGACGGCCACAGAGATTGTTGAGAGAGACAGCAGTGGGATTGAGAGAGGGGGAGACTGAGGGAGAGAAGAGACAGAGCGAGGGTGGAGAGACAAGGAGAGGACGAGTGAGAGGGAGGGGAAAGAAAAGGAAGGTGATGGAGAGAAGTAGGCCTGGGATGAAGAGAGGGAGGATGCTGAGGAGAGAAGAAGGGGATGACAGAGAGAGATGGAAGCTCGAGACAGAGATATGGGGAGAGAGAGAAAGAGTGAGGAAGATAAGGGAGGATTCGGGCTACAGAAAGCGGGGTAGAGAGAGTGAAGAGGGAGCGAGAAAGAGATGGAGAGAAGAATGAGAGAGACGGAAGAACAAGGAGGGTGGGGGAGAGAGAGAAGGGGACACAGGTAGGGAGAACGAAAGAGCAAGTGAGTAAGAGAGTGAGAGAGGTGGGTATAGCGACAGTAAGGCTGCCACGAGAGAGACCGAGGGTGGATGGAGTTGAATAAAAGGAGAGTTAGGATTGAGGGAGTAGAGAGGAAAGGGTGTTGAGGTACGGAGGTGGGAATATGAGGGAACAGTTAGACAGAGGGAGGGATGTAAAGAGCGAGACAGAGTTTGATGAGATGAGCGAGAAAGAGGTGGGGAAATCAAAGGGCGAGAAAGAGCGGGAGTGGAGCGGAGAGAGAGAGGACGGTTCGAGAGATGTATGTAGTAGAGAGAGGAAAAGAGGGAGAGACAAAGACAGAGGCAGAGAAGCTCGGCTGAGATAAAGAGAGAGGCAGGAGGCAGAGTGACAGAGAATGAGGGTTAGGGAGAGAGGGGGAAAGGGGAGGAAGTAACAACGATAGAGGGACGTGGGTAGGAGAGAGCGAGACAGAGAGGATGGCAGAGATATCGGCGGGGAGACAGAGATGTAGTGGGCAGGGTTTGAGAGATGGGGAGGGAGATATAGGAATACATAACAGCCGCCATGGGGGGAAGAGAGACGGAGGAGGAGGAAGGGAGAGCGGGATGGAGAATTGAGAAAGCCAGAGAGGTGGAAGAGACAGAGGGGGAGAGACAGAGCAATGGAGGATGGAGAGATAAAGAAAGGAACAGGAGAGTGAGCAGGAGAGGTAGACAGATGATTGGAAGGAAGGGGAGAGCGCTGGAGGTATGAGAGAGAGAGAAAAGGGAGAGAGAGGAGGAGAGAGAGGGAAGAAGGAGAGAAATTGGATGTGGGAGAGAGTGTGGATGGAGAGGTAAAGCGGATGAAGGAGGGGAGGGTGAGACAGGTGGAGGGGTAAAGAGTAGGGTTTGATAGAAAATGGCGAGAGAGAGGCTGAGCTGGAGTGTGGTGGAGGGATCAGTAGAGGGAGAGAGTGAGAGAGGGAGGGAGAGAGAAGGATAGGGAGAATAAGAGAAACAGAGAGGGAGGGAAGAGAGTGGGAGAGAGAGGTACTGGGTTTTAGAGAGAGAGAAGCAAGAGAGAGGGAGAAAGAGTGAAAAAGAGAAGGAGGGGTGACGGACACATGAGTGAACAAGAGGGACGCACAGAGAAAAGGAGCGAAGGGACAGCGAGAGATGGGGACATGGCGAGGTAAGTTTTGTATTGTGAGAGTGACTTGGAGGGGTTAGAGTGAGAGATGGAGGGCGTATGGGAGCAGCAAAGATATATAATCTGCTCAGTGTGGTTTCTGGTAAGTACCCATTTGTAAATGGTACTGTTGTGGAACTGCTATTCGAATGATAATACGGACCAAGCTGACGGTCTGGCAGCTGTTGGATGTTAAAAACAAGTAACAAAATTTCGAGATTTAAAATCTCCTGGCAGTTATTGTGCACGTGAAGCCAATATCCATCGCAAATATCAATTTACTATACCAATGTAGTTTCAGGAAACAATAGACAATAGACAATAGACAATAGATGCAGGAGTAGGCCATTCTGCCCTTCGAGCCTGCACCGCCATTCAATATGATCATGGCTGATCATTCCTAATTAGTATCCTGTTCCAGCCTTATCTCCGTACCCCTTGACTCCACTATCTTTAAGAGCTCTATCCAATTCTTTCTTAAAAGAATCCAGAGACTGGGCCTCCACTGCCCTCTGGGGCAGAGCATTCCACACAGCCACCACTCTCTGGGTGAAGTAGTTTCTCCTCATCTCTGTCCTAAATGGTCTACCCCGTATTTTTAAGTTGTGTCCTCTGGTTCGGCACTCCCCCATCAACGGAAATATGTTCCCTCCTGCCAGAGTGTCCAATCCTTTCATAAGCCTATACGTTTCAATCAGATCCCCTCTCAGTCTTCTAAACTCAAGGGTATACAAGCCCAGTCGCTTCAGTCTTTCCGTGTAAGGCAATCCTGCCATTCCAGGAATTGACCTCGTGAACCTACGCTGCACTCCCTCAATAGCCAGAATGTCTTTCCTCAAATTTGGAGACCAGAACTGTACACAGTACTCCAGGTGTGGTCTCACCAGGGCCCTGTACAGCTGCAGAAGCACCTCTTTGCTTCTATACTCAATCCCTCTTGTTATGAAGGCCAGCATGCTATTAGCCTTCTTCACGACCTGCTGTACCTGCATGCTTGCCTTCATTGACTGGTGGACAAGAACACCCAGATCTCTCTGAACAGCCCCTTTACCTAATTTGATACCATTGAGGTAGTAATCTGCCTTCCTGTTCTTGCCACCAAAGTGGATAACCAGACATTTATCCACATTAAACTGCATCTGCCATGCATCTGCCCACTCACCTAACTTGTCCAGGTCACCCTGTAATCCCCTAACATCCTCATCACATTTTACCCTACCACCTAGCTTTGTGTCATCAGCAAATTTGCTAATGTTATTGCTGATACCATCTTCTATATCATTTACATATATTGTAAAAAGCTGCGGTCCCAGCACGGATCCCTGCGGTACCCCACTGGTCACTGCCTGCCATTTCGAAATGGAGCCGTTAATCACTACCCTTTGTTTCCTATTAGCCAACCAATTCTCTATCCAATCTAGTACTTTGCCCCCAATCCCGTGCGCCCTAATTTTACTCACTAACCTCTTGTGTGGGACTTTATCAAAAGCTTTCTGAAAGTCCAGGTACACTACATCCACTGGATCTCCCTCGTCCATCTTCCGATTTACATCCTCAAAAAATTCAAGAAGATTAGTCAAGCATGATTTCCCCTTCATAAATCCATGCTGACTCTGTCCTATCCTGTTACTATTATCCAGATGTGCAAGTGTCCCCTGCTTTTTGGTCTGGCCTGAAAATGAATCCCGACACACAGGTATGTGATAAACTCTTCAATGGTGTCTGAAATGACCAATCAAGACACCTAAACTGGTGCAATTTATGAAAAGATCAAACCAGGCAGAACACACGGCAACAGCCTCGGTATCGGAAAAGGGGATGGGAGACACAGTTCTGGCGACACTGCAGAGACGTCTTCGTCACATCTGAGAACTTGCGACAAAATTTACAGACTGCACGGTAAAAGGAGAAGGATCAGGTCATCCAACCCATTGTTTATTCGCCCATTCAATTCCAAGACCGAATTTCTCTTCCGTGTACTTATCCCACAACATGCTCATATCCCTTGAGATTAGCTATCGGAAAAAAAATTAAAATAGGGTCTGTAGTTATCACTTCGGTCCATCAATTTTGCTTCCCTCGGAAATAAATTGATCGATACGCCTCTATCCCAAAACCAGATATGTCCTCCCCTCATTAATTGAGAGTTGAGTTCTCCTCATTTATATTCAGTACCTTGGTTTCCACAACATTATGTGGGGGAGAATTCTCTAGGTTCACCAGTCTCTGAGTGCAAACCTTTATCCTCATTTCAAAGCAGAGTGTCCTGCTTATAGTAAGAATGTGGCCCCTTGTTTGAGACGTTCCAGGCAGGGGAATTATCAGCCCTGTTTCCAATCTGTCTCACCTCCTCAGATATTTATATATTTTCGTGAGATCTCCACTCATTTTCCGAAATCTCATATAAGACAGACCCAGTCGGCCCAAACCGTGCTCACACAATGAGCTTCTCATCACAGTGATCAGATGGTCCTCCTTCAGTGCACTTGTGCAATGCCCGTTTTGTCCCTTCTTCGGTAAGGCAACCAGAATTGCAAATATTCTGCACAATCTTCGCCATGCATTTCACCAAGACCGTGTACAGTTACTCCTGAACTTAAATCCCCAAAATCGAAGTAAAAACAGCATTTATCTTCCTTACTACGTTCTATCCTGTAATGATGCCAACAGTGACGGCTGTACAAGGAGATTCAAGACCTTTTCAATGTTACAGCTCGCCCCATCTTGGTCTATGTACACTGAGCTGCGTGAAATTGCCATTCCCAGTATTGACGTTTATCTTCAGAACTCACTCCACTGGAATTAAGAGGTCTGTGCAGAAAGAAATAAAACTAGGAACATAAGCCCCTTTGTCGAGCACTATATTTCAAAAAGCTCCAGCCTTTGAAGCATCTCCCTGTCAATCTAATCTTCCAACCCTCACAATAACTTTGCATTTCTTTTTTAAACCATTTCAAGTTCCACGAAATCTTTCCAACAGAAAAAAATAAGAATTGCACAAAATATTCCAAAAGTGGCCAAGACATGACCTCCCAATTCCTTTACGCAATGCTCTGACCGATAAAGGAAAGCAGAACAAACGCCTTCTTCACGATGTTCTCCACCTGCGTCTCTAATTTCAACGAGTGTGAACCAGCAAATCCAAGACGTAAAAGATGATCAGAGGATAAGATAGCGCAGACAGTGAAAGGCGTTTTCCTAGGATGATGATGTCAACTTGTACGAGAGGGCCCAACTACAAATTGAGTGGTGATAGATTTAAGACAGATGTCAGAGGCAAGTTCTTTACTCAGAGTCTAAGGGCGTGAAATGCCCTACCTGCTAAGGTACTCAACCCAGTCACATTAGGGAGATAAGGACACGGCTGATTTTGGGACACTGTAAGGGGACGAGCTGGGAATAGTTCACAGGTCGCCGGAACATTGAGGGCCGAAGGGTCTGTTCTGTGCTGTATTATTTTATTCTATGTTCTATGCCCCACTGTTTAGCAATACATCCTCTCTGCAGACTTCGAAATAATGCATTTGATTCTCTCAAAAGAATGTTGATATGTATTATGAATAGGTGGCGCCCAAGCAGAAATCTGTATGACATTTCATGAGCCTTTCACTCCAACATGAACATTCCTTTATTCCAGTGTTTCTCATGGAAGATAGTGGCCGGGGTGGAGTCCTGTGCTGCAGGTTGGCCGCTCTGACTGCTTTGCATTTTTTTTCTCCCGTTTCTTGATTTTTGTCATTTACTTCGTTAAATCTCAGCTCTGCCATCACTTGGATGGTGGCAATCGACCAAAACTGTCTGCGTGCTGTTTGCACATTCTCCAAGTGCCTGCGTCGGTTTACTCTGGGTGTTCCAGTTTCCTCCCAAAGTCCAAAGTCAGGTGAATTGTTCATGGTTATTTGCCTGTTTTTTGTGCATTAATCAGTGTTAAATAAGTGTAGTTGGGTGAATCTTCTGAGGGTCAGTGTGTACTTGTTGGTCTGAAGAGCCTGTTTCCACAGTATTGGGAATCTAATCTGAAAAAGTGCACATCAAGTTGTTTTGAGCTGGGGCCAAGGAGTAGGCCGAGAGCAGGGCCTGGAGTGTCCACATAGAGTTCGATCCAGGTTGAGAACTTTGAGATTGGCCCAGGTTGTAGACTTCGAGATGTGTCCAGAATGTGGACATTGAAATGGGCACAGGTGTGGACTTCGAGATGGGTCAATGGGCAGATCTTCAGGAGGGTGCAGAGCGCGAACCTTGACTTGACCTAGTGCACAGGAGAGTGAGTCATAACTGGCTTTTGTGAAACAGACAGCAGAGTTTTCATAAGATTTGTACCTCAAGTTGAGTTTCTTGGTGTAGGTTGGCTCACTGTGCTGGAACCTCAGCCAACAAACGTTCATCTAGTGGCTGCTGCATGGTCGGAAAGACCAGATCAGTGGCACAAGGTTTCCCATGTGAATTAACAAAATTGACAGCAATGGTCTCCAATGGAGATGGAAGCGAGGCGTTGCTTGTAGTATGGCGGTGCAGGCATCATCAATGTTCATGACTTGTCGAAGCCAGTCTAAACTCTCCTTATTTCCTTGTTCTTATACTGTTCAAAATGGCAGATTTCCTGTTAACAAATGAAAACATTTGCCTTTTTAATTGTATTTTTACTGCAAAATACATGTGTCAAGAAAATGAAAATCCAAATCCAAAATTCTACTCGCTGTTCCATGCCAACTCAACTGATCTACAACCATGTCTTTATTTGATCTTCAACACTAAGATTAAGACATTAATAATGATCCCCTTTAAAATCCAAACATATTGCAAACTGGTTTTCTGAAATTTATAGGTTAGCCGGTTTTTCAAATGGAATTACCACCTCATCAATCTATCTTGACTTTGTCTCTGCTGATTACTTTCAATTCCAATAATTTCTCCAAAACTGTTTCTTCAATAAATTCATTTTATTTTTGCACACCAGACGTAGATTTCTTAGTATTGCTGGGAGCACTTTTGTTTTGATTTTTCCTTCTTCGAAGACAGAACGGAAGTGATTGTTTCATTGTTCAGCCATTTCCTTGCTCTCCAATCGCAATTTATTGGTTTCAGACTGTAACAAGGGTGCAATTGCTTTCTCCAGCCTTTGCCATTGGAACACTTTTAGAAGCTGTTGGAGTCCACGCTTTTGCACAATGCTCAAATACACTTTTGGAATCCGTCAGTTCCAGACTCAACCTACTCAATGATTGACATTCCACAATCACAGATACCAGATGGAAATGCAAAACGATCTACATTAGACCGACATTCAAATACGAGGACGGGAGCCGAGAATGTTATCACACTTCAAGTGCGCGCGCAAGTACTTTTTGAGAGTTGTGAGGTTACATGTGACAACTCCCCTCTCAGGAAGTACATTCCAGACACCAATAGACTATGAAGGAAAATCGATCTTTCAGTCCTCTTTTAAAATCAAACACTTCACTTCAAAAGTGTTCTCCTTTGCTCCTCGCCCTTTGACTTGAGCCATCAACTGCTGTCTATCCATTATGTCCATTTCACTCATAAACTTTTAACTCTGAATCACGTCCCCCTTAGCCGTGTCTTCCCCAAAGGAAACAACAAGATCTTATTCAGCCAATCTCAATAGCTGATATTCTCCAACTCAGGGAACATCCTGTTTAATCACCTCTACAACACAATCACATCCTTCCTGCGATGCCACATGAAGAACTAGACCCAGTATGCCATCTTGGCATAAATAATATCCTGTATAGGCTGTTAATCTATGGCTCCATAAATAAACACGATGCCTACGGTAGCCTACACCTTCTTTAACTTGTCCATTAGCCTGTCCATTCACTTCAGGAATCCGTGGAGAATCGCCTTCTCAACTGGTTAATGTGTTGCCATTCTTTGAGTACTCGCCGCCTCGTTCCTTCTTCCTCGGTGAATGACTTCATATTTAATGGTGTTACATTTCATCCCCCATTGAACTGCCAGTCTGACCATTGTATCCATATATTCCTGTATCATAATGGCTGTGAGGCCGTGACAACTCCCTTTGCAGGGAATGCATGAATGTACTTATTACACTCCCCATTCACATTCCTCTCTACATCATTGAGAAATACCACAAATAATGAGTAACACAGCGCTGACCCCTGTAGCAGACCAGGAGGCATTGTTCTACTGCACAAAAATGGATTCAAATACGACCCACTGTCTCCTGCACGAAAATATTTTCGAATGTAATGTCTTAAAATGGTCATATTATTACAATATTTAACTTTTTTTATCTGTTTCCTATTTGGGGTTTTTTCAAAGTACTTTTAAACGAATTAATTAAGCGAGTATCTCAAACAAATTTAATTAAATTTGCTGCACATAGCTACCTTCCATTAACGTTATGATCACTATTGCTGTTCAAAACTTGCCTCGAAATGGAAATCTTTTATCTCCTTTCGGGAGTTCCTCCAATACATTCCTGAGCAATGATTTGATGCTCACTTCTCTATGGTTATCTATTAAATCTCTGATATATTTCCAATTCAGTGGAACCACATTAATTATTGTTTGGTTCTCTGGCAGGTCCTATGACTATTTTGTTCCACTTGACGTATGCTTAGAATATACTGGGATTCTCCCTAAGCTTGCCTGCCAACAGTTCTCTGCGTCCTGTGATAGACAATCTCCTCCATGTGATTTTTCTAAGTTTCACTGCGATTACATCTCATTCCTTGAAACTGTTGACAACAGTCCGAGTTCACTCATCAGACAATCTTGGCATCGGAGGGATTAATCTGGAGAATTCCTTAGAGGAAATGTAGTCAGTATATGATGGTTTGCATCACGACACCAAAACTCGACACACACACCAGATACAGTCTAATCAACACGGTGTAAGTGTTGCAACACAAAGTTTCTTTCGGATCATATGCTGATAACTGTCCTGCAAACAACAAATTGTCGGGTGTCACAGCCGGTCAGATAGTATCCATTGAAAGAGAGAAAAATAACATTGCAATCGAGACGACGTTTCATCACCTGCATGCTGATTCCCTTGAAATGGATTCAGACATAATGTTAAACTTCCTATTTTCAGGTGCTGCTCCGAATGCCCTTACTTTCTGAGTATCAAATATCACATTCTTTATAATAAATTCCTTCCAGTTCATGAAAGGTTAAATAGTCTGTAGTTCGTCATTGTCCCCCTTCTTCCTTTTTTTGCATAAATGGAATGCATTTATAACCTTCGAAAGTGAATAGGGAAGAATAAATTGATTGGCATCACAATCGGTAGATCTATTGCTACTTCCTGCGAAATTCATCAATACCCAATCTGCCACATACTAACATGCCACTGAAATGCATGCTTTCCGGGTTTAGTTGCACATGTCCCATGATCCCGTGGTATTTCCGAGAGATTTTCTGTATCCTTCTCTGGGAGACGTGTTATAACTCGCGCAAACATTTTTTCATTATATTCAAAGCCTGGAAACTATTTTGCACGTTTGTATGAGTGTCTGTTTTAATAAGCTTATACTTTCCTAGGCTTAGTGAGATGGATACAACTTCAGCAGATGTCCTCGCACCTGATCGTGCATTCGTTCCACTATGGGAATTTTCTTCTCTTACAGGAATTTATTCACATACTAATACTTGTAATCGACTATTAACCAGCATTATCCAGACGATATGTGACTGGGGCTCGTGATTGGGCTGAGTGCCAACTTGCTCAATGTAGGGCAATGAACTTTAGCTAATTGTCAAATGATTGTAACCTACACAACCACTCAGCTCTCTCGATCTCGTCGGAGTGACTTTTGACCATAAGGTCGACTTGACTCTTCCCGTGAGCACACGAATAAACAGTCAATAACTCAAGATTTGTGTGGCACAGGTTCTTGTACCGTCAAATTGGACCACGACAAGTGAGTCATCGACAGCATAATATTATCCCAGTTCTCACAGTTGGAGACGTCTGCAGGACTTCTATTACACGAGGTCTTTGGACGTGAAACTTTTATTTTTTTCTTTTTATTCGCAACCTCCCTGAGTCGGCGATTTTTTATTAACTTGAAAAGGGAGACGAGAATTCTTCCCTTAAACAATGGGGTTGAGTTTGGAGTTGAGAAGTGAGAGGCGGTTTCCTCCCTGAAGACACGTGGTTCTGTGTTTTCTTTACTATTCCGGGATTGTGTTTTGGTTGAACAAGGTAAACGACGTTTTGTCCCTGAACCTACTATGTTCTGTGTTTTTATTTCACTAATAAGACGTTGTGTTTGAGTTTAGAAGGCGTACGCGGTTCCTCATTGGATGTACAGGGTCCTGCGTTGTTTTAAATACTATTTTCTCGCCACAACACAGGAGAGTTTCATTCACCGCTGGCGGCGTTTCCCTAAGTTGCCTGCCAGAGTGTTTCCCTTTTGGCTGTGGTTCCAGAGACTTTTTTTTCATTTTGTTTTGATCCCGCAGGATCGTTTTCTTTTTCCTCTTACGTCATTGAGCTTCGGGCTACGGCCTGTGACAAGAGCGATTGCTTTTGGAGGGATTCATAAAACTCCCCCAGCATTTTGTCCTTTGAGGCGACTAGCATGAGTAGGGAGCTGGGTTCCTTATGAAGTACGGGCTGTTCTGAATCTCTAAAGCAATCTTGGGTTGACGGAGACACCGCCACACTTTGTGTTTAATTCGGCGGTGTTTGCCTTGTGTTGTTGGTAGGGATCCAGATAGTTGTTGTCTGAATCTGTTTCTCTGTTGTATCTGTTTTGGCTTGTCATGTTTTGCTGTTTTGTCTTGTTTCTTTGTTCGGCTTTGGCCTGTTTGTTTTGGTGTTTGTCCTTTGCTTCCTGTTGTTCTTTTCTTCCATTCCAGGATCATGGAATCGCTGAATTCTAAATGCAGGAGGACTCCTGCCGGCAGGGACAAATGAAACTAATCTCGCCGATCATAGTCTATTTGCGTCTCGAGGAAAACACAGAAGCGTCGTGGTATATCTGCTCCAATCAAGGCAATAGATATCCTGGTCCTTCCAGGTCACCGGCCGATAATCTTTGAGAGATGAAGTATAGAGGGCGTTTGCTCTTTGTCCCGTTCAAAAATAAAAAGGAAAGCTCGCCAGGGACAAAATGCTCCGAGACAGGCTAATACAATTCTCGCTAATCGGCCACAAGATATTGGCGTGATTACTGAATGGGATCCTAGTTTCCGGAACGAAAGTGATGCTGAGAGCATCTTAGGCTATTCAAAAATAGTTTTTAAAGATTTGGTGGATCCAGGGTTATGACAGGTGAAACCCCGTTTGATAAGCCCTGGACACAATCTAAGGTTCGCAGCATGCTCCTACATGCCCCGATCCGTTAGAGTGTCCAATCTGATTTTTAATTGGCTTAACAAATCTGCTGTAATTCCAGTTGCTTACTTCAGAATTTAATGAATTTGGGCAATTTTTGGGCAACATTGGGCAATTATTAAATGCTCAGTTGTATTTCCCCTGGGTGTTGGACACACGTAGATGCACGAACAACTTGCCATGCTCAGTCTGTTAGAATTGCAAACGAAACTGCTGGGATGTTTTAGATTTTGGTTTAGCAGCCATGTCACAGCCATGATTTATGAGTCTTAGCACTCCAACTTGAATATTCTGGAATGCGACTGCCTCATTACCCTTATAAGCATCATTAGATTTAAAATAATAATGGAAAAGGATAGATCAGGTCGAAAAGTGGAAGTTCTAAATTGGCGAAAGGCAAATTTGGATTGCATTAGGCAAGAAGTTTCGAAAGCTGATTGGGGGCAAACGTTCGCTGGTAAAGTGACGGCTGGAAAATGGGAAGCCTTCAGAATTAGAAATAACGGGAACCCAGAAAAAGTATCTTCCTGTTGGGGTGAAAGGAAAGGCTGGTATGGAAAGGGAATGCTGGTAGGTATAGGAAAACCTAAAGAAATTGAGGTTTAGTTGAAGAAAAAGAAGAAAGCAAATGTAAATTATACACTGGAGAGATCGAGTGGTTCCTTAGAAGAGCATAAATAAAACAGGAGTTATCTTAAGAGGGAAATCAGGAGGGCAAAAGGGAGACATGAGATAGCTTTGGCAAATAGAATTAAGGAGAATCCAAAGAGATTTTAGAAATACATAAAGGACCAAAGGGTACCTGGGGAAAGAATAGCGCCCCCCAAAAATCAGCAATGCGGCCTTTGTGTGGGCAGAAAATACGGGAGATACTAAATGAGTATTTTGCATCAGTATTTACTGTAGAAAAGGATATGGAAAATATCGAGATAGAGAAATGGATGGAGACATCTTGCAAAATGTGCATATTACAGAGGAGGAAGTGCTGGATGTCTTGAAATGCATAAAGGTGGGTAAATCCCAACGACCTGATCAGGTGTACCCTAGAGCTCTGTGGGAAGCTGGAGAAGTGATTGCTGCGCCTCTTGCTGAGAAATTCTTACCATCGATAGTCACAGATGAGGTGTCAGAAGATTGGAGGTTGGCTAACGTGGTGTCACTGTTTATGAAGGGTGATAAGGACAAGCCAGGGAACGAAAGACCAATGGGCCTGAAGTCGGTGGTGTGCAAGTTGTTGGAGGACATCCTGAGGGACAGGGTGTATATGTATTTCGAAAGGCAAGGACGGATTAGGGACATTCAACATGGCTTTATACATGGGAAATCATGTCTCACAAACTTGATTGAGGGTTTTGAGGAAGCAACAAAGAGGATTGATGAGGGCAGAGCGGTAGATATGATCTATATGGACTTCAGTAAAGCGCTCAACAAAGCTTTCCATGGGAGACTGATTCGCAAGGTTAGATCTCACGGAATACGGGGAGAAATAGCCAGTTGGATACAGAACTGGCTGAAAGGTAGAAGACAGAGGATGTTTTTGGAGTTTTGTTATTTAGAGTGGAGGCTAGTGACCAGTGCAGTGCCACAATGATCGGAGCTGGGTCTTCTACTTTTTGTAATTTACATAAATGATTTTAATGCGAGCATAAGAGGTACAGTTAGTAAGTTTGCAGATGACAAAAACATTGGAGGTGCAGTGGACAACGAAGTGGGTTACTTCTGATTGCAACAAGACCTTGACCAGATGGGTCAATGGGCTGAGAAGTGGCTGATTGAATTTAATTCAGATAAAAGTTAGATGCTGCATTTTGGAAAAGCAAATCTTAGCAGGACTTTTGCGCTTAATGGTAAGTTCCGAGGGCGTGTTGCTGAACAACGAGACCTTGGAGTGCAGTTTCAATGCTCCTTGAAAGTGGAGTCGCAGGTTCGATAGGCTAGTGAAGAAGGTGTTTGTATCCTTTCCTTTATTGGTCAGAGTATTGAGTACATGAGTTGGGAGATCATGTTTCGGCTGTACAGGACATTGGTTAGGGCACTGTTGGAATATTGCGTAGAATTCTTGTCTCCATCCTATCGGAAAGGTGTTGTGAAACTTGAAAGGGTTGAGAAACGATCGACAAGAATGTTGCCTGGGTTGGAAGATTTGAGCTATAGGGAGAGGCTGAACAGGCTGGGGCTGTTTTCCCTGGAGCGTCGGAGGCTGAGTGGTGACCTTATAGAGATTTACAGAATTATGAGGGGCATGGATAGGATAAATTGACAAAGTCTTTTTCACTGGGGTAGGGGGAGTCCAGAACAAGAGGGTTTAGCGTGAGAGGGGAAAGTTATAAAAGAGACCTGCGGGGTAACTTTTTCATGCAGAGGGTGGTACGAGTATGGAATGAGCTTCCAGCAGAATTGCTCGTGACTGGTACAATTGCAAGATTTGAAAGGTGTTTGGATGCGTATATGAATAAGAAGAGTTTGGAGGGCTATGGGCCGGGTACTGATAGGTGGGTCTAGGTTGGGTTGGGATATCCGGTCAACACAGACGGGTTGGACCGCAGAGTCTGTTTCAATGCTGTACATCTCTATAACTTTATGAATCTATGAAAGCGGACACACGTTTAAATGCAGCTGCAGTCATTTCACAGCCGTTAACATTATAAATGAACACTTATTGGTCAGAATTACTTAAGGTTTCTCATCTGGGATTTATATTAACGGATTAGCACCAGATAATTATAATGGACTGCAGTGTTGAAAACTGTGCGAGTTTTAGATTTTCATATTGAATGTTGAATAATTGAATTTCCATTGGTGACTTTTGAAGTGTCTTCATCACTTGTTTAGTTTCCACCTCTGAATTACCGTTCATCATTTATTTCATTTTCTTTTCAGAATCAATTGTACTGGTCATGAATCACAAAATCATAATTATTTGGCAGGGTTGATTGGTTTTATTTCTTTATATATTGTCAGTGATCTATGTCCTCGCGTAATTTGAAATGCTGTTGCATTCATTCATTGTTAACTAAAGAATGGAAAGATACCTTACCGGCCATTTGAAAGAATTCTGCATGTTATAGGGCGATAGAGATATGTTTACCAGATGGATCTCGCATAAGCTTGGAGATGTTCTTAGCTGACCTTGAATGGGTCGAAACAAAATTTTAAAAAAAACAAAGGGAAACAGTGTAAGGCCACTAAGGCTGAGGAATATACAAACATTGTTAAAGAGGAGAAAGTGGGTAGTGCAGATACTGTACATAATGGCCAAGAGTATGCTGCTGAGGAAAGCACAGCAGGTCAGGCAGAATCCGAGGAGCTGGAAAGTTGATACTTTTGGCAAAAAGCCTTCATCAGGAATTAGGCGGGCCGGCGTGGGGATGGACAGATAAATTGGATTGGGTGGGGCTGAGTAATTTAGCTCGAGAGTGCAATAGGTGGCTGAATGTGAGGATAACGGTGATAGGTCGGAGGAGAGGGTGGAAGGGATAGATGGGAACAAAGATGGACAGAATGGACAGGTCCTGAGAACAGTGCTGAGCTGACAGATTGGTACAGGAGTAAGCCGGGTGGCGGGTAAATGTGCAAACTGGTGAAATCCAAATTGATGTCCTGGGGTGGGAGGGTCACGAAGCGCAACATGAGTCGTTTTTCCTTCAGGCCTCAGATGGTAAGGAACAGCTGATTGAAGAGACCCAGGACCTGCATGCTCTCGGCAGAGTGAGAGTAGGAGGTGAAGTGTTCGGGCACTGTGTGGTTAGGTTGATTGTTGCGGGTGTCCCGGAGATGATATAAAGGAAACCCCATCGGGAGCAAGTGATTTCGTAAATGACATGTGTGGAAGTACATGTGGAACATTCGTGAATACTAAAGGATTTTTTTGCGGCCTTAGATGCAGTTGAGAGAGAGGTGTGGGCACAGGTTTTGCAGGTCCTGCATTGGCAGGAGAAGGGGTCGGTAGAGGAGGGCGGATTGAAAGGGTGCATGATTCTGAGGAGGTAGTCTTGGAGGGAATTTTCATACAGAATGCTGATCGGGATGGCAGGAGAAATATATCTCTGGTGGTAACGTTTGTTTGTAGGTGGCAGATATAGCGGATGGTGGTGCAGATTATACGGTGAGGTGGAAGGTGAGGAACGGGATTCTGGATCTGTAGTGGTTGGATGGGTGGGTTTCTAGGGCGGAGATGGGGGATGTGCATGAGTTGCACTGGAAGGCATCATCAGTCACATGAGTGGGAAATTGCGTTGTTTAAAGAAGTAGGCCCTCTGGTATTTTTTGTGGTTCTCCTAGGAGTAAATGCGGAAAAGGCGGAGGATTTTGGAATAAAAAAAACATTTTTTACAGGAGGCGGGGGGGGGGGGATGTTGTGTCATCCAGGTAGCTGTGGGAGTTGGTGACTTGGCAGAAGGTGTCAGTGTTCAATTGGTCAACGTTGATGGAGATGGCGATGTCCATTAAGGGGAGAGAGGTGTCAGAGATGGTCCAGGTGAATATGACGTGCCGGTGGAATGTGTGCTGAAGTTGATGAACTGTTCATCCTCCACGTGGGAGAATGAGATTGGGCCAAAGCAGTCATCAATGAATTGGAGGAAAATGCCTGCAGTGTTGCGGGTGCTAGACTGTTCCATGTCGCTGATAAAAAAGGCAGGCATAGCTCGGGCACTTACGGGTGACCATGGCTACCACTTTCGTCTGGAGGAAATGGGAGCATTCGAAGGGAGAAATTGTTGAGTGTGAGGGCCAGTTCACCCAAGGGAATAAGACTGTCAGTGGAAGGTTACTGATGGAGTGGTCAGAAGAGGAAGAAACGGAGCGCTTGGTGTCCTGGTCATGGTGTGTGGAAGTTTATAGGTAAAGTATGTCCATGGTGAAGATGAAGCGTTGGGGGGCAGGGAAACGGAAATCTTGGAGGAGCTACAGGGCGTTAGTGGCATTCCAAACATATGAGGGGCGTTCCTGTTCCTGAGTGGCGGGGGTGGGGGGGTTGGGGAAATGACAATATCGAGGTGTTTGGAGATGTATCGTTGGGGCACGACTGGATGAGATGACAGGTCACCGGAGGTGGTCCGGCTTGTAGATCTTCCATATGGGTTTGAATCGAGTGGTGAGCAGTTTCCGAAGGGTTGGAAGCTGTGGCTGGGAGATCCCCTGATGTGATGAGGTTGTGTACGGTCTGGGAGATAATCTTTTGGTGCTGGGAGCGAGGTCATGGTCGATTGGGTGGTAGGAGGATGTGTCTTTAAGTTGGTCCCTGGCTTCAGCAGTGTAGAGGTCAGTGCAAAAAACTACCACTGAACCTCAGTCTCTGCTGGTTTGATGATGAGTTTAACATCGGAGCAAAGGGAGTGGTGGACTGGGCTTTGTGAGTGTAAGACCTTGGAGTGCGGAAGTGTGTAGACAGGCTGAGGCTGTGAATATCTCGTCGTCATTTCAAAGTAAAGGGCTTGAGGGCAGGAAACAATTGGGTATGGTTTGAGCAGGGAGATGGAGTGTTTTGTTGGTGGGTTATGGGGTCTTGGATGGTGGGCAGGAGTCTTCGTTGAAAAAGTGAGCTCAGAGGCAGACATCGCTGCAGTGTTTGACGTCACACCACACATTGAATTCGTTGGTATGTGAAGGGATGGAAATAAAGATACGGCCTATACTAATGATTGTTTGTTTGCTCTCAGTGAGGGAGAGATCTGGAAAGAAAGTGAAACCTTGGGAGGGCTAGGGGCCAGATCCTGGAATGGGGCTGGATCTGCGAGGGGGGGGGGGGGAGACTGTAACTGGGGTGGGCTGAGTATTGGGGTACTGGGAGTGATGACATTTGGGAAGTGATGCTCATCCAGGGGTTCTGGGGGCAGTGGTGTTGACAGTGATGACCACTGCCATGGTCGCTATGAGGGCAGACAAACGCCCCCACAATCCCTACGAGGGCCAGAAAACTGTTGCCATCATCATTCCGAGGGCCAGACAGCTGCCTCCGTTATCGCTGGGAGAGCCACAGAGTTGCAACCACGATCGGGATGAGGGCCAGAGAAATGCCGTCGTGATCGCAATGAGGTCCAGAAAACCACTGCTGTGACCGCAACGAGGGCCAGAATCCGCCCCCATAACCACTACGAGGGCCAGAGAACTGCCACCGCTATTGCTATGAGGGACTGACAACCGCTGCCCTGAACGTGATGAGGGCCACAGAATCACCACTGCAAATGTTACGAAGGCCAGACAACCTCGGCTTTTATCTGACGAGCGCCAGACAACTGCTGCCATGATCGCTAGGATGGCCAGACATACTCTTCCCAGATTTGCACGAGTGCCAGACACCCTCGGATATGATCACCATGAGGGCCAGACAGCTGCCACCACAATCATTACAAGGGCTAGACAAATGCCACTACAATGGCTGCAAGATCCGCTGCTGCGGAGACCAACACAAGATTCAAACCTGCTTTAACCATTACTGTCAACATCAGCATCACCTACACCATGGGCTGCACCACATCCATCCCCGCAGCTGCCATCGTCACAACCACTTCAAACCCCACATACCCAATTCAACGCACACCGACAACGCGCCAAGCACAGATCTCATTGTTACCGCCCCGCACCATAGAAACCGTGGGTAGTCATCAATAAGTCAAATGATAGCACCACTGGACCCCCTCTACCACCACCACCCCAGTTATCTTCATCCATTCACGCATCAATGAATTCAATACATGTTGTGGCATCGACCACTTCTGCCGTCTCCGACTCAGAGCTCACTTTTTCAATCAACACTCCCACCCACCTTCCGGCTCGTCCGGCTCCAACACACTCCATCTACCTAGACAGAACGTGGCAGTCCGTTATGCGGCTGCAAACTCTTTATGTCCAACTGATACTGAGATATAGTCACTTCTTAACTCTGTCCACCCCAATCTCCCACTCCAACATCTCATCTTCACAACATGCAACTGTCCACTCCCACTGCTCAAACACAAAACTCACCTTCGAACCAGCGGACTAGCGGGCTGCAGGAGTAGTTTAGGTCACTGACCTGCACGCTACTGAAGCCGGGTGTGAATTGAAAGACACCTCCTCCTCTTGCCCCATCGACCACAGCCTCACATCCCATCACCAAACCATTATCTCCCAAACAATACACAAACCCATCACCTCAGGGGGTCACCCAACCACAGCTTCCAAACTCACAGTCTGAACTCCGCACCGCCCTATCCCTCCTCCGTCCTCAGACATATAAGCCTGGGTACCCCAGCACATTTCATCTCAGCCTTTGCCTGCGCCTCCAAATTCATCTCCATACGCCTCGATACTGTTCTAACCAAATCCAGTCAGGGAACACACCACATCTATTCGCAACTCCACCCATGCCCTCGACCTCCTCCAAGACTTCTGTTTCCCTGAAGCCCAATAGCTCATCTTCACCATGGACATCCAGTCACTATACACCACCATCCTTCATGGCCAGGGCCTCCATTCTTTCTGTTATCCCCCTCCCGATGTCCTCACTAGTACCCTCCCACTGACACGTTTATTTCCCTCGCTGAAGTGGCCCTTATCCTCAAACATTTCTCCTACGAATACCACTTCATTCAGATGAAAGAGGGAGCCATGGGGACCGCAAGGGCCCCAGCGATGCCTGTCTCTGTCGGCCAATGGAACATACCATCTCTCGTCGTTACACCGTCACCTCTCTCCACATTATCCTCCGCGACATTGATGATTGCGTCGGCGCCACCTTGTCCTCCCACGACGAGGTTGAACGTTCATTAAATTCACCAACACATTCCACAACACCTTCAATTCATCTGGAAAATATCTGATACCACTCTACTTTTCCTGGACCACACCATCTCCACCGACGGTGACCAACCAAACACTGACATTTTCCACAAACCCTCTGACTCCCGGAGCTACCTGGAGTAAAGGTCCTCCTACCCTGCCTCCTGCACAAATGCTATGTTTTATTCCCAACTGCTCTTTCTCCACCGCATCTGCGTCAGGAGGACAGGTTCCACCACAGAACATACCAGATGGCCTCTTTCTTTAGAAAAAAACAATTTTCCTTCCCACTTTGGCCATGATTCCCTCCGGTTGATCTCAACCACATCCCGTACCTCCACCGTCGAAACCCGCCCTCAAACCACTCAACTTCTCCCCACCAACCTCCTTATACATCCCATCATCCTCAATTATTTTTGCCAACTGCAAACGGACCACACCAAAGATATAATTTCCTCCACAAACATATCTGCTTTCCGTAAAGACTATTCGCTCCACAACTTTGTCAGAATCACGCCTACATAAAAAGCCAACCACACCTTCCAACACCTTCCTTTGCCACCTCAGGATTTGCAAAACCTGCGACCACACCTTCCCACTCACCTCCTTCTCCGCCAAAAAGGAGTCTGCCTCATTCATCAATGTTCCACCTACTCATCAACACATGTCTTTTCTACTCTGATGCTCCCGATGTGATCTCCTCCACACTGGGGAGACAGGATGCGACATTTAGAGGGCGTCAGATCACACCTCTGGGATATTCGCATCAATCAATCTGACCACCCTCCGGCCAATAGTTCAACTCTCCCTTGAACTCTGTAGGGGACTTGCAGATCGTAGGCCTGCTCCATCGTCAATCCCTCACCACGCGACGGCTGGAGGAAGAACGCCTCATCTTCTGCCTTGGGGTGCTCCAGCAACACAACATCAGTGTGAATTTCATCAGTTTCCTCATTTCCCCATTTCCCCACCTTACCCAAGCACCATCCTCATGACACATTCCATCTGTCTATCTTACTTCACACCTGTTCAACTCCACCAGCCGCTTCGACCTATCATAGCTACCCCCACCTCAGCTAGCTTCATCCCAGCCGCTACTTCCACGTCTGTTTCTTGATGAATGGCTTTTTTTCCCCAAAACGTCGGTTCCCCTGCACCTCGGATGCTGTTTAATCTGCTGTGCTTTTCAGCACCGCACTGTTGACGAAACACAAAGACATTATGCTCTTCAGGAATACAAAGCCTATGATGGTTGGCATACTGCTTCTATTTGAGGATTGGTGATGACACAGATAGGAATGAGGAATGGGCACTTGATTCCAGGATACACAATGAGCCGTTAAGGTCACCGAATTGCCCCCAGCACACTCCCTCATTACAAACCTTTCCTTCTTTTGAAACTAAAGCGTCCAGTCTTCATGGCTAATATCATGGGAATGAGCGGGCTGAGCTATCCTAAACGAGCCGCCAGCCGGGGAATCAGAGTCATCAGAGCGAAATACTGAGTGCATGATCAAAATGGCCCAATTTGCTCAATATGTCCAAAGGATGATATATTTGTCAAGTCATCAGAGTTCTGTGAGTGGCCTGAATCCAAATGGTTTGTGTTATTAAACTGAAACAAGTGGTCCCTCTCTGAGGGAGGTGTTATACAGCCCACATTTGAAAAATAATCGAGAAGCTGATTCACTTTTGTTTCACCCGACCCTTCTTCCTCATGCTGCCACTGACATGATCCAGACAAACAATATGAACGAGTCCAGGAATTTCCAGTCGCAAATGGGGAGGGCAGTGATTTTCTATTGGGATGGCCAGAACTAGACTGAACCACGACGCTACTTACAGGTAAATGTGCCCTCCCGATCCCGCATACCGTCTACTACGCGTTAGATGCTTGATTGGAACAAGGTATCCATTGAGGCTGGAAGGAACCTCCGATGACCACCCAGGGAGCACTGCTGAGCAACCCTTTCACAAGGACACCCTCGATATGGGGACAAGCAGGCCTCAGTCCTGCACATTTACGACTGGGACAAATCAGCTATGACTCCTGGGGACGAATGACGAACCTTTGCTTTAACTGTGGAAATATAACCACTGTGGGGGCGGTGCGTCCTGAATGTACACTTGGAGATAACCTAGTGATCGGTATGCTTCCATCCTAGCAAGGCGAAATTCTGTGAATATACACTGGTTGTCATTCTATTTTTGATGTGACCAACGATAACAGAGACTTGTGGGAACTCAGTGAATTTAACCTCCAAGTGACATCCTTTTAGTAATTCTGGTTTGTCCAAACCGCCTGGCAGTTATTAAACTCTTCGACTTACGCTGAGATATCTGATACAGTCTCGAAAGGAAACGAGCTGGTAGTCGCTTCTGCCAAGCAGGCAAAATGACACTCCAATCTTCTCGTCGCATTGGTTGTCCAGCAAAACACGGTTAGAGATAAGATAAGGACGGACAATTCAGACCCGCATAGGTTACAGTAATTACAGCGGAAGCCCCTGCTGAATTTCACAACCTGTTGCTTCAAATCGGGTTTTCCCTAGATTCTCAAACCATTAACGTGGGTGGGCACTGCTGGAAATTTTGTGTTCCTTATTCGCTGATGCCTGTTCGAGTTGATCTCCTCACTCACGTGCGAGAGAAGTGAATATTCAATACTTTTTTTTACAAACTTGGTGGCACCTAGATGTTCACAAAGCGGCTGAATAATGAGCTGAAGAATGACTGATTTGTCGAAAAAAGACAAATGCTGCACAGGGAATGTCCTGTTTTGTTGAACCACTCTGTTGCGTCCTGGGACATTTACTCGTCTCCAAGTTGCATTGATAGTATTACATTGCATAGATTTTTATGAATGTAGTCTAATAATAGCAGATGTTTGAGTAGATAATAGAAAAGAATCCTACCTACTGACGACGCAGCAACAATAATATTGAACAATTAGGAAATACCTGCATCAGTTAATCAAAACACTTCAAAGTTTACTTTCACATGTGCGCCAAGCCAAATAATTAGGACTGGGACCAATTGGAGCCTTCGTGAAAAGGTCTGTGCCTTGGCGTGCTGGTCATCTGTACTTCAGGCAAGGTCAGTTGGAGGCCCAAAAGGATACACGCGATGCAATGCAAAAGAATGTGAAACCCCGGAGGAAAACCAGAAGGTCCAGAAGAGATATCGGTTCAGCCTCCTTCCACGAATGGCTCAGACTGATCTCTCTGCCTTTCGCGACATTCTTTATTTTCTTTCATTCACGAACTGTGATTAATTGGGGCACAACAGATAACCTGATAACGTCCAAAAAACAGGTGTCACATACTTTAGTTTGTGCACAAAATTTCAAGAACTCTAGCTGATGGGCATACACCCATATCCCCAACCGGTCCAAATTCGCACCATTGAGCCAGTATCGAATTTGTGCGACTTGCAGCTTTCCCTTGCATTTGAAACTTCTGGACGATAAATCGAAGTAAATCTACACACAATCCCATGTTTGATTCAGTTCACTGTTGTCACCCACCTCTCCAGCGCACTCGCAGGTGCCCCGATTTCCCCTTCCCGATGAAACCCCCGATGATGATTCCCAGTCCGTGCAGCCTTCTGTCCCTTTCCTTTCTGAACCTGAGGATGATCTATCCGATCTCTAACCTCCACCTCTGAAAGTCACCTGCCTCTGAGTATATACCTCATTTTGCTGACACCTCCAATCTGTTATGCCCAAAAAGTGCATTGGGATTATGAAAGAAAATTTTAGCAGATTTGACACAACATGTCTGTGGAAGCCATTTTTTCGCAAAGCAAACTTTGCAGAAAGATTCCAACTGCTGACCCTGCTGACGGAAACTGAGCTGTTCTATTGGATTTGATTCAAACGCAATTTTCATGGAAACAGCCTTCTAAATGTCTTTTGAACCCTCCACAACCTAAAATATCCTCAATATAACACGGTAACCAATACTTGTCATAGTACTCCAGGAGACGCCTCACCATTGTCATGTCCAACTTGGACATGATGCCCCAATTCCTATGAAAGAAGATCTGAGCAATTACAGCAAGCAGGCCAAATGCCTTCTTAACCTTCTTAAATGCTATTGCTATTAGTGAGACTTGGTTGACCAAAGGTTATTTTTAGCATCTAAATATCCTCAGATATCGATGCTTCAGGCGGGAAGTAAAGGGAGGCAAACGGGATTGAGAAGCATATGTCAACGGATTATGACATGATGTCGCAGTAAAAGCGTGGTGGCGATAGGGGTCCTTAGTTTTCCAGATTGGTTGTATTTACGTAGTGGTGGAGGTATGGATGGAGATGAATTTGTATGGAGCATCCAGTAGTGTTCTCTATCGCAGTGGAATCGAGTTACTCAAAATTGAGAACTGTGACTAATAATGTCCCACAGGGATTGGTGCTGGGACCACTTTCTATTGATGTACATACATTTTTTTGGAGAAAGATATAAGCTGCCTTACTAGCAAGTTTCCAGATGACATTAAAACTGAGGGAGTAGCAAATAGTGGCGGTAAATATGGGCGGCACGGTGGCACACTGGTTAGTACTGCTGCCTCACAGCACCAGAGACCCGGGTTCAGTTCCCGCCTAAGGCGACTGACTGTGTGGAGTTTGCACGTTCTCCCGGTGTCTGCGTGGGTTTCCTCCAGGTGTTCCGGTTTCCTCCCACAGTCCAAAGATGTGCAGGTCAGGTGAATTGGCCATGCTAAATTGCCCGTTGTGTTAGGTAAGGGGTAAATGTAGGGGTATGGGTGGGTTGCGCTTCGGCGGGTCGGTGTGGACTTGTTGGGCCGAAGGGCCTGTTTCCACACTGTAAGTAAGTAATCTAAAGACTTTCAGAGAACACAGGAGAAAATGAGGAATGCAGATGCTGCAGGTCAGAGTCGCGAGTGTGTTGCTGGGGAAGCAAGGCAATTCGAGGAGCAGGAGAATCTATGTTTCCAGCAGTAGCCCGTCATCAGGATTGAGGCTTGTGGGCCGGGTGCTGAGAGATGAAAATGAGAGGGTGGTATTGGGGACAAGGTGGCTGAGAAAGAGATAGGTGGTTGAAGGTGAGGGAGAGTGTGGTTGGTCAGAGCAGGAAGTGGTGGGCAGATGAGGAGGGCGGAGCCGAGTGGGCCACTTGGTACTCGTATAACGTGTGGGTGTGGGGAAATGACGAAGCCGTTGAAATCCATATTTAGCCATTGTGGTTGCAGCGTCCCAAGGCGGAATATGAGGTGCTCCTCCTACAGGCGTCAGTTGGTGTCCAATTGGCAGTGGGGGAGGCCCAGGACCTGTGTGTCCTTGATAGAGTGTGTGGGAGTGTTGAAATGTTCAGCCACAGGGTGGTGGGGTTGGTGGGTGTGAGTGCCACAGAGATGTTCTCTGAAACGATCTGCAAGAAGGCATCCTTTCTCCCCGAAGTAGAGGAGCCCACATCGGATGCAACGTTTGCTGCAGATGACATTGGTAGAGGTAGAGATAAATTTTTGAAGGAGGTGACAGGATCCTTGTGATGCGTTTGGATTGAGATGAGACAAGTGGAGTGGGGACAAGTTTTCCAATTCCTGCAGTGGCAGGGCAAGGTGTCAGGAGTAATGTGCGCTCTGATGGGGGGCGTGGACGTGACAAGAGAGTCAAGGAGGGGAAAGTCTCTTTGAGACGCTGATCGGAACAACGAGGAACATGCATCTTTGGTGGAGGGGTCCGTTTGGAGGTGTAGAAAGTCACGGAGAATGATGCAATGTATTTGGAGATTGCTGGTGTGGAAGCTGAGGAGCGGGGATACTGACCTTGTTGCTTTTGCAGGGGTGGGGTTCAATGGCAGTGGTGCTTGACGTCGAGAAGCTGCACTGGAGCGCTTCATTAATCCTGTGGAAATTGAAGAGGTTATCTGGGACATTCTGAGGTAAAATTAGTCATCCTGGAAACAGATGCGGCAGAGGCGGAGGAATTGGGATTAAGGGAGGTCGGATGGGAGGAGGAGTAAGTTAGGCAGCTGTGGATGTCGGTGGGCTTGTAATAAGAGAACGGGGTTCACCTGACCAATCTCAACCATCACCCTCCCTTTCCTGGACCTTCCATCACCATCTCCAGCGACCAACTAACCACAGACATGTAATACAAATCCACCGGGTCCCACAGCTACCAAGACTACATCTCCTCCCTCATTGCTTCCTGAATAAACGCCACCCCTTCTTAAATATACTTAATGTCCCAGCCTTGACAGCCCTTTGCAGTGAGGAATTACCACAGATTCCTTACCATCTGAAAAAAAGAAATTACTCTTCGTTTCCATCTTGAAAGAGTGAACTCTTTCTGGGATTTTATGCCCCCGTTGCATATTTTTGCACAAGGAAATTAAGGAATTGGCAACGTTAATTTTTGAGGGTAAGGAATGTGGAGTGGTGCATTTCTGATTGGAGGTCTGTGGCCAGTCGTGATTCGCACAGATCAGTGCTGTAATTGCTACTTGTTATTTTCATTAGTAAGTAAGATGGAAACTTCCAGAACCTGATTGGTAATTTTGCCGTCGACATTTGGAAAGGCATGTTCTAATTAGCGATATTTGATGGAAATAGTGGGCAGTGAGGATATATGTTGAAGTTTGCAGCAATATGTTGATCAAATGGAATGCTGGACAGAGAAATGGAAAATTCAATTTCATCGGCAGAAATGTGAGGTGATGCATTTTGGGTAGTCAAAAGGAAGTGAAAATTGCACTGCAAATGATCAGACTCTAAGGAACATTCATATACACTGGGGTTATAGATGAAAATCATAGCTCTCCGAAAATAAAAGCACAGCAGGATAGATAATAAGGAATCAGTATGGCATGGTTAACTTTCTCGGTCGCAACGTTGAGTCAAGACATTTGCACGTCATGTTGTGACCTAATAAAACTTCAAATCGGCCACTTTTGCAATGTTGTATGCAATTTTCATCGCCCCACTATAAGAAGGATGTGGAGGCTTTGGAGAGGATGCAAAAGAGTTTTACTGTTGCCTCGATGAGAATGTGCTACGGTAAGGAGAATTTGGACGTACTTGGATGTTATGCTTGAGTGTCAGAGTTGGAAGGTCGACCTGATACAGGTTTATAGCATCACAAGAGCTGTGGATAATGTGAATAGTCGGAATTTCTTTGCCAATGTGTAAATGTAATATTATAGGACTCATCAGTTTACGATGAGAGTGAGAAATCTTAAACGGAATGACTGAATAAAGATCTTTTTGTCGAAAGTAGGGCGACTCTACCAGTAAATATGGTCATGGCTCATCTCATTGTGCTCCCCGATGCACTATTCTATCAATACATCATTGTCCCTCAATCACCTGGCTATCAATAAACAAATGAACTCAGCTTCGATAGAATTTAAATTTCCGACCAACACAAATTTCTCGGAAGGAGAATTATCAACTGACTGAATTCGCAATCTGTCAATTTCTTCTCTGTTCTGACTCAGAATGTCACCGTTTCATTCTCAAATTCCACTCCTCCAGTGATCGCAGCAGATTTTAATTGTAACCAGTTTGATGACTTGGCCAATGAAAAAGGACTCAGACTGGGTCAGGTTCAGTGAAAGGAACAATCAGGCAGGTTTTTATAGTCAACCACAAACAAATGTTAGAAACTAACGGAGGAGCATTGTGCATCTGTGGTCAGCATTGCTGCCTCACACCACCAAGGAGTTGGGTTCATTTCCAACATCGGGCGACCCGCTATGTGAAGTTTGCACAATCTATCAGTGTCTGTGGGTTTTTCGTTCAAATGGTTCAATTTCCTTCCGCAGTCCAAAGACATGTAGATTAGAGTGAATTGGCCATGATAAATTGCCCATAGTTCCCAGGGATGTGCATCGTCGGTGGGTTAATCAAGGAAAATGTAGGGTTAAAAGATAGGGTAGAGGAGCAGCTCTGGGTGAGATGCTGTTCGTTGGGTCCCTGTGGGCTCAATGGGGCGGACTGTCCGACTTCCACACTGCAGAGGTTCTTTTAGAATAACAATAGATTTTGACTATACAAACACCCCCTGGGTAAATACCTGATCCACTCTGCTCAAGGTCTTGTATGTAAGAATAAGATTACCTCTCATTACAAGAGTAACCTTTTCAAGCCTCCATAAAATAACCATTCTTCACAGGAATACGCAAAGTGAAATTTGCTTTGAATCTCTGATTGCTTTCAATGTCACTATATACTTTCTCAGGTAATACACACAACAAAGTATAACTTCACATACTAAATAGTAGATTTACTTTAGTTTTCTCAGAGTGCTTTTAGAACAGTCTTCCCCACAGATTCTTGGAGGTAGAATATTTTTGAGGCAAGATTCATTTATCGTAAAGAAGTCAAGAATTTACGGCGAGTGGGCATAAATGTGCAGTGTTGGAGAATATGTTGACATTGGTACCAAATGAGATGGCTCCACATCATCCAGGAATATCGTGCAAAACAAAGAGGTAATATAAATTTTTTTGAGGGGGGGGGGTTGTGATCCCAGGTAGCCACAATCAAAGCACAGGCTAAGTCGTGCTCTCACCCACTCCACCTACCGAATTAACCCTGTTCAGTGGAAATAACAAAACACGGCAAAGGATGAAGGAAATCCCAACACCCGGGGCACCCGTCAGAAGCATCGGTTGTACCTGCAGCTGCAGTGACAATCGCCTCTGCTCATTTGATGGATCGATCACTTACCGGCCGAGATTGTGGACTTCACGAAGAGGTGTGAAATGATTGAAGCCATAAATGAAGACATGTTCAGCAATAGGCTCGACCCAGTTCTCAGACAAGCTCCAAAGACATGAGCAGCAAACTGAAAGCCTTGAAAACAGAACGGACAAAGGCAAACGAAGAATTGAAGTGGCAGAGATTGAGGTCGATCCCTCTGAGGAACGGATCCAAAACCCTTGAAAAAATAGGCCCGTTACTTAACTGAATAACTCGACCTCGGCTAGAGGGGCATGAAAATAAAACTCACCACCGGTCTGCAAGACTGGAATGAAGGCCGTCAGCCAGTGAGTTATTGTTTGCGAATTGGCTGTCACGATTCCTTCAATTAGATGCTGAAACGGATCGGATGACGATAGAGAGAGCCAATCGGATTACAGCCTGCAGTCAAGCGCGAATTTGCGCCTTCGCCTTGCCATTGTGTGAATACCCAGTTATGGGAACAAACATAGATATACGGAAGCTTTCAAAACCCAGTGGAAGTTTCGGGCTGGGTGACATCACGGGAGCTTCAGGATTATGTTCTTTCGGGAATTTTCTGTGTCGGTGATTCAAAAATGAAGTTTATCGATGTTGTCAAGAAACCTAAGGGAACTCGGGATTCAGTATTCCTTTCGGTACCGAGTGGTGCTCTATATAAATTCAAATAGGTCCTCGAACTTACTTGACTCTTCAGTGAAAGTCAAACCTTTGTGGACACTTTACATTGTGCTGAATGATTTAAAAATACAGATAATCATGTTTTTAATTCGGAAAGAATGTTTGCTGGATTTTTCAGTTATCAAACAGTGTTATATTATTGTCGGGAATGGGGAGCGTGTTCATTTTTATCTTCCTCTGGGTGTGGCGCAAACTGGTGGTAGGTATCAATGTGGATATGATGACTAAATGCACCGTATGGTAGGCTTAAGCCTGTTTTTGGAATTAATTGCCCTGGATACCATATTGGTAGCGAGCCAGAAGATAAAGTTCTGGGGTATGTGAATGCCCCCAGTGTGCAGTGGCTAGATGCGTTTCTTTTTGTGGTTTTGTATGTAAGTAGTTTTGGAAGGTTTTGAGAGCATGTTAATTGTAGTAGATTTAGTCTGTGTAGTTTTTAGGCTCTATATTTTTTTTTTCATTGATGCTCGGCGATTTGATGTTGGAGTCCTTCCTCTCTGGATTTCGAATGTTGTTACAATGTGTTCTTCCTCATGATGTATTGAAATGGTGTACCTGGAACATTCAAGGGTGCCATTCGCCAGTCAAGATGAAAAAAAGTTACTCTCTCCTATTAAAAAGGTGAGGGTTGATATGGCTGTATTGTGGGAAATGCACCTTGATGACAAGAACGGTTGAATTTACAGCAGGGTGGCTTTGATAGAGTTTATTTCTCTTCTCTGAATATCAGGAGTAGCGGAGAAGCCATACTTCATAGGACGAATCTTCCATTTAAATAGTTAGATAATACACGACACTCAGAGAAAGTTCATAATCCTCAAAAACTTGATATGTGGGAAATAATACAGTATTTCGAGTGTTTATTTGCTGCGGCACACCCCCTTAAATTCCTGGTAGATGCATTTTCAAATTAAGTAATCTTGCATCGTCACACATTAATGTACAAGTAGATGTCAATAGTCTTGTGGAGCTCACGGTGGACAGACGCCCAAGACTTTCCAATACCCTCTTTGCAAACGAATGAATTCGTAGATTTGTGTGCGGAACTAGGGCAGGCGGATATTTGGAGGGATCTCCAGCCCCAAGGTCGAGATTTTACTTTCTTCTCTCATCTGCAGAAATGCCAAAGGAAGTTTGATCACTTCCTCAGACCCTGCAGCAATCTCAGATTCGGTGGTGTCCTGCGCAATTGGGAATATTGCCATTTCTAACCATGCAGTGGTATATTTATTGGCTAAGAGTATGGACAATATAACAGTGTAGAGACACTGGCAAACTGATCTCTCTGTTCTGAAGGGTTACAGGTTCACTGTCTATTTTTATAACGATTCCAGAACTTCCTGAGGCATTAATTCAGATTCAGCCAGTAATCCATCCACTCTATGGGAAACAGCTCAGGTTTCTGACAAGGAAATAATTATATTTTTGGAAGCTACAGAATGGGGAGCAGCAGCACTTACTCGAGACACGGTTGTGTGCTGAAGAGAGGGCAGACTTCGATCACCCCTCAGTGGCTGAGCGGCAGATGATCACAATGCTTCAGTCGACATTGAATTCCATGCTCACTCAGAGAGCCAAGAAGGAATTTTCTTTTGTAAAACAAAGGTTGTTTGAGCATAGTGATAAGCCGCACAAGTGTTTAGCGTATCTTGCCAGGAATAAGAGCGCCTCCCAAGTCATGACCTCAATTAGGAAAGGTACGGGGACCGTTACCTGCGATTCCAAAAAGATTAAAGCAGCAATTCGGTCACTTAACTCCGAACGATATTAGACTGAACTTTGTGAGGATAGATTAATTAAGATGGAGTATTTTTTCAAGAACTTGGATCTTCCATGAGTAACTCCTGAAGAAGTGTCTGCATTAACGCATGATTGCCAATGCTGGAGGTGCAGGACGCTGTGAAGCAACATCAGAGGGGAAAGACGCCCAATCCTGACTGCCTTCCCAATGCATGTTGTCAGGGCCATGTTCAATCACTCATAAAATCATTCTGCCTATCAGTATCCTTAAAAGAGGGAAATATATCTCTTATACTGAAGAAAGGGAAGACCATAGAGCACGGTGATTTTTATATGACCATGTCACCATTAACTGGCGATTTTAAAATCCTATCTGATACTCATGCATTTCGCCAGGAAACTGTGCTGCCTTCCATTGTCAAAGAGAAGCAGAGTACTGACTCTACAAATGCCTATTCTTCCAACAATGTTAGGAGATTACTCAATGTGATTCAAGCGTGTCAACATCAATCTGTAAACGGCTTAAAGGTCTGCTTAGATGCAGAGATGGCATTTGTTTGGGCTGAGTGGTCACGTGTCATCTATACTTTAAAACAGTTTGGTCCAGGTGAAGTTTTATCAAGTGGGTGAGGGTGCTTTATAGCGATCTTCTGGAAGCGGTTCTCACAATTGATGTACGATCTTGTAATTTTCATGTTTCCAGAGGCAATCGACAAAGTTGTCCCCATTCGCCATTGTTTTTCACATTGGTGTTAATGGCACTGGTTGAGGCCGACCATACGGGCTTTACAATGGATTATAGATCTTCCAACATTATTACGAGATTACTCAATATGATTCAAGCGTGTCAACAACGATAAGTGGTGTTTTTCGATGCAGACAAGGTATTTGATTGTGTTCAGTGGTGGTATGTTTTAGATTAGATTAGATTAGATTAGGTTAGATTACTTACAGTGTGGAAACAGGCCCTTCGGCCCAACAAGTCCACACCGCCCCGCCGAAGCGCAACCCACCCATACCCCTACATCTACATCTACATCTACCCCTTACCTAACACTACGGGCAATTTAGCATGGCCAATTCACCTGAGCTGCACATCTTTGGACTGTGGGAGGAAACCGGAGCACCCGGAGGAAACCCACGCAGACACGGGGAGAAAGTGCAAACTCCACACAGTCAGTCGCCTGAGGCAGGAATTGAACCCAGATCTCTGGCGCTGTGAGGCAGCAGTGCTAACCACTGTGCCACCGTGCCGCCCACTGTGCATTATAACAGATTGGTCGAGGTGAAGCTTTTATCACGTGGGTGAGGGTCCTTTATAAGGACCCTCTGGCCGCTCTTCTCACCAAAGGTGAGCGATCCAATAATTTTAATGTTCCTATAGCCAATCTATAATACTGTATCCTTTCGTCTATGTTGTTTACAATGTTGATCGAACCATTGGATGAGGACACCAGTCGGGACCCCAACCTATCTGCCCCAAACATTGGGGAAAAGTCAAATAAGATTACATTTCATGCAGATGATGCTCTTATCTTGTTATCAATCCCCCCAGTGTTCGTATTTCACCTGATTCAATGCATCAAATCGTTTGACGCCTTTTCAAGCTATAAGATTAATTTTACAAATACGATGGCCATGCCAACTGGAGGTCTTATGGAAATACCCGAAGTCTTGGCTGAATGCCGATTTCGTTTTAAAGGTAGCATGTGGTTGTGAGCACCTCTATTTAGGAGCATTCATTGCTCTTTGATCATTCATTTTGCGTGAACGTTGTACATTTTTTGTCAAAATTGAAACAGGACCTTCAAAGACGGAAGGTACTTCCAATATCTTGTTAGGTCGGATAGATCTAGTTAAGATGATTGTCCTAGCTCTTTTGTTCTCCCCCGTGCTAATGCTTCCTTTCATACATCCCAGACAAATATTTAGGAAACTCAATGTCTAGTTTAGCTCTTTAATTTGGCATTGTAATTGATACCTTATAGAGATAACAAAATTTCAACTGTCCCACAGACTGGGGGATGAGGCTCACCCCCAATTTAAAAGCTAACAGTTAAGCCCTCTTTTATCCGATGGTAGTAACTGGTCCTGAGAGGACTCGGCGTCAATATTCTGAGACGACTCGGCGTTAGATATTGAAGCATCTCAGGTAAAGTGCTGTCTTCTGAGTCTGTTGTTCTTAGCAAAAAAAAACATGAAAGTTAAGGAGTATTGTCATAACGCAATAATTATCAGTAATGTTACAGCATGGAGGGCAATGCGTCATCTCTAGGACAACACAGCCAAAACCACATTTCTTCCCCCTACACTTTGTATACTGGGTTGTTAACCAGTAACAATGGATTCTGAGTTTAAACTGTGGGCAGGGAACATTTATCTTCTTGACAGATTTAGAATCAGAAAACACCCTGCAGTGTGGATACAGGCCAATGGGCTCAACAGGTCCACACACACACGAAAGAATACACCACCCAGACCGAGTCCAGTACTATTCTCTATTTACCATGACTAATGTCCCTGTCCTACACATCCCTGAACACTATGGTCAATTTAGCATGGCCAATTCATCTAACATGCACATCTTTGGACTGTGGGTGTACACTGAATCAAACCCACACAGACACTGCAAAAACTTGCAAATTCTACACAGACAGTCCCCCAAGGGAAGAATCAAACTCGAGTTCTTAGTGCTGTAAATCAGCAGTCCTAACCATTGATCTACTGTGCAGTATTTGCGGGTGACCCAACGATGTCCTTTTATCAAATAACTGACAAGTGTGGACTACCTCGTGGAGACCTCTTTCTTTTTTGCACATCTGAGATTTTCTTCAAAAAAAAACACCCTTAATGGATCCTGATAGACCCTTTACAGAGAAGAGGATGATTAATGCTTAGATCCCACTTTCAGTCAGTCCACTATATCATAAGTTGAAGAGTGGACTGTCAGACGAGCCTGTGTGACTTTGTGATGTCAATGAAAGAGAGGTGTTCAGATCTCTGGGGAGACATGGAAGGATATTTGTCAAAATACAAAAAGGATTTTAATATGTAATAGGACCCATGTCATGCAGATAAAGCTGCTTCATCGAGTCTATCTGGTCAGGAGTGGCTCTCACACTTCAAAGTGGGGTTTTTGTCAACATGTCCTAAATACAGAATTACTATGGATACTCTTATTGATTGCCTGTGGCCTTGCCACAGGCTTCATTTACATTGGAGGGCAGGTTTCGGTGTGATAGAGAGGGTCTTGGGGACCAAATTGGAGAATGACCCGGTTTATCTTTTCCAGTGCCTGTCCAGGGTACCATCTGCAGATGTGCTTTGGGGAGAAAAAAAGATAGCATCATTACTTTCTGTGGTAGAAAAAGTATTCTGTTGTGTTGGGTGTCCGAAAACTCCTCTTATCTGTAAAGTTGGCATAAGCTGTTCACGGAGCATATCACTTTGGACTTTCTCACAAGTAGATACAGGCTTATCTTCCACTCTAATAAGGACTTTTGTCTGGCCATGACGGTCTTTTTTAATGAATCTAATATACAGATAGGAAGAATTACGAACGTATGAATGTACACTATCTAAATCCCTCGAAGAACGAGAGCTGTCATGTCGTTATGCTGAGCTCCATTATTTATCACTTTTATTTATTTTTGTTTTTCTTCTATCCGATGACTGTATTCACCTTGCTGCTTTGTATGTACATGCCCGTTGGTGTAATGCTGCTCAATTTGTACAGTTTTTGAGTTGTGTTGATATTGGTTTATTATAAAATTAATAAATCTCTTTCTCAATAACAAACATTTAAATATTAAAATGTTAACATTGATAGAGAGTCCCGTAGGACTCTCATTAGAGAGACCACAAATGGTCGTTTAAATTAAGGATCAGCACATTTCGGGGGAGGGATGAGTTTGAGAAAGCGGCCTCTTAATGGTAACCTCAGTCAGTTTGGGGAATTCAATCTGTGAATTTCACCCGTCTATACATCACAAACCAGCCGTCAAGCCAACTGAGTGGGAGACGATTACTAACTGCGATTGGATTTCGAAAGCCATAAAATACGTTTAGATTTTTGATTGGTCTGTGTAATGCATGCTTACTATTACATGAAAGGATGAACCTGATCGAATATATTGGAGAGTCAGTCCTCTTCGGAAATGCCTCCCGAACACATCCTCGATGAAAACCTGGGTAAAATTGTCTGAGTGTCGTCTGGTCAGTGACACGAGCACAGGGGTGGAACGAATGAAAGTTCCCGTAACATGAAGCTGAGAAAACATACAGATCAGCCGTGATCAAATTAAATGCTAAACCACAAATGAATGGACTCACGATGGATTTGAAGTGCAAGTGATTTTAAAAACGTACATATCTGTTCCTCCCTCTTATGTTTCCTCACTGTGGCACTGCCATTTTCCTGAAACTGGAAAGTGTTTGGAGCATTATTTGTGGCATTCCCTCATCGGCACTCTTCACAACATTCTCTAACAGTTTAGTGGGTATTACAAAAGCAAGACCTAGAGAGGGAACATCCTGTCTGCAGCAGTGAGAGTGGTTCTGCCTGCAACAGTGAACATGCATCTTGATCGGGTTAAGCGCGATGACAGACATGGTGTGAGTTTTAGAGAGCAGAACGAGCAGAGTGGCACTTATCCTGACAGAGTGGTGAAGTTTATTGATTCTTGTCGTGTATTGCTGGACATATATTCAGACCACAGATACTACACCGAGCTGCGTTGTGAGCTCAGACCTTGGGTCTGATAGATCCGGAAGTTTGCCCCTACTCCCCCCAGGAAGTGAATTTTCCCCTCTGTACGAGCCCATCCACAGGCCCTCCACACCCCTGTCGACAATCAGTGGTGTAATTGCCCCTTATCTACCATTCTCGTGGTAAGCTATGCAGGGCATCTCTGAACTGAGAAATCTCAACGGTGAGCTCATGGGTCTTTTAAAGATGATATCTTTGCCTGGAATCACAGAAAGTCTCGGGCCATCTGGGTAATGGTGAGTACCTCCAGCATGATTGGTGGAGATGTTCCGAGCATTTAATTTAGGAACACCATGGGGTGCTGTGGGCAGTTAATGAGGTGGGTTCAATATGGTAGCACCGGGAAACCAACTCAGCTTGATGCAGACAATTCCTCTATCAAACTCAGTGAAAATATCACCGAGATAAATTATTATTCGATGCAGCTCAATAAGTCGAAGGTTCTCCTGACCAACTGAGACCTTACCAACGTCCTGTGCATCTGCAACAAAACATCCCAACTTCTATACTCAATGGCCTGATGATGGCCATTGTGCCAAAAGCTTTATTCACTGCCCTGTGTATCTGTGACATCACTTTCAGAGAACCATGCACCTGATATGTAAGGTATGTCTGCTCCACTACACTCCTTCAGTGACAAGAATTAATCATGAAACTACTACCTGGATTTCCCTTTCTGTGTATCGGTATCCTGGGGCCTCACTGACTTCGAGATTTCCACGTGCCCCACATTCAAACATTTGAATAACTGCCTCCTGTCCCTGTAACCTAGTCTGGTGCAGCTGAATGACTGCTTTCTATATCTGTGTACCAGTCTTGAACAGTTGAAGGATTGCCTCCTGTCCCCGTGTACCAGTCTCTAGTAGATGAATGACAGCCTTCTGCCCCTGTGTCCCGGTGTGGAGCAGTTGAATGACTGCCTCTTTTTCATTTGTACTAGTCCCGAGCAGTTGAATGATTATCTGCTGTCCTTTGTCCCCGTGTCGGGAAGTTGAATGACCTCCTTCTGTTCCTTTGCCCCAGTTGCCCTAAACTCCATCACAACCGTTCCAAATTTCGAAAGAGACTATTGGCAAAAAAACAAATACGACTTGGCAATATGGCGCACAGATAATTGATTCATCATGTTAGAGGAGCAGGATGAATGGGGACAATACCTAATTAGCGTTTCGGGGAATAAAACCCCCAAAATATATTACTTCACGTAATCGGCATTCTCTTGTCCACTCTTGCTCGCCATGCACTCCTCCTATTCACGAGGTAAGTGTTAACGTCTTAATTTACTTTCCCGGCAGCCCCCTGGTTCTCACTCCCGCTGTCCCTGCTGTTACAAAAGGAAGACCTTATTGCTCGAGGTAAGTATTTAAAGGGTTCACATTCTTTGCTGGCACCTCCCTGTCCTCGCTCACACTTTTCCTGCTGTAAAACAAATGACCGCCCCCCACCATCACGCTCATTTTTCTGCACATCCCCAAACCGTCACACGCACTCCACCACACACTCCTGCAATGTCACGCTCACGCCCTGCACCATTCCCCACCATCATGCTCACTCCACTTGCAGACTCCCTATTCTGAAGGCTGGTCTGTGAACTCCTCCCTCGTTAATCCCCTTGACATGTTTTTCTTTCTCCACCACCACTCTGTTCCCGGAGTAAAAGACAGTGTTTCCACACAATCTGTTCTTTGTGGAATAGCCTGCTGCACCACCCCGACTCTTTAGCCCCAGCTACAGCGTATGGCGCCACTTCAACAGCTACCCCCAGTAACTGTCAGTTTTCTCATACCCACTGTGTCCGTAAACAACTCCATTTGTCACAAGCGCCATACTGCTACCCTAGCAATCTCGTGAAGCTACAAACTAACCCAAGAAATCATGTTCCTTGGCAAAGGAGGGTGAAGAAAAATGTGTGGAAAAGTGTTTTGGAGAGAGAGAGATTCAGATGTAGACTGTGCAAGATAGACAGTGAAGGAGAATGTATAAGGGAAGGACAATGAAATAAAGTGCGTAAGTGGGAGTAGGAGAGAGAGAGAGTGACAGAGTGAGACTGGAAGCGGTACATTGGTGTGGAGGGTGGGAAGGAGCAAAGGGAGACAGATAACTCCTGCCGAAGGCCAGTTCAAATTGGGGGACCCAGAGATGAACGCAAGGACCGAGTGACTTTAAACCAACTGCAGAGCTCAGTGCCGGAACCCTCCCCTACGCTGAGGACCAGGAGTTGAAGATTATTTTATGTCTCTCCAGCTCAGCTTCTTCAACACAAAGACAAACCATAATGTCTTTCACTCTGCTGCTCAGCACTTTTTAATGAACATCTTTATTATTCACAATTTGAAGTGATATACACAGTAAGTGGAATCGAGCCTTTTCTCATTGGCCCCCGAGTTGAGAGAAACATTAATATATGTCCTTGTAATCCCCTGTAGGATGAGATTGGCAAACCATCACTGCACTCGACCTTTTACCATAGCGACAGGTTCCTCCATTGCAGACATATTGAACTGAAATGATAAATCCCCGGACGGATTGATTAATAAGGGAATTTGATTGATTGATTAATTTGGGTAACGGGATATTTCAGCAGATTGTTCAGCTGCTTTCTGAACTTAGACTGGGTCACGACATAAATCACAGTGTTTGTGCAGCAACTGAGGAGCTGCAGCATGAAGCCCAATTCCCGCACAAATGGATCAAGATACACAGTGGTATACACAATATTAAACATACGTCTCCAAATAGAATACACCATTGATGTTGACCATAACAGGATGAAATTAGCTGAGATAACAAACAGTAAAATGATGGATTTCTTTCGATTTCTCATTTCTGTGTCAGACAGAGCGTCCCCATTGGTGTGAGGCCGGAGTCTCCTGCGGGCTCTGCTGGTCACGAAAATGTGTCTGATAGTGGAAACATTGAGCAGCAGAATCAGGAGAAATGGGAGAGCAGGGTTTAGAATGTGGTGGAGGAACTCGATTGTGACCCAGACACGGGAATAATACATTTGATCTGTCCCCTCACAAAACCAGGGCTCAATCGCCAGTGAATACCAAGGTGTGAGCATAAAATACCAGAAAAAGTTCTTCAGACAACTCAGCACAGTCACTGCTCCCAGAACCACAGTCGCCATTTTCTCAATGCAATATTTACTTTTCAGCTTCTGGCAACAAATGGCCACAAACCGATCAAAGGTGAAAGTGACGGTGAACCAGACAGAACAGTCAGTGGCTGCATAAAGCAGGACTGCGTGAATTATACATACGTCAATGTCCCACAGGAAATAAAACTGTTCCCGATAAACAATGGGAATCTGTCTCATTGTCAAGTCAAGGATGACATGGAGATCCGCTACTGCCATCGACCCCAGGTAACGTCTGATACATGGAGACAATCCACAATCTTTATAAAGCAGGATGTAGATGATGACTACATTGGCTATGAGGAAAGAAAGAAGCAAAGCATACATCAACCTAGAGATAAAGTGATCAAATTCATGAAAGCCGAGTGACATTTCCCAATGTGTCATTGTCTGAATTACTTGCAAAATATGATGTAAACCACAAGAAACCCTCCTTCACTATACATCAATACCCACACAATCAGAACAACAAATGATTTCTAGTAGATTCCAACAGATAATAGGGAATATGGAGGCTATGGTCAAGAAATAACAGGAGGCGTAAGCCAGATATAGACAGCTGGAATCAAGTGAATGTCTTTCAGAGCATTGAGGCTTTCGCAGGGATATGTAGAGGCCAAAAAGGCGCATGAGATAGCTTTGGCAAATACAGTTCAACCCGATTGAAAGAGATTGCACAAGAATATTAAGGGCAAAAGAGAAACTGAGGAGAGTATATCAATTCTTACAAATCAAACAGTCTTGGATGTGTGGAACCACTGAAGATGAATAACGTCCATTAGGTGTATTGTCACATGTACTGACATGAGTACAGTGATAGGTTTACATATCGCCACATGTGATGAAATCTTTGGTACAAAGGTACTCTCGCTCCGGCTACCGAATCTTGGTGTAAAGCAGAAAAACAAAGAAAACAAAGTTAAAATATAAGACATTACAGTCATTCCTGCAAAACTGGAAAATCACTGATATACAGTTAAGAATTCAACAATATAATCAATGATAGCTTGGCAATGCTGGGTTCACACTCCTAAAAAAAACCCACCTCAACCACTCCTCTGCCTTGTAGAGTTTTCCTGCTGGATGTGTGAGATCTTACATCAATATATCACGTATATATTTATTGCGTAGATAAACATTGAAACTCCAGAACTCGGGAAGTAAATAAATATAGCGATGATTTGAAACGATGCCACATTACATAAGGGAAAGTGCGAGAGATACCAAAAACGCAGAACCGTAGATAAATACCCAGTAACTATTCAAGTATAGCCGAGGTCCTTGTGGGAAGATAGGGAAGAAATTGTGGCGGGGCCTTCCTGAGATAACTGCATAATTCCTCACAGATCTGAGGAAAGGTCATTGGATCTGAGACGTTAACTCTGATTTCCCGACACAGATGTTACCAGACTTGCTGAGGTTTTCACGCAGCTTCTGTTTGTCTTTCTGATTTGCAGCATCTGCAGATCTTCCATTTCTAAAGTGTATGTGCGAAAAGCAGGAAAATCGGATCTTTTCCTTTAGGTAACCTGGTAAGTATGGACGAGTTGTGCTGAAGGGCCTGTTTGCATATTGCATGACTCTAACAGTCTATGTCTCTATAACTCTGAATACAACATCAAATCGTTAATTCACTCAATTCACTTCCAACTCGAAAATACATTATAAATATTTTCAATGATCGAGCTCACGAAAATTTCTTCAATCGACAATTCTGCTTACTGATGTGGTGCTGTAGATTTGTTACAACAGGGCCGTGAACGCTTTTGTGAATTAAACTAAACACCCAGAAAAGCTCACCTCGCCTCGTAATCTGCTAAAATATGAGTGGTAGAGAATTCCCACATTGCAGTATTTAAGGAAAGTATTATCAATGTATTCTTTACCTCTAAAAATGAACATTATTAACTATTCACAACTATACGCCCCCATTTCTCTTGACTGCTTATTACTTATGTCCAACTCAAAGTCAATATACTGTTGAAGAAAACACTTATTAAAATTACACAACTTATTTGAAAGAGCATGCAGCCGCTATCGTCTTTAGTGTCGGTCTTGTTTCCGTAGAAGAGCTCCCTGAATCGTCTTCTTTCCTTTACAGTGAAGAGGTTTCAAATGAAAAGGCACATTTGATACAGTATTTCAATGTCTTGGATCGCTCTCTCTCTCCATCTTGATGGCAGCTTCTCTGTCTGATTTTCAAACTGCCTTCATTTTTACATCCCCAACATTAGATTGTCTCATTGGGTAGTGTTGGCAAAGCAATAAAACAGACGTCAATTGGGTTTTAATAGCCCGGAGCATAATTTAAACTGATTAAGTTCAAATTATTGCCAAAACAGAAGCCAACTCAGGTATACATTTCACAAACAAATGTTACATGCTTTCAGTTTTCCAGTGCACTGAGACTGCCATGTGGTAATATGATATAGATGCTTGTTAGCTCTCAGTGCAGAACAGCAATTACTCCCTCTTAAAGGTGCAGTACACAGCTTCAACTTCATAATAGATTAATGCAGCAATCGTTTTCAACGACTTTGCGTATTTTCCCCAGCATAATCCCTCAGTCTAGCATTATCAACAGGCTAACGATTTGTTCAGTGACAAGTATGGGTGAGGATGACAGTGTCAAAACGATTAAACCTAAAACCGTTAAACCTACGGCACTTGACTGCTTACGTTCCAAATAACAGATCTAACATCTGATAGAGGAGAGCGAAATGATCCCAAGACAAGTAGACCAACAATTCTGACACACTCAGTAATAAATAGCGATGGACGATTAAACAACGCGTGTATATTACACATCATTGTTCTTGGAAAAGCCTTGCATGTCAGTGTAAAAGTTAAGGAAGTATATCTGCACGTCCTCAGGCAATGATTTACCTCACCCTTGTCACGATGCCCACAGAATTTCCGATGACACTCTTTAACGAATTCAATTCGTGGTTCGTGACATGAAGAAACACCTGAACACAGTGGATTCGACGAAGGCGATTGACTGACTACTTTCCTTCAATCGGACTGAAGACTTCTGCTGCACAACAAGCCATGACCCTTGGGAAGCTGTTTCATTCAAGCTTCAAATCTGACATCTGACCGGCAATGTGAAAAATTACCTCACCATGTCCAGTCATCTAAGAGGAAAATAATTACAATCGTAAAAATTGCCCCTCACTCAGTCTCATCAAGATAGTTAAATCATTGACAAACCTGTCAAGCAGCGCAGGAATAACCTGCTCTATTATGTATCCAATAGGTCCCTATGAGGTGATGGCGCTTTTAAAAAAAATGTCACTGTATTATCAGTCCAAGCTAACACCAGTCTGCCAGCTGGTGGAAGTTAAAAGCAATTCATATAAGATCGAAATCTAAAGTCTTGGTATCAGTAATAGTGATCTCAAAGCCAATGGCGCTTGTTAACACCAACATATTTCACCGATGTACTTTCAGAGCTTGAATCTCCAGTGCTTTCCTGGTCTGGCTGAAAAGTGACTCCAAACATGCAGACATGCAGACATGTGACAAACTCTTCAGTGGTGTCTGAAATGGTCAAAAAAGACAGTCAACTTTGTCAAATCTTTTCGAGATCTTAAAGAATATAACTGGACAGAACACCTGGCATGAGAACGAGGGTAGGTCCGATCAAAGACAGTAGTGGGAGTTTGTGTATCGAGTCGGAAGGGATAGGAGAGGTCTTAAATGAGTACTTTTCTGTAGTATTTACAAATGAGGGGACCGTGTTGTTGAAGAGGAGAGTATGAAACGGACTAGTAAGGTAGAGGAGATACTTGTTAGGAAGGAAGATGTGTTCGGCATTTTGAAAAACTTGAGGATAGACAAGACGCCTGGGCCTGAAGGGTTATATCCTAGGATAATGTGGGAAGCAAGAGAGGAAATTGCAGGACCGTTGGCAATGATCTTTTCGTCTTTACTGTCAATGACGGTGGTACCAGGGGACTGGAGAGTGGCGAATATTGAACCGCTGTTCAAAAAAGGAAATAGGGATAACTCCGGGAATTACAGGCCAGTTAGTCTTACTTCGGTGTTAGGCAAACTAATGGAAAGGGTACTGAGGGATAGGATTTATGAGTATCTGGAAAGTCACTGCTTTATTAGGGACAGCCAGCAAGGATTTGTGAGGCGTAGGTCTTGCCTTACAAGTCTTATTGAATTCTTTGAGGAGGTGACCATGCATGTGGATGAGGGTAGAGCAGTGGATGTAGTGTACATGGATTTAGCAAGGCATTTGATAAGTTTCCCCATGGTGGGCTTATGCGGAAAGTCAGGATGAATGGGATAGTGGGAATTTTGGCCAGTTGGATAGAGAACTGGCTAACCGGTAGAAGTCAGAGAGTGGTAGTAGATGGTAAATATTCAGCCTGGAGCCCAGTTACAATTGGAGATCCGCAGGGATCAATTTTGTGTCCTCTGCTCTTTGTAATTTTTATCAATGACTTGGAAGAGGGAGTTGAAGTGTGGGTCAGTAAATTTGCAGACGATACGAAGATTGGTGGAGTTGTGGATAGTGAAGAGGCATGTTGTCGGCTGCAAAGGTACTTAAATATGATGCAGAACTGGGCTGATGAGTGGCAGATATAGTTCAACCCTGTCAAGTGTGAGTTTATCCATTTTAGAGCGACAAATAAGAATGCAGAACACAGGGTTAACGGTAGGGTTCTTAGTAAGGTGGAGGAGCAGAGCGATCTTGGGGTCTATGTACTTAGATCTTTGAAAGTTGCCACTCAGGTCGATAGAGCTTGTAAGAAGGCCATTAGCAGAGGGATTGAATTCAAGAGTTGTGAGGTGATGTTGCAGCTGTATAGGACCTTGGTAAGGCCATATTTGGAGCACTGTGTGCAGTTCTGGACTCCTCATTTTAGGAAAGATGTGGAAGCTTTGGAGAGGGTGCAGATGAGATTTACCAGGATGTTGCCTGTAATGTAAAATAGCTTGCACGAGGATAGGTTGAGAGTTCTCGGCCTTTTCTCATTGGAACGGCGAAGGATGAGGGGTGACTTGATAGAGGTATATAAGATGATCAGGGGAATAGATAAAGTAGACAGAGACTTTTTCCCCGGGTACAACAGAGTTTTACAAGGGGACATAAATTTAAGGTGAAGGGTGGAAGGTATTAGGGGGATGTCAGGGGTAGGTTCTTTACCCAGAGATTGGTGGGGGCATGGAATGCGCTGCCTGTGGGAGTGGCAGAGTCAGAATAATTGGTGACCTTTAAGCGGCAATTGGATAGGTTCATGTACAGGTGCTTAAGCTAGGACAAATGTTCGGCACAACATCGTGGGCCGAATGGCCTGTTCTGTGCTGTATGTTCTATGTTCTATGTTCTATGTTCTATGAGCCTCAGTATTGGAAAAGGGAATGGGAATCACAGAGACCTCGTAACTAAAAACTGAGAGCTTGTGCTTGCACTTACAGGGATTTCACACTGAGCACACAGAAACGTCATGAAAGGAGTAGTCCAATCAATACATTGAGGCTCTAATAATGGCCGGATATCTCCACAATGCAATTTTTCCACAATGTGTACATATCACTTGATGTGAGTGAACATTGGAAACTGTAAAACAGTAACTGCAGTAATCCCTTCGGTCAATCGACTTTTCTCCGCAATTTTATATAATGATAGCTGATTCTTCATCTCCACATCATACCCCTGTGCTCTCCTCATACGTTTCGTGTCTAGAAATCCTTATTCATGTTCAGTGCCTTCGATTCCACAGCCTATCTGGTAAAAGATTCCAGTTGCACCAGTCGCTGAGAGCAGAAAATAATTCGTATCTTAATGCAGAGTGGGCTGCTTGTAACTCATGTTGTGGATGCTTGTTTTATATGTCCCAGCGAGAGGAAATGTCGACCCTTTTTCCAATCTGTCTCGGACATTCAGTATTTTATACATTGCACTTAGATATTAATTTATTTTCGACAGAAATTCTGCTCACACAACAAGCCTATTATCCCAGAGATTAGTCTGGTCACCCTTCACTCCAATTCAACAATGTCAGATTTGTTCTTTTTGACTAACAAGACCAGAACTGCACACAAAACTGCACGAAGTACGAGATATTCGGTCTCTTCAAGGACATGTACAGATTGTGTTCGACATCCTTACTGCTGGTCTCAAATCGCCGTGAAATGAAGGTCAACATACCATTAATCTTTCTAATTGGTGCTTGTTCGTGCAATGTTGATTTCAGTTACTGATGTATGTGGTGATCCGGATCATTTTTAATATTACAGGTACCCACTTGGTGGGGTCTATCTATCATGTCATTGTCAACGTTGATGTCTGGTTTCAGGACTCACTGCCCTCCATGTACCACCGAGGTCTGCACGGAAGGAAACAAACCTACATTCCCTTAATTTTACTTTCATTCATGTGCACAACCAAGTGATGGTTAAATGTCCCTAATTTATCTGCTTCTGCTACCACAACTGGCAGTGCACTATGCCCACCCACCACTTTCTGGTAAAGGATCACATCTTCATCTCCGCTAAACCTTCCTCCAATCTCCTAAAATGATGCGTCACTTATGATAGCCAAATTCTGCGAGAAAGAGTTTCTTAGTATTCACTCTATATAGCACTCTCATCATCTTGTACACTTCTATCAACTCACCTCTCATCCATCCTCGCTCCAATGAGAAAAGCCTTAGCTGCCTCAAACTTTCTTCGTGCAACATGCCCTTCTTCCAGGGAACAATTTAGCAATTCACCTCTTAACCCTCTCTGAAGCGTCCCCATTTTTCCTCGCAACCACAACTGAATCAAATATTCCAAATGTGATCTGACTAGGGCTTTATAGGTCTGAAGCAGCACCTCGCGGCTTTTCAAGTCAAACTCCCTGTTCAAGAAAGCCAAAACGTCATACAACTTCTCTACAACCCTATAAACATGGGTGACAACTTTAAGGGACCTATTGATGCTTCTGTTCCGACACATTGCCAAAAATCCATTGTTTACCTTTTTTTGAAATCAGATTCGACGATAAAAAAAAATCTCTTCACTCCATTCCATGTTGAATTCCACATATTACGTCGCAACCCACTTCTGCATCCTGCAATGTCCTGTTGGAAACTGCAACAGCCCGACACTCTATGCACCACGATTCGTACATTAATTTTATTATAAATCTTATGAACCTACACTTCCATTTCCCCATGCATGTCATTTAAATATTATTGACAAAGAACAAAGCTCCCAGAGCAAATAACGATGGAACAATAACGATGGTCAATGTGCTGCAGGTTCAGTACATTCCATCTACTACCACCCATCGCTCGGCATGCAACTTTCCCTGTGCCTCATGCCGGTTTAGCTTGTGAATGAACGGACTTTCCTGATATTGATTGGGAAAGCTATAGCTCGAGTTCGTTAGATGGGTCGGTGTTTGTCTAATGTATGCAGAAGGGTTTCCTGACACAATATGTAGACAGGCCAACAAGAGGTGAGGCCATACTGGATTTGGTTATGGGTAATGAACCAGGCCAGGTGGCAGAATTAGAGGAAGGTGAGCACTTTGGGGACAGTGACCACAATTTGGTGACTTTTACTCGAGTGATGGAGAGGGATAAGTGTGCACTGCAGGGCAAGAGTTATAGCTGGGGGAAGGGAACTTATGATGCGGTGAGGCATGACTTAGGATGCGTGGCTTGGAAAAGTAAGCTTCAAGGGAAGGGCATAATTGATATGTGGAGCTTGTTCAAGGAGCAACAATTGGGTGTGCTAGATAAGTATGTACCTGTCAGGCAGGGAGGAAAGGGTCGTGTGAGGGAGCCGTTGTTTAATAAGGAATTGGAATCCCTTGTTAAATGGAAGAGGGCGGCCGATGTGAAGATGAGTCGTGAAGGTTCAATTGGGACGATTGAGTGTTATAAGGTAGTCAGGAAGGTTCTGAAGAGAGAGCTAAGAGCAGCAAGGAGGGGACATGAAAAGTCCTTAGTTGGTAGGATTACGGAAAACCATAAGGCTTTCTATAGGTATGTCAGGAATAAAAGAATGACTAGGGTAGGAATAGGTCTAGTCTAGGACAGTAGTGGGAAGTTGTGTGTGGAGGCTGAAGAGATTGGGGAGGTACTGAATGAATACTTTTCGTCAGTATTCACTAAGGAACAGGACATTGTTGCCGATGTGAATACTGAGTCACAATTAATTAGAATGGACGGCTTTAAGGTATGTAGGGAAGAGGTGTTGGAAATTCTGGAAAGGGTGAAAATAGATAAATCACCTGGGCCTGATGGCATTTATCCCAGGATTCTCTGGGAAGCAAGGGAGAAGATTGCAGAGCCATTGGCCTTGATGTTTATGTTCACGTTGTCTACAGAAATAGTGCCAGAAAACTGGAGGATAGCAAGTGTGGTTCCCTTGTTCAAGAATAAGGGATAAACCTAGTAACTTTAGGCCGGTGAGTCTCACTTCTGTTGTGGGCAAAGTCTTAGCTAGAATTGTAAGGAATAGGATTTATGAACATCTGGATAGGAATAATGTGATCAGGGATAGTCAGCATGGTTTTGTGAAGGGCAGGTCGTGCCTCACAAACCTTATTGAATTCTTCGAGAAGGTGACTAAGGAGGTGGACGAGGGGACAGCCCTAGATGTGGTGTGTATGGATTTTAGTAAGGCGTTTGATAAGGTTCCCCATGGTAGGCAACTGCAAGAAATGCGGAAATATGGCATTGAGGGTGCATTAGAGGTTTGGATTAGGAATTGGCTGGCTGGAAGATGACAGAGGGTAGTAATTGATGGTAAAGGTTCATCTTGGAGTGCAGTTACTAGTGGTGTTCCGCAAGGATCTGTTTTGGGACCATTGCTGTTTGTCATTTTTATAAATGACCTGGAGGAGGGGTTAGAAGGTTGGGTGAGCAAGTTTGCGGATGATACGAAAGTCGGTGGAGTTATTGACAGTGAGGAAGGATGTGTCAGGTTACAGCGGGATATAGATAAGGTGCAGAGCTGGGCAGAAAGGTGGCAAATGGAGTTCAATGTACCTAAGTGTGAGGTGATTCACTTTGGTAAGAGTAACAAAAAGATGGGGTACTGGGCTAATTGTCGGATACTTGCTGGTGTGGATGAGCAGAGGGATCTTGGTGTCCATGTACACAGATCTCTGAAAATTGCCACCCAGGTAAATAGTGCTGTGAAGAAGGCATATGGCATACTGGCTTTTATTGGTAGAGGGATTGAGTTCCGGAGTCCTGAGGTCATGTTACAGTTGTATAAGTCTCTGGTGCGGCCGCATCTGGAGTATTGTGTGCTGTTTTGGTCGCCATACTTCAGGAATGATGTGGAGTCAATGGAACGGGAGCAGAGGAGGGTTACCAGGATGTTGCCTGGTATGGTAGGAAGATCATATGAGGCACTTGGGGCTGTTTTCATTGGAGAAAAGAAGGTTTGGGGTGACTTGATAGAGGTGTACAAGTTGATTAGGGGTTTAGATAGGGTTGAATGCCCTGCCAGTAGCAGTGGTGGACTCTCCCTCTTTATGGGCATTTCAACGGGCATTGTATAGGCATATGGAGGATAGTGGGCTAGTGTATGTTCGGTGGGCTTGGATCGGCGCAACATCGAGGGCCAAAGGGCCTGTACTGCGCTGTATTCTTCAGTGTTCTTTTAACCTTATCAAGCGCCCTGCAAAAATTGTTGTGCACCGCCTCCACTGCTCCACCTCATTAACATGGTTGTCACATTTTCAGACAATTCACTAAGTCTTATGAGGCAGTACCTGAATCTCACAAAGCCATGCTCACCATCTGTTATCGTTTTCCAACGAAATTATAAAGCCTGTCTATCAGAATGCTTTCCAATAACTTGCTTGGAACAGACAGAAGACTGAATAATATGTAATTCCCAGAGTTAGGTAAATTTGCCAGTATGCAAGTCCCCAATAGAAACATTTGCTATTCTCCAACTATCTGGGTCTTCTCCAATTGACAATTATGATGCAAAGATTAGAGTCGAGAATGTGGTGCTGGACATATACAGCAGGCTGCACAGCATCCGAGGAGGAGGATAAATTACTTTTCAGGCATGAGGTGTTTCTCCTGCATAAGGCCCCGTTCCTGATCAAGGGCACATGCGCGAAACGTCGCTTCTCATGCTGCCTGACCTGCTGTGCTTTTGCAGCACCACACTCGCGATTCTGATCTCCAGCATCTGCAGTTCTCACTTTCTCCAGGATGCAATGATCAGCCAAATGCACAGCAACTTATTTCCTTGCTTACCGTAAAAATTTGAGTATATCCGGTGCAGCACAGCGAACCTATCTACCCTAATCGTTCTTTTTTTCAACCATTGCAGCGCATCTTCCAGCTTAACATCAAGCTGCTCGAGTGTATCAGTCTTTTTCCTGCTGTACTCAGAAATGCTAATATTCCTCTCAGTAGGGAATACAGAAGTAAACAGTTTATTCAGGAACCTCCCCAGATTCCTGCCACAAGTTCCCTCCGCTATCCCTGAACGGCCCAACACTCACTTTGTCCATCCTTTTGTTCCTTACATAAATGTAGAAGGATTCTCCCTCACCCGAGCCAATCAACCTTTTTCATGGAGCCTTCGAGCTCTCCTAAGTCCATGTTCAGTATCTTCCTGGATATCTTGTACCCTGGACAGCCCTGCCCATTTCTTTTCTCCATACACTTCAGTAAATTTCCTGTTCCTCTTGACGAGATGTCCCACATCTCTTGTCAAACAAGGTTCCTTCAAACTGCCATCCCTCCTTTGCTTCTGTGGGACATTCCTCTACATTTCTGTCATGCATTTTTCTGAAAACATCTGTTCTCAGATTAGGCCCCCCGTGCCTGCTCAATGGCATTGCAAGACCCCCACCACAATTCAATACTTTCGCATACGTTCTGCTCCTAAACTATCACCGAAATGCTTTCTCACTGAGATGCCTGAAATCTGTCCGGTCGCGTTGCCAAGCATCAAATCCAGTATTGATTCCACTCTTGTCGTCTGATCTACATACTGAGTCAGGTTTCTTTCCTTGACAAACCTGACAAAAACTGCTCCAAACAACGCAATTAAACTACGGAGGCTCCAATCAATATTAGGCCAGTTGAATGCACCCATGAGAACAGCCCTATTACTTCTGCACATTTCCAAAATCTGCCTCCCAAGCTGTTCCTTCGTGTTTCTGTTGCTATTGAGAGGTCTATAGAAAACTCCAAAAACCAGACGGCTTCTTTCCTTTTTCTAAATTAACCCACACTGAGTCTGTCGAGAAATTCTCATTTGCAACCTCCCTTTCTCCAAATGTAATACTATCGCTGGTTAGGAATGTCACTCCGCAAATTTTTTACCTCGCAGTTTTTCCTGTTGAAACATCTAAACCCTGGAGCATCTAACAGCAATTCCTGCCTGTATAATATGCCAGTCGCAATGGCTGCAACATAACTGTTCCAATTGCAGTTCCATGCTGTAAGTTCATTACCCTTATTCCTGACACTTCTGGCGTTAAATTCTCTGTATGCTGTATTTGGCTGTTCACTTGCTACTCCATCCTCAGATCCATATCTTCGATTCCCTCCCCTCCGCCAAACTGATTTCAACCCTCCCAAAGAGGTCGAGCAAACCACCTGCCCATGATCTTGATGCCCCTCCAGTTCAGGTGCAACCTTTCCTTCTTGCACAGGTACCCTCTTCCCCAGACGTATCCCAATGATCCACACGCCTGAAGCCCTCCCTCTTGCGCCATCCCTCGTAGTCACGTCTTCATTTTCACACCCACTCTATTCCTAATATCAGTTGCCCGTGAAACTGATAGCAATCTTGAGATTACTAGACTAACTGTCCTGCCTTTTAACTTTCAACCTAACTCCTAAGAATTACTTTTCAGGTCTACATTGCCTTTTCCACATGTGCTATTGATGTGTGCCAAGATTTCTGGCTGATCTATTTCTCCCTTAATACGGAGAATAATCATCTTCAGAGGTGAATAAAAAAGTATTGAGCAAACTTCTGGAATTGATGACAAATTGTTAAATCCTTCATTAAAGAATTCATCACTCCTTAATATCCGCAAAGATTCGCAGTCAGATCACACTCCATGGGGGTCAGCTTGGTTTTATGAAGGAGGAATCACGGTTGATTTATTTGCTTGACTTCTTTAAATATGTGACAATTGAGGTGGATAATGGGGATTCTGGAGATTTATTAAATGTAGATCTACGAAGTGCGTTTAATAAGGTGCTGCATAAAAGAATAATCTATGGAATAAAGTTTTTGCGGTTACAAATGATTTATCTGCTTGGACCGAGGTTTGACAAACCAACAAAATGCATTGATATTGAATAGGGATGTCTAGTTTCCTGGATGGCAATTTTGTGGTCATAGAGTTTAGGCTATTTCTATTTGTAATCTACGTCATTACGTAGGAGGTGACAGAAGACACTACAGACAAATGTTCACACCAAACTAATTCAAGTTGCACTGATGATTTGATAAATTTAAAAAAATGGATATTGATTGGTGACGTGATTTCGGCAACATTTGGCAATGAAATTTAACGTTGATAAATCTGCAGTTAACCATTTTTTTCAGCCGATCATAAAGGCAACCATTCGCTGAATGGAGCGAAAATTCAGAATGCTTACGTTCAGAGGAATTTAGGTGTTCTCGTGTTTCTCAGAATAAAATCAGCATGCAGGTACAGTAGATGCGACTGTCAATTGAATTTTCAGCGCTTATTTACAAAAGAATAGAGGAGGAACGGAAGACAGTGTTACTGCAAATGCGAAAGGCATGAGTGAGATCGTAAAAGGAGTACTATGAACGGTTTTTGAGGTGAGATGCAGTTGCATTCGAAGCAGTTCAGAAATGATTCACTCGATTGATTCCAGAGGTGAGCTTTTTCATACGAAGAGATAGTGAGGAATTCAGGCTTTACTCTCTACAGAAGAAGAACGAGAGGCGATGTCGATGAACTGTGAAAGATGCTAAAGGGAATTGACAATGTAGTTGTGGTTCTGGATGTTTCCTCATGTGTTTCCAATCAAAACAAGAAATCACAATTTAGGGATAGGCGGAACAAAGGTGAGGAGAACTTCCTACTCTGAAAGGGTTGTGACAATGTGTAAGTCACTGTCGCAGAATGCAGTGGGTCTGGGAGATGGAGGAAATGAAGCGTTATTGAGAGTAAAGTAGCACCGTGGCGAAGATGACATCATCCATAGTTGTATTAAATTGCAGAGGATGCTCGAGGAGCTGAATTACCGACTGAACTCGCCGTTATTATTCAGCCTTTCGAATGTGATGTACAGGAATGAGGGGGGTCGTCTGGTTATTAACAGAAAGCTGGGATTTTGGATAATTATTTCTTAATACAGTCTCAAAGGAGTTAACCATGAAAGAAATTGGAAGGGCACGGCCTCGGAGTATTATCACCTGACTGCGAAATCAGCGGCCAGTGAATGATTGACTGGTGTTATCACGAGACTGTTAATGAAAGCACGCAAATAACGACCTACTGATCTGGGTCCGATTCCAGCTGTGGCAAATAATGTAATTTGATTTCAGCAAAATCAAAAGTGAAGTGTCTAATGATGGCTGTGAATCCATTGTTGGAAAACCTCATCTAACTCACTGATGTCCTTTAGGGAGGAAACTTCCATGTTTACATGTGACTCCAGACTCTCAGAAAGGTGTCTGAGTCTTAACTGCCCTCCTGGCAATGGATGTTGGGCAATCCAGCGCTGCCCTCATCCCATGAATGAATTTAAAAAGAAACAGTGGAGTCACACAGTGACAATTTCTGGGTCTTCAACTAGGTACAATCTATAATAATGAATTGGAGGAATGGAAGAACTCTTCTGTAGTGAATATGGCGATGGAACTATGATGGTGGGGATTCTGCAAATCGATACAGATGGGTAAAGTCATTGGATAATAGTTTGATATGTAGAATATGACGTGAAAAATAATCTTTCTTTTTCGCAAAGAATGCAAGGTACTAAGCTTCTCAAGTGGAGAGAGATTACGAGACTTTTTGATAATGGAACGAGAGATTCACGCTGAACCATTCAGACATCGGATGTATTTACCTATCTCTCTGACTGTCTGTTTCCTGATGTTCCCAGTAGCCACATTGCTCTCAGGTCACACGGAATATTTTGAAGTGGTTGGTTGACAGTGGGGAGTTCGGAGGGACGGTGTTTTTAAACGTGCATCAAGCATTTATATGAGAGGCCATCCTTTCATTCTACGCGGAGAACCGAAGACTATGGGAATGACTGATTGCTTCTGCATGAAGGGGGTGTGTCTGCTGGCAAGTGAGTGGACATTCACATGATGTACTGTTCTATTGTAAAAACGCAGCATTAATGGAGTGTGTGTTCATTCATTTCCTCTACATCTTGGATGTAGGTTTGTTTGTCAGAACCTCAACCTGAGCTCCAAAACTCTTAACACACACTTCACCTGCCTTTCCCCATTGACACGAAGACCCCGCATAGCCATCTACACCAACGGGAATCTCCATATTCTGGGAGAACAAGGATACACTCGGACGCTCCCTGCTGAGGGAGAAAACATTGACCTCATCCACTATATACCGTGCGTATATCTTCCGTCACCAAATGGTGACATAGATGCTGACATTCTAGATATGTCACCAACTCATGCTGGCAAGATTTAGATCAGAGAAGCTGAATGAATATCGTGGATGAAGCACCTGAACTAACTTCTCAATAACAAGAATCCTTCAGCCGCCACTCAGCTACAAGCTAGATGCCTGGTCCATCACAGTAACACTGGAGGGGCTTCCTTATCGCACTGACTAAACGATTACCTGCGAGGGACATATACAGGCGTTCATTGGGCAGGCACAGGCAAGTCTCCGAGATGTCTGTCAAAGCTGGTGAACTCTCCTCTACCCTAGTCCAACATGCAGCACGACATGAGATACACAACATGTGACTGCTACTGAATGTCACGATGCCAGCACTCGATACACTACAGACCAAAACCCAAAACCAAGCAAAGACACAGAGGGACAGTGAAATGCATATTAAAGATAGAAACAGAAAACTATTTAATTGAGAGCACCTTGTCAAAACATGACAAATTTGACAGGGTAGTGGGAATAACTGCAGCAGTGAGACCTTGGAGCATTTAATCACAAAAGTAGAATATTGCATAAAGGCATTGCCAGATTAGATGAATTGGTTCGTTGCATCAAATTCCAAAAATATATCTCGGAACTAATCCAGACACCATAAACTGGGACAGGTAACAGCCCAGAATGGAGAACTGTGAAGACTGTACTCGTGCATTGTTCAGTAAACGGGACTGCCTGACCAACATTTGCATTATTGAAAACCTTTGCCAGAAAATTGGCGCTTTACTTACACGAGGAAACTGCCTGGCATGGGAAAGTTGAAAGTCCTGCTGTGAGTCACAGTAAATGGAACTCCCAACAATTAATGTCTCTATATCTCCGTTGCACCAGAACAAGGCTGTGTGGAAGTTTGGGATCATAAGGCGATAAAACCTAGGTGAGGAACTAACGTCATTTGGCCCATCGAGTCCACACTGCAATTAAATCAAATCATTCACAGTTTGTCTGTGTATTTATGTGTCCGTGTGTGCATATATGTGTGTGTGTGTGCGGGCGCACATGTGTGTAATCAGTTGAAATATTATGAACTGGAAGAGGTTTGTGCAATCGAGAGAGAGAGAGACTAATGGATGTTGCATTGACAGATGTGTTGGTGTACTTGAGAATATTAAGATAATTGCCAGATGCAATAAAAATAGAGATTATTGTGCACAAGAATGATTGAAGGATGGATGGATTTTTACTTTCAGTTCGGATACAGGCCATGAAGTATAGACTAGATTTGGTTCTACAGGTTTGAAGATGGGATTGCCAACAATAAAAAATTGCCATCAATTAGACTGTATTTTGTAGCTCAAGATTGTAATAGAAGATCAGACGAACCTGTTATATTTTGGAAGTTTGAGTGTTTAATATTAGAAATGGCCAGTTTATGGTGTTCGGAATCAGACCATGGCCAAAGGGATCGCCATCGTTGTGATTCGTCTGTTTCAGCCTCATATATTGGTCAGGGATTGGACAGAGTCAGAGAAAGGAAATGGAGCGTTTAAGCAGAACAGAAGGCAGTGACCTCTCTGCTGCGAATATTTAAATGACGATGGCTGTGATACAATGAATCACAGGTCACATCTGAAACTGAGAAGGACATGTTAGAGACCCAAGAAGGACACTGCCAGAAGCAAAGACCGAAAGTGTAAATGAACGATTTTACTGATGAAGTTCGTGGTGGTTTATAGATTGAATATCTGAATTCAAAGTCTCAGCCAGAGAAAAAATAGCAGCAAAGCAGTTCGAATAAATGAGAACAGCAGTAATAAATTTAAACATGGTTAATAGAAGTACTAAATGTAGAGAGAGACTTACCAGGAAAACCAACGATAGCCAGGATTGGATAATAAAAATATTGAATAACGTAAAGTGCATATTCGATCCGATACGAGAATGGAAACCAAACGTATATAGAAAGAAAACAAATATTCCAGGATAAAGTCTTATCCATTGTTGTAACATTCCAGTGTTTTGTTGTCAGATTCTGATCCATTGTTAGAACATTCCAGTCTAATGTCCTCAGATTCTGACCGTTGCTTCCCCTTTCTCTGGATCTGCTGGTCCCCATTAGTGCTGTCAAAGATGCTCCTGCTTATACTGTGGGCATGCACATTTAACGGAATATATTTATCATTGAAAGATGGAAATACTCAACCAGGATAATGTAAATCCATGGAGACTGACATTAATCACAGTCACTGAACAAACAGGTTCAACTAACTCCTTCCAGACATCACTCTTCTACCTCAACCAAGGGGACATTTGAACAGTCTCGATGGAATGGAAGTTAGTTAATGAGAGATGAACTATCAACTTTTTCAATGTTTCGTCCTTGTATGTGGCGGCAGTGGCAGAATACTGGAAGGTTGTATATGTTCCACCATGTTTATATAAAGAGACAGAGATAAAATAACGACCAGCTGCATAAAATGTCTTTTGTGGAAGTCCCCAGATACTTTAACTATATTTGTTGCCCATTGTGTAATGCTGCTCCTAGTTTTAAATGCACTGTTATCAAATCTTTTCTTAACCTTGAGGCATCATTAAGAACATTGAAACGACTGCTCAGGAACAGAAAAAAGCAATTCTCTCCGTATGTGCCTCTCAGAGATTGGAGGTGGCCAGTTCATGCTCACGAGCGTATTTGTACTAGAAAAGTTGGGAAGATGGCCTATTCGCAAATTTTGCGATAGAAATCACTCAAAATAAAAGAAGCGTTACTGCAGCTGGACGAGTTGTTGCTGAGAGCATTGTGTTTCTTTCATGTTTCTGTAACTGAGAGGCGAAGGACCCCCATTAGAAACAGTTTAACCATTACTCATCATGCACATTTTGCCATTTGTAAAATGCGTTGAACCTGTTACAGAGGAACAGGGGAAGGATATCCAGGCTCTCGAATCTGTTACTGAGAGTCGGGAGAAGACCATCGGCCTCTCGGGCTTGTTACAGAGAGACAGGAGTTGACCATTCAATCTCTCGAGTTTGTTACAGAGGAACAGCAGGAAGTCATTCAGCTGCTTTAGCCTGTTCCGTGAGTCCATGCAAACTTTCGAATGAGTTTTGCGGGAATCATTAGTTGCATTATAATTATGGGCAAGCCTGACGCAAATGTTAGAATGCTCAAATGGATTGAGGACAACTTTGAAAGTGTTAGACAAACACATTAACAGTCTGATTAGGAAACGTCATGCATACTTAAAGGGATGGTTGGAAAATGAAAGGCTTTCAAAAATTGAATTAAGACAGCCCAGAACATATGCGTTCATATTAGTGAGACTGGCAAAGCTGGTAGGTTCAGGGAGACCTGAATGACTAGCGATATTGAAACTCTGGTCGAGGAAAAGGAAAGGGGCATATGTAAGGTGAAAATCTTGGATCAATTGAATGTCTAAAATAGCATAAGGGCAGAAATGAGTATAGTTAAGGTGGAAATCAGGGTGGAAAAAGGGAGGCATGAGATGGTTTTTGAAATATGGTTAACAAGACTTTGAAGAAATTCAAAATATCAATTACTGGCAAAATAATAACTCGGGAGAGAATAGGCCACCTTAAAGATCAACCAGCCTTTGCATGCATTGAACTTCAATAGATGGCTGAGATACTACAAGAATATTCCCACTCAGTAAAATATTTGGAGAAGGTTCCAATAGAGAGAGATCTTGGGGAAATATACAGTGACATCTTTTAAATTATGTTAACTACAAGAAGAAATGCTTTTCATCTTAACATGCATAAAGGTGCATAAATCCCTGGGACGTTACCATTTGTACGTCAGAACTTTGCGAGAAGCAAACGAAGTGGTTGCTCAGCCCTTTCGTGATATATTTTTATCATCGAATGTGATAAGTGACGCGCCAATAAAAATGGAGGATGATTCATGTAGTGCCATTATTTAAGACAGTAAGGAAAAATAAGGAAACTATTTTGTGGGTCGACTGGCGTCAATCGTGTTTGTGTTGCTGAATGTGATTCTGAGGAAAATAATTTAGATGTATTTGGAAAGATAAGGACAGAAGAGAACGTTATACATGGGAAACCGTGACTCACTAACTTGATAGATGTTTTTTGAAGAAATTAAGAAGAAGATTGATGAGGGCAGAGCAGTGAATATTGTCTTTATTGAATTCAGTAAAGCATCAGACAATGTTCCGAATACTAACTGGTTACCAAACTTAGATTGCCTGGATTGACATAGCCACTTGGATACAAAATTCATCGAAGTTTGGACTCAGAGCATAGCGTAGCAGAGGAAGTTTGCTTATTGGACTGGAGGTCAGGGATAATGGGCTTACTGCAAAGGTCAGTTGTGGGTGCACTGCCATTTTTCACCATTCTAAATTATTATGATTTGAATATACACTGCACGTTTTGTAAGTTTGTAGATAATTTCAAAATTGTGGTGTGGACAATGGATAAAGTGATCTCAAATTACAATGGGACCTTGGGTCAGTGAGATGAGAGGTGGTAGAATGAGTTTGTTTCTGCGAAATGTGATGTGTTGCAGTTTGACGAGATAAATCAGGCAAGACTTGTAGGTGGGGCCCTGTCGATTGTGGCCAAGCAAAGAGACCGTCATAGAAATTACAGAAAACCTACAGTGTGGAAAAAGGCCATTCAGCCCATCTAGTCTACACCGATTCTCTTAAGAGCATCCCGCCAAAAACACCCCTACCCCACCCCTCTGACCACACGTTTTCCATGTTATTCCACCTAACCTACATATCCCTGGGCACAATGGGGAATTTAGCAAGGCCAATCCACCCTAACCTGGGTGTGGCAGTAAACAGAAGCACCTTGAAGAAACTTAGCAGTCATGGGAAGAATGTACAACGTCCAAGGAAAGACTCATCCGAGTGTGGAATAAACCCAGATCCCTGGCGCTGTGAGGCAGTAATGCGAACCACTGAGCCACCATGTTTCCGTGTGTTGAATCTTCACAGTTCCTTGATGGTGCCACACAGTTAAGCAGGTCAGTAAGTAAGGCATTTACTACACTTGTCTTTATTGATCAGTGCTTTGCTTATGAACGTTTGGATGACATGTTGCGGTTTTCCAGGTCATTGGTTGGGCTATTTTTGTAAGGCTGCCTTGCCTCATTTCCCCTCCCACCACATTGTCTCATTCAAATCCCTCGAACTCAGCACCGCCTTCCTAACCTGCAATCTTCTTCCCGACCTCTCCGCCCCCAACTCACTCTGGCCTATCACCCTCATCTTGACCTCCCTCTACCTACCGCATTCCCAACGCCCCTCCCGCAAGTCCCATTTCCCTACCTTTTATCTTAGCCTGCTGGACACACTTTCATCATTCCTGAAGAAGAGCTGATGCCAGAAACGTCGACTCTCCTGTTCCTTGGATGCTGCCTGCCCTGCTGCGCTTTTCCAGCAACACAACTTCAGCTTTAATTCTGGTCTCCCTGCTATAGGAAAGGTTTTGATAAACAGGAAAGACTTCAGAAAAGATCTGAAGTATGTTTCCGGTTTTGGGTAAGGTTTGGATGGGGTTTCAGCTGCATGGAGAGTTTCAATCTCTGGGACTATTTTACCCAGTGAGCTGAGTGTGAGGAATGACCTGACAATGGTTTATAAAATTATGAAGGGCATATATAAAGTGAACAGTCAAAGTGTTTTCCTCAGTGTGGGGGAGTCCAAAAATGGAGGACAAAGGTTGAGGTTTATGAGGAACCTTACAGTCAACTCTTTTACCAAGAGGTTTGTGTGCGTATGAATTGAGTTGCCAGAAGATGTGGTGGAAGCGGGTATAATCACAATATTGAAAAGGCAACTGGATGGGAGCATGAAAAGGAATTGGTTAGATGAATAGTATCCAAATGTTGGCAAATGAGGCGAGATTACCTGGGGATATCTAGTTGGCAGGGACGGTTTGGACCGAGAGGTATATTTCCATGTTGCACGTCTCTAAGACTCTATTGCATCTTGAGTTAAATGTACAAATACACAATTTAGATGTTGAGACTGTTTTATAGAAACAGGTGAAGCGCTTTCAGTCAACGGAAGATGTAAGGAATGTTCAGAGGTCATTCTGTCCTTCAAGTCCTTTCCACAGCAGCAGCGGGAAAGAACACAGCTATTTGAGGCTGTGACTAAAAACAAGAGGAGAACATCTATTCTCACAAATCTGGTGCAGGAACAGGAGTCATTCATTGAACTGCTCGAAACTCGCACACAGGAAAATCTGGCGGCTCGTGAGTCCAGAGAAAACTGTTACGCAGGAATAGGAGGAGAAACTTAATCCCCACTAGTACGGGACACTGAGAGAGAAAGGGATTTGGGTTGTAACACACAAAAATATCTAAGTGAATTACATGAGCGGGCCGTTCAACCCTGATCCACCTTTCCATAACATGATGTCTCATCTGATTGTGGTTCGTCATTCCATTTTACCGAGATTCCCCTGTCTGTAGACTCTGCTGCAAATATTGGTCATCCTGCAGACCAAGACTCTAAACTACAATCAGCATGACTCATGCAGTGCAGTACACTAAATTCTGTGGTGCTTCTTATTGCTTACAGCACGTTAAAACCCACCTACCAGGAAAGCATATCCAGAAATAGACCAATCCAAGAATTAAATCAAACACCACTCAAATCCAAGTTAGAAGCGTGGACTGAAACAGATTTCGTCGAAGGGATTCCGAATGTTCATGAATAAGTGATCAGCAGAGAGTGATGAACACGTGCATTCAATGTGCAGACACAGGACAGTTTACAACGACGTGTCTCAAAGCTCCTGAAAATTAATTTGAAACAAGCCACAACGCAGAGGACACCGGGAAGTGAAGTGAAAGGAAGTGCCAACTATGCTTTTAAACTTTGTGTTTGTGCAGCGCATCGGTGGAATCAAACGCTCAGGGTGAGCAATATCAAACGCCTGGTGAAAATCCAGCACAGTTATTCATATCAACATTGGATGATTAGTTTATGGGTTACAAGTGGCAGAAATAAAGTGGATGACAGGGGCAAGGGGCTAGGTGGAGCAGTCAGACTTTGACAGCCCAATCATGAGAATAAGAACATGAAATAAATGCATTGCCAGATCACGTAAAGGTTAGTAATATCACATTCTCAATCCACCTTCCAGAAGGAAACCAGACACCATAAACCCAGAGGTGATATGTGTTCACGAGGAACACTGTGTAGACCAGCCCAGTGTACTGTTCAAAGTAACCCAGCAATCTGCCGAGATTAAAACATGGTGAAAACAACAACGGTGCATTGATTTATAAACCCAGACCAGGTATCTGAACAGCATGTAGAGCCGTGTCCACGACGTCAATGCATTGCTCGTTAACAATGCATTGGGTCACTGACCAGCGTGGGAAAAATATCAACCCATTGCTGCGAGTGACCAAATGTACAGATCCCATTCATTTACAGCTCCATATCTCCATTAAGCCATAACAAGGGGTTCTGAGGTTGTCAACATCAATACCAGAGAGAGTTGTCATGGGAATCATTTTGAATATGGACAAATCAGAAGGTACATATAGGGCCAGAACGGGAGACTGAGAGGCAATGTCATCGAAGGATGTGTTCACAGATTTAATAATACTGAAATGAAGACATTTCGACAGCATCTTGAAACATGAGACACTATTTCCAGGAATGGTGGATAAACGGGGGATACGTGTGAGTTCAGAATATGGAGTTTTGTAAATTGTAGTGGGATCAGCAGAGACTCGAATTATTGTGCTAAATCGATCAATAATCTGTCACAGTGTCACTTTCATTCAGTGTGGCAGAGGGATCGCCTTCACGAGGCCTAACTTCTCCCCTGGTTACATCTGATCGAACTCAATTATTCAATAAATGTCATACCCTGTCGTGTCCCACTCATTCAACACCATCCCGATTCTCCCACCCATCATGGCCGGAGCTAATGACTATCGCCCGGATGCCCCTGAATATTCCGTGATCCATGTCACTGGTGCCATCTTAAAATGGTCAAAGTGTGGACGGTTGAACTTTCTTAGTTTGGAGCTGCCCTTGCATGGCAGATAAGGGGCAATTACATTACGATTTATCTGCAGGGACAAGGAAGACCTGATGGATGGGCTAGTACAGAGGAGGACTATTCTCTTCCCAGATGGGGCCACGCCACGAAGCACACCAAGCATGGTTTCAGCTCAACACCCAACTCAGTGCAGAATTTGGTAACTGCAGATTTATCTCGCAATACAGGGAAATGATCAATTATCTTCCCCACACTGCCAGCGTAATTGTCACCGTATTGTCTCTGCTCCCTAACACGTGCTGCATTATGTTATTGTGGGAGAAGGGGAAATCATTTTGGGTTTGTAAGCTAATATTCCCAGCTATGAATAGACATGCAAAGCATAACAGAGATGAATCAAGATATACCATGATAACCAAACAATCAGCGAATGGGATGCCATCACTCAAAATACACTTCAGCTCCACATGCATTAGCAGCAACCCCGAGGGATTTCCTGTCCAGGGGTGACCCTAGCTAAACCTTCACAAACAAGATTTCTACAAACAACGCAATATTGAAGACAACAGACTATGAGACACTGTGCTCAGGCTGCGATGAGTTTTCAACTAATCATGTATTTTATGCCATTGGTATTGTTAGCTCTTTCGATATTATTAAACTATCGCTCATAGTTCGACCTGCGTTGTCTTGTAGATTTCTATTAGCGAGTTGTAACCCTTTGCAAACTGCATTCGAAAGTATCTGAGTGGAGACGGTATGACTCATCAGTAAGGAGCAGCCACTCTGTATCTGAGCAATGATTGACTCTTCCCACAGATATCCTGAAATAAACAAGTGCCCCTGGCGTGGGCTGGAGAGGCTCGGGACAACTCGTGTGATGTTTCTGAAATGAGTAAAGTGTAATTGTCAGTGATGGGCAATTCTCAATGTAAACCAAGTGACAGTTTATTTTGCCTTGGCAAAACTTAAAAGTTGTAACCACAATTCATATTGTCTTTTCTGTTGAGGTCTTACAAATCGAATCTGCATGGTCACGATGAGCAGTCAGGTGGGCTCGGAATACATCGTCTCCACCACCTGCCAGGAAGTGAGTACGGATGCTCTCTCTTATTCCTCCTCCTATGAACAACTCAGATAATGAACCTAATTAGCGATATATAATGGTATCTCTCCACTTTTCCTGACATTTTGAACATTCTGTGTTCATACATACCAACTGCCCTCTGCTTCAGCATTCCCTTTATAACTGTGAAGACAAGTTGCAACTGTCCTTCAAAATTCTTCCTACAAAATGCATGAGCTCACACGGCTCTGAATTAATCATCATTTGCCATATACACGAACACTGCACAAACTTGATATTGTCCTGTTGCAGTACCACACAGTCATCTGCAAACCTTCCAGTTTTTTCCAGATTTGGTATCTGCAAACATTGAAAGTCCACGCAGAAATACTAACACACGAGCTGGTGTGATCAAGCGCAATATGGAAACACTGCCCAAGGGCACATGCACAGACGCACTCACACATTCAATGACACAAACACACAAATGCAAACACACAAATGCAAACACACACAATCACACACGCGTGCGCACACAAACGCACACACACAAATGGGCATGACACAAAAAGGATTTTCATTTTGCTGCGGGCATCAGAGTTGAACATGCTCATGTGGAGAAATGTCAATGATCCCTCTGCAATGTCGAAATGATTTGTCTTTGGGTAGAATTCCTGAATGCACAGATTAAAGAGTATTCACGTTGCGCTTATATCTCAGGAATGCAGAGAAAATCAATTTGCATATAGATATGAATTTTATTGCACTTTCTATTAATTTGCAGTGTTTAGTGATTACTCATAGAAATAATCTTACATGTGGGAAAGCATTGAAAAGCCCAAAAACAGACCAGCAGAGTGTGGCATTGCCTCACATGAAACAAAATGGGCAGAGAGAGAGATAGAGGGGCAAAGGGAGAGAGCCTTTGAACCCCATTTCAGTGACCCACCCCAAAACAAAAGACTTCCTATTGTACAGAGATGCAGATATCGAGATTCAAACGGAAATGCACACAGTAATTATGGAATACGCAAAACATGCACAGAGTGTGAGATACATACAGAGGTGTAGACAGAGACATGTGTAGGCACACATCAACAAACAAAGACGATACGAAATATACGGATAAGAATTTGGACACACATACAGTCAGAGAGTTAAAGATTTATCGGCCCATTTAAGTCAATGCAAACCATAATCTCAAACTAATCCAGTCATGACTGCCTTCAATTGACCTATATTTAGATTTTGTTTTTAGTATTACTCTTATGCTTGTCCATAATCAGATGTATTTTGAATGTTTTAACTTTACCCACAGTCATTACTTCTTTCAGCACTTCATGCCACACATAAATCACGTGCTGTATAAAAAGAAGCATACCTGATAAGTTGTACCTGAGAACAATTTGGAAGCGAGGGAAAAGTTTGATTCACCTCTTGTTAAGATGTTTTTTTCATCAATTGCTACAGGTGAGGCGATGCAATGCATGAGGTCAGCTCAAGTGGTGCCATTATTTCACAAACTGGGAAGGAAAAGCGAATGAGGAATGGACCGTGGACCTGGCATCAATGGTGGCCAAGTCATTGGATGGAATGCTGAATGGCAGGATTTACATGTAATTGGAAAGTCACGGACTGGTGAGGGGTAGGCAACAAGGCTACTTATATGGGAAATCGCATCTCACTAAGTTGATTATTGTTTTAACAAAGTAAGAAGGAGGATTCGTGAGGGCAGAGTGCTGGATGATATTTGTCAGGAGGTCAGTAATGCATTCGAATGCCTTCCTCATTGTCGCATGCGACACAATGTTAGGTCAAAGGGAATATACGGAATACCAACCATTTGGATGCAGAACTGCTTTGAAGGTAGAAGAGAGAATGTGATGGTGGAGTTTTTCTTTTCAGATTAAAGGCCTGCGACTATTGGTGTGACGCAAGGATCAATGCAGGACTCACTAGGTTTCGTCATTTATATCTATGAGTTGGATTTGAGCTTAAGAGGTATAGTTTGTACGTTTACAGATGGGAACAGAATTGGAGATGCAGTGGACAGCGAAGTACGATACCTCAGAGTACAACGAAAACTTGTTTAGATGGGCCAATGGGCCTAGGAGTTTCAAATTGAGAGAATTGTGAGATTCTGTCTTTCAAAACGGCAAAATCCGAATCGGACATACACAATTCATGTTCATCCCTGGGGAGTGTTGCTGAACAAATATACCTTGGAGCCCAGGTCCATAGTTCCTTGGATGTGGAGATTCAAATTAATAGAATAATGAAGAAGGCGTTTGGTATGCCTCCGTTTCTTGGACAGAGCATTGAAAATACGTGTTGGGTGTTCGCATTGCAGCTTTACAAGATATTGGTTACGTTACTTTTGGAATACTATGTGCAATTCTGACCTCCATACTAAAGGAAGAAAGCTATGAAAGTTGAAATTGCTCAGATAAGATTTACAAGGATGTGACCAGTTTGAAAACTTTGAGCTAGGGAGAGGCTGAATAGCTGCAGATGTTTTCACTGGAGGATGAGAGGTTGAGTGGGCACGTTAGAAGTTTAGGAAATCACGAGTAGGATAGATAGAATGATTAGCCAAATTCTTTATCTTGGGGTAGCGCAGTCCAAAGCGAAATTTAAGGGGATCTTAGGGAGAAATTTTCCACACAGAAAAAAGTGCGTGTGTAACGAGCTGCCAGAGAAAGTGGTGAAGGCTGGTACAATTTAAACATTCAAATGATATTTGGATAGGTACATGAATAGAAAGGGTTTAGAGGGATATGGACCAAGGATTGGTAACGGGGCCGACATAAATTTACGAAATCTGGTCGGCAAGGACGAGTTGGATAGAACGGTCTGTTTCCACGTAGTATTGCTCTATGACTCTATATGTTTTGGAAAACGTTTCTCCTCTCAAAAGAAAACTGTTCCCCTCGTCTTGAAATCTCTTCCCGATGGGAAAAGGCGTCAGCAATTGAACAGTAACTATGCCCCTGATCATTCTATCGACCTCTGTAAGGTCACATCTCAACCTCGTACACTCCAGTTGACAAAGCCCCAGCCGATCCATCCTCTCCTTTTAACTCAAACAGTCCATCCCGGGGAACAACTTTGTAAGTCTCTTTTAAAACTTCCCCAACTTAATAATATCCTCCATATAACAGGGCGACTAGTAATGCACGCGGTACTCCAGGGGAAGCCTCACAAATGCACTACACCAGCTGAACATAACTGTCCAACTGCTATACTCAACGATCTGATCAATGAAGTCAAGCATTCTAAACGCTTTCTTGAACAATCTGTCTGCATTTACACACACTTCAAGCCATTGTGTCTGATACCCAGGGCTCTCTGTTCTGCACATGACACAGCTGGTCCATTAACAAGGTTATGTTGTCCTTGGTCATTTTTTACAGTGAGGTCGTAAAAGACACAGATTCTGAAAAATATGAATTGATGGGTATAAAGGCCATTTTGTTTGTAGGTAATAGCCTTCAGCAACAGGCTTTGACGTGTTTGAAAGAAAGACCTTTTCTCCACCGACAGGGATGTAGTGACCATTTCTCCCAGCTCAACATTTGTCAGGAGTGGATTTCTTTTTCGCAGATGTTTTGAAGTTGCTGGGCCCAGAGAAGCAGCTCCAGTCTGGTGCTCTCTCTCTCTCTGATTTCCCTTCTGTAATGCCCCGAATTTGGGTTTACCTTTTGTGCGAAGGGGTATTTATGCGAATTGTCTTAAGTAATGGGAACAACATCATTTACGTGGGATAAATTGTTCTGTTTTCGGATTGGTTACGTTATTCTGTATTCTGTTCCCTTTTGTTTGTGCCTCATTCAAGAATGATGCAAATAAATTTTGTTTTGTTTCAAGCAATGTGTTTTGACCAGTTGCATATCTTCTGCAATATCCACTCACACCTGCTTAAAACAACCAGCAAAGCTATAGTCTGTGATACCTTCTATAAGTGTTATTGGGGACCTGGTCTGGCACATTACAGTCTGTGGGCTCGTATGGCACTCGTTCCGAAGTTCAGATTTGAGATTTTGTTTGTTGGATTCGAAGGCAACAAGTGATTTTTGTTCGTGTCTTTTGCTCCGTTTTTTGATCTTGGTGGTTTTAAACAGTGCTTGGGATAGTCATGGTTCTTTCAGTCACCAAGATTTATCGGAGAAGGGGTGGAGTGGAAGGAGTGACTTGGGTGTATTGCAAAAGGTGACGAAAGCCAAGCTGCTGAAATTAGCCAACAAACAGCTTCTGGAGCTGCCTCCTTCCGTGAGCAAAGGAGAGATAAAAAAGATTTGAAATTATGACGGAAAACAAATGAAAGAGAAAAAAGAGAGGAGAGAGCGAAACAGAGAGAAAAAAGAGAAAAAATTGAGAGAGAAGACAGGGAAAAGCAGGGAGAAGAAAGGATAAAAACATAGGGAGTTTGTACTTTCGAAATTGGCACTTGGGAGTTCACACATTCCTTTGCTGCCGTAATAAGAATCCACGTGTAAGAGAGGAACCATATAATGGCAAGAATAGCAGCTGAAATGTCTGATGATTATGAGTTCGTCCATAAATAAATATTTGGCTCCCAATATCACTTTCAACTGCCCGAACTGCCATTCCCACGATTCTAATTTCCCAAAGAGACATAAGAAAATAAAAAGCAAAAAACACATCCAGGTACTTTACGAATCGGGAGGCCGATATTTGGAAGGCACGATGTAAGTGCTGTTTCAGATAACACAACCAGCCAACGACATTACTTCACGTCAAAAGTTCCATGTCCGCTTCCGCTGACTCACGCTCCCAACTGAACCTACATGTTAGCCTTATGAGTATTTCTGAACTCGGACTTGCAATTCCATTTGTGCTTTAAATTTCTGAAGCCCTTCCCCGTTAGAAAACTGTCTACGCCTTTCTTCATCCTACCAAACTGCAATATTTACACTTTCCCAAATTGGAATACATCTACACATCTTCTCCATTGTCTGAGCCTATCCAAATCCTCCTGCAGCCTGCTCACTTAATTATCTGCCCCTACATCTTTGTGTCATCCACAATCATCTCAGTAATGCCCTACATTTCTTTGTTCAGACTGTTATTTTAAACCGTTCATAGCTGTGGTCAGACCACTGACCCCCGTGAAACTCATTAATTACCCTCTTTTCCATTCTGTGAAAGACACCTTTAACCCGATTGTGTGTCTCCTGCCAATAAACCAATCATCTCCCTTGGCACCAACACCAACTCTTATCACATTTAGCATCCTGCTGTATGGTCTTCAGAAAATCAAAATAGATTACGTCCTTTGGCTCTTCCTTGTAGAAATAGGTTTTTACTTTCTCAAAACAATCTTTGTCCCCTTGACAAAACTCTTCCGTATTTTAACATGCACTTCCAACTACCATGCAAACTCATATTTAAAAGGGGACTCTAAAACCTGACCAACAACTGAGGTCAGGTACGCGGCCTATAGTTCCCTACCACAGTCTCCCTCCTTTCTTAAACAGCGGTGTTGCATTTGTTAATTTCCAGTTCTCTGAGAACCCTCCTCACTCCAGAGATTTCTAATGCATCATGACCCTCAGCTGCCTCCTTGACCATTCTTGTCTGTAGTACATTCGGTCTGAGTGATTTATCCATCTTCGGACCTTTCAACTTACCTAGCACTCTTTTTTATGGTTGATGGCCATTAATCTCACTTCTGCCCATGTTTCTCTTGAAATTACGCTAAGTTGCTGGTGTCCTCCACTATGAAAACTGATGAAAATTGCCTATTCAGTTCCTCTGCTGTTTCTTTATTCCCTATCATTGTTTCTCCACCCTCATTTTTAGCATTCCAATGTCCACTTTTGTCAACATTTTGATATCTAAAATATTCTATGCAAATAATTCATCAGCGAGCTTACTCTCATACTCTTTCTTATGTCCCCATATTTCTCTTCTTGAATAATTTTATGCTGGTTCTAATGCATTTCCAATCCTCTGGCTTCAACAAAATTTTATGACATTGCATGCTTTTTCTTTTTTCTTTTGATTTCATGCTGTCCCTGCCTTCTTTTGTTAACCATGGTTGTCTCATCGTTTCCTTCGTCTATTTCTTCTTCTGTGGAATTAAGTTCTGCAGTGTCTCCTGAGTCATCCAAGAAACTCCTGTCCTTGATGCTGCACTGTCTGCCATACGAGGCTCCACTTTCCTTTCAATCTTGTTCCATCTGATTGAGTCTTTGCTCTCTCAGATTGTTGGGTAAACTGTATTCTTTAAGGTCACTGCCTCGAATGGTTTCTTTCACTTTCAGAATCCGAATCACATTACACATCACTAAATCCAGAATTGCCCAGAGGCCCGAGTTCAATTCCCGCCTGCAACCTCCCCACTCCCATCAAAACAAAATTTTCAGCCATTCATGTACCTCTTTAATCGTGCATCCCTTGTCCCAATTCGCTACTGGATCAGATAGTGACACAGAGATCATTAACGTTTTGGTTCTCCTTTGTACTTTAGGCCTAGTCTACTCATATTCGTTCATCAGAACCTCGTCGCTCTTTCTACCCAGAAGGAAAAGGGGTTAGTTCTTCTCACACTCCAATGTTCCTCTGCAGCCCAAATGCGAGATCCTAAATCTGGACACAAGGTAACCAAACAGCCTTCGGGCTCTCGATTCTGGCAAAAGAGAACGCCGTGCATTTCTCTGAGTTGTCTCTCCCTGATAACGACTGCACTTTTCTTCTTCATCTTGAATGTCTCCCTCTAACACAGTGCTCAGTTTGCTCATCCTCCTTCCAGTCGCCACTCTCATTCACAGAGGGAACAGGAATCTCAAACCTGAGGGTCTTTAGATTACTTACAGTGTGGAAACAGGCCCTTCAGCCCAACAAATCCACACTGACCCGCCGAAGCACAACCCACCTGGACCATTCCCCTACATTTATCCGTTCACCTAACACTATGGGCAATTTAGCGTCACCAATTCACCTAACCTGCACATTTTGGGGCTCTGGGAGGTAACGGGAGCACCCGGAGGAAACCCACACAAACACAGGAAGAATGTGCAAACTCCACGCAGTCAGTCACCTGAGGCGGGATTTGAACCCGGGTCTCCGGTGCTGTGAGGCAGCACTGCAGACCACTGTGCCACCGTGCCGCCCGCGGCACTTTAGTAATACCTTCTGGTTTTCTCTACATGCCTCACTCATATTCAACAGAGGCAGTTCATCAATGGAGTGGTACTCCCTGTTGAAACAGAGAGTCCACGTAAGTTATTCGAGGATTCCTGGTGTGATTCGGAGATCAGGCTCCAATTCGTCAATGTGAATTCCTCAAACAACTGACATTTGCTGCGGTTATGGTCAGTTTGAACCACAATGGGGTCCATGAGCTGCCATTTAATCGAAAAATCACAAAATCCCCTGGAGTGGCATACGTATTTTAATTACTTACTACTTTATTTTCTTTATTGAAGTTCCGTACTGAAATAGCAACCACCATTTTGGGGGTGTGAGGTGGGTGCAGATAGTCTGAAGAAGTGTTTGGCTTACAGAGAGTACAAAGATTTTAATGACCGCTATCATAGAGGGATTTGAAAATAACGACAATGTTGTTATTTCTCATCTGGCGAGGCTCACTGAGGTCAGTGTGGGTAGTATAATCCTCAGTGTGAGTGAGCACACAGGCATTAGAGTGTTCGGTGAGACGAAAGTTACAGTAATGGTTGAAAGTGCGAGGTAGATCAGGAGTGTGTTAGGGCCATTCTGTCTCGAGGTTACAAAGGATTAGATGAGATTTAGAGCACATGGAGCTGAGTCTGTGCTGGAGTCAGACCGTGTAACTGAAATGGAAATGGAACCTCACAGTAAAGACTTGGCAATGCGAACAAAAGCTAATATATACATTCTACTAAAGTTGTGAAAAGCTTGAGTCAGACAGTTATCAGAGCGAGTGAGGCAATTGGAATAAGGATGTTTGTAACGGACACTGAAGCCAGCAATGCTCAGAGAAAAGATGATTAGGATTATGCCATTTCGTTTTGTGACATTGAATGAAAACATGGCAGGTGTGAAACATTCATCCATCTCAGATTTAAAGCTAAATAGCTGAATGATTGCGCACCAACTACCATTTTGAACATAGTTCTAAAGCTCTACGGCACTTTTCATGGAAATTACTCCAAGGATCGCTCAAGAAAAGACTGCGTTCCAATGTACCAGATTAAATTGGAGGAAATTTCTATTCATGCAGCACTAGATGACAGGACATTGTGACTTGGAGGGACATTTAAAGAAGTTATACTCACAAACGCCAGCTTTCCTGCTCTTTTATAATGGTGGACGTGGCTGATTTTGGGGAAGGCAAAAAAGTAATGGTTGTGCTGTTGGTTAATAAATCCTTTCATTCATCACCGCCTCCTTGTTGAAAACCTTCCCCCCACCCCCCCCACCCCCACCGCTCAGGCCCTCCTCTCACATGAAGGCTCTAAGAGCAAACTGCGTGGCAGTTTTGGAAGACAGCACAGTCATTTGTTTATTTAAATGACAATTACTAGTTATTTATCACTTTTTCTGAGTGTCCATTTGGTGAAAATACTCGATTAATTCAACAGAATTTCACAATCTGTTGTGTGATTGTGTAAAGCTATTTTACGAATTGGAATAACAGAACATTTAGAAACGCATGAAACAATGAAGCAGAATCAGCATGGTTTGTGAGAATGACATCATAAGGCACAAATATATTAAAATACTTCGAGAAGGTATCAACAGTTTAGGTAATGTGGAAACCAACAGATGAAATATATTCGGAATTGCAAATTTAGTCGGCGAGTTATGTGAGATGAATTCATGTGTGATTATTTCATAAGCTCTCTTTATTTAAAAGTGCTTTCCATTTCTCTGTCCTCCACCCTGTGATAAGCTCATGCAGCATTTTTGTCATTCAGATTGATACAGCTCGACCAGTTGTTTTTTTCCACGTCCTTTCTTTCCCAGCAACAGGCTCTGACGTTCCGCTTTTTACTGAGCTCTGAACTCTCAACATTCTCCAGCTCCTCTCCTACGGTCAGAGCTTCACACCCTTAAGATCTAACAGAAATCACTTTAAATTTTCCACTCAATCGCTGAGCGTCCAGTCTCTATTAATTCACTGACATTCGTGACAATTCTTCCTCTTGTCTGCTCTGCCCCCTCTCATTCTATATCCAACTTTACCATTCATCCAGTAAAAGCCAACTCCAAAATTTTGAAAATTGGTGTCCCTGAAAAATGCCTCGAGGCTCCTGTTATTGTCACTGACACAACATCAGTAAATTACCTCAGCCAGAGGCCCGGCATTAGTTTTCACGCATCCACTGGCATGGCCCAATTCTATTTCGGAACACAACCTGGTATCTCCATTACTCCACGATTGCTAAATTATCAGACTGCATATCCCACTCCACTGGATGTTTTATTTAGTCACAGGGCATGGAGGTTATTGGCTCATTCAGCGTTTCCTGCTCATCAAAAGTAGTTAAGTCAAACAATTCCGGTGGATCTGCAGTAACATGTTGACTACACTGACTGTGGACGGGTATCCTTCCCACCGTACTACACTGAACAAGCTGGAGCTTTTCAACACTTTACTCGGGTTATACCTGTTATTGTGAATTCAAAACCAAATCCTCAGAACGTAATCTATATCTCTGGGTTAATTGTCTAGCGATGATAGCTTTACGCTATTTGATCCAATTTAAAATCATCAAAGTCATCAAACTAGTGAGTCCTATCCCTCTACAGGGCAATCGAGACTGCACCAGTCTCAATCTGTCCAAGATCTGGGTCACTGTTTTCAACACAATGAACTCCTCATCATATTTCCACATCATCCTGAAATCTGTTTGCCATTCTCCGGATCATTGCGTGCTTCCATCCCATCTGAGGAAGGATTTTTTTCTGAGATGATTCTCCATGTCCCTGGTCAGCCTCTCATACTAACTCTATACATCATTCCGTCAACCATAAATATAAGATCACACAAAACGCTGGCTTGCATGCACATGCTCGCCCCAGGTTCAACTTGTACATCAATCCCAAACTCACTTCGCACACTTTCTCACGCTCAAGAAAATAACAAACGTTAAAATTTGCATCTGGTTTGTAACTCGTTCATGTCCTCATCACTCTTGTCATCTCCTGTTCTTTACTCTCTGTGATATCTTCACGTTTGACTGTATTGCTCCCTGCGTCTGTTATTTACAATTACACACACTGAGATACCTGCACAGCTGTCATTCTGCAATCGTTAGAATCTCGGATTGTCCATTATAGCCTAGCTTCAGCAGGATATTCTGATATCTCGCCACTATACCTGTCTGCCGCTCCTACTATTAGAAGTATTTGTTCCATTGTACTCATTTTTCAGACATTCAATGGAATATCATCAAATGTGTCTGTCAGATACTGATTTTGCAAACTCTCCTGAAGGCACTGGAGAAGTTTTGTTGCATGAAGCAAGTGGTATGTTGTTCCTCTATTATAACATACAATTTGTTCAAAATAAGATTCTTCAAATAGCGACCAGATTTTCTACAATAATTTTAGGACAGACATTGCTTGTTCATCTAAGCTGTCCCAAATTGTGCAATATAATGTGTAAACATGTGTGGGACACTGGCTCACAGAGAAAGGAACCGGGTTCATTTCCAGACTCGGATAACTGTCTGTGTGGAGTTATCAATCTCTGCCAATGTGTGCTTTGGTTTCCTTCAAGTGCTATTGTTTCCACTGACATTCCAAAGTTGAGCAGTTTTGGCTTATTGGCCATGCAGTACTGGACAGTACCAAGGATGCCTAGTTGATGGATTAGCCATGGGAAATGTAGGGTTTACAGATGTTGGGAACAGATGGCGACTATTGGTGGGATGAGCTCCAGATAGTCAGAATTGGCTTGCTGGGTCGAATGGCCTGTTTCCACACTGGAGGGATTCCATCATTTTTTGGATCTCTTAGAAAAACGGTGACATTTTTCATGTCCGAATGTCATTGCAGCAGCACAGAATGTCTTGGCCTTGGACACTACCCTGATTAACACCTGCTTTGATGTGCTGTTTTTGGGATGATGGTTCACCAAGATTTACAAATGTTTGAGCTGTATGGTTCCAACCAGTGGAGAATTCCCTTTGATTTCAATTGACGGCCGTTCTGCAATAGCTCTTTGATGCTTTACTCAGAGGTGCTGTCATAATGTCAACGGCAGTCAGTCTCAGCTTGTCTCTGGAATTCAGTGTTTAATCCATGTTATACTAATTCTGTGATGAAGACAAAGGTGGGGAGGTCCTAATGGAGAACGCAGCATCCATGAGTTGCTTATTGCTGAGTGAGAACAGCCTGGTAGCTAACAACCTTCCATGACTTACTTGATTGACTTGAGTCGGTTGGGTTTGTATTTGGTCTGCGTTTGTGGACTCGTCATAACAGACATATTTTTAAACTGTATTCGTCAATATCAATTTTATAGTTATACAAGGGAGGTTTCACTGAGTATGATGACCATTCATCATCATATTGAACGACAGGGTAGACACAAAGGGTCAAATAATCGCCTCCTGTTCCATTATTTATCCGCTGCTAGTCTTAGAATCGTCTAACACACTCAAAAATGTGTTGTGAATCATGGATTCTGTGCTTCGACCAACCTTTCACACTTTTGACTGAAGACGATTGGCAGTGCTTTCGCATTGCTATCTGCACGGATTGTGCTTCAATCCCCCATCTCCGAAATGACCGAGACAGTCCTTGAGATGAATAGTTCATTTCCATTCTGCTTTGTTCTGACTGGGTACAGCGATAACATTCACCCTCACAGCTCCATGCCACTAGCAGAATCAGCCCGTTCCTCATTTAAGCCATTCACCCCATTAGTGCCTGTTCTAACATTCAAAAAAATCAAGGCTATTCTGTGGCCGAATTACATTTAGCACATGGCACTTAGCACCTTTATTATCTATCTCAGATTTAAATTTAAGGAATGATACTGTGCCCACTGCTGCTTCCGCAAAAGAGTTCTAAATATTTGCCAAGCTCTGTCAATTAAAGTGCTTCCGAACTCAACTCCTGGGTGGTCTGGGCCTAAATCTCAGATTATTCCCATTGTCAACGCACAATGATTTTAATAAACACCCAACGCCTCATTAACCACAGAGACTGAGGTGCAAAAAGCATCTAAGATCACCGCATTGAGGGTGTTAGCGAGTTCAAGCTTCAGATTTCAGTTACTAATAGGATGATTGTCTTGACCAGTTTTCATATTCCAAAGTACAGGATGGAAATTTCATTGTCGAGAGATATCGATCGTCTGATCCCCTCCAGTAGAAACACATCGATTACACCAGGAAGCAGCCCTCTGTGAGGATACATACAAAGCAATACTGCAGCCTCTGTGCCATTTACTTAATCACTTCCGTTTCATTTTGGAAACCCATTCAGGCCGAGCCGAAAATTGTCTGCCTGTGTTGTAATCATGGCTGTAGCTTTACAGCACCATCATTGCATTAAATATTGGTCGAGTCGTTCAGGTTCTGGGCGTAAAAGGCCAATGGTTACAAATCTTGCTGACATTATTTCTCATCATGAACAAAGTTTAGCTAAGTTTCCACAGAAATAATTAACCAGCAGCTGGAAGAAATGCTTCCAAATATATCTGTGAGATGATGTGTCTTGAAAGAAAAACAAAGAAAGAAAGAAAGAAAGAAAGAAAGAAAGAAAGAAAGAAAGAATGGATGGAGGATTGCCGCTAGGCTTTTAATTTGTAGACGGCTTGACCAATCCAATGCTTCCCCGTATACGGCTGCCTCACCCTCAGGGAAATCTCCGAGGCTTCCTGCCTCACAATGATGTCTGATAATAATTGTCGGTGTGTGGTCCGAGGGAGATGGGCTGGACTCCATTAAGAGCCCTGTCACAAACAGTACTGAGGAAACGAAAAGTACACTGTGTGACTGCTTCACGGGACATCTGCCCTCTGTCCTCAGAAAAGGCTCTGAGCTTCCAGTTGTCTGCCACTATAAGACAACTCTCTGTTCCATGGCTAACATCTCTGCGTCAGTCTTGCTGCAATGATCCAGGAAAGCTCAGCACAATTTGGAAGAGCAACAAATCATTATCCACTTGGAAACCTTGCAGCCCTCCGTTTTCAATATTTACTTCAATAATTTGCGAGCTTAAATCTCCTTTGTCCTGGCTCCCAACCCATCCGCCAAACCTAGTTATCACACAGCCTGCTGTTACACAAATCTCAGTGTTAACCTCGAACCGAACACATTAACAGCTATTCACCCTCTTCTATTAGATGATTATCACTCCTTTGTTGATCCAACTGCTCTTCTGTCTCTTTGGATTCTATCCCCAGCTATTGTTTCCCCCTCACTTTCGCGACCAACCTGCGACCTTCACACTATATTCTAGACATAAACCGATACATATTAATCTACTATCAGTTCTGAGGAAGGGTTATCGGACCCAACATGTTAACTCTGATTTCTCTTCCGAGATTCTGTCAAACCTGCTGAGATTTTTCAGCAACTTCCGTGAACATGACTTAGCCGTGGGTCCCGTGGGACTGAAACATTCAGTGGAATGTTATTTCATCTCCAGTGATTTACATTAATACTTTATAGTCACTGGCACTTCGGCGAATGGCCTCAAGTTAATCAACTGTCCTGGTATTACGCTTTTATTTCTGATATTCATGACGCTTTCCTTGGTGAAATTAGAGAAACATTGTGTTCTGATTGCTAAACCTACTATAAAATAACCAGAAAATGAGAATGGAAAACAATCGTGTTTTTTTTAAAAAACACCTCACAGGTCCCATTTCTCCTGTTCGCTGAATTCCTGGTTGCACCCTGTGACTTACAGTTTGGAGTCAGAGTACCCTCAGGCAAACGTATGGAGGAGGATTGGAAAGTGAGAAGTTGACAATTTCGAAATGATGTGCAGACAGACAGAAGGGCAAGTTATTCAGAGATGGATGAAGAGAAAGAGATACGGGGCAGGCATAAGCTTTTGACGTCTGTTGTCAGTCATAATTTGAAGTTATTGTAGTGCGATCACTTCACTTAATTCTGCAGAGCAGTGAGAGATTAGGTGTGGGCTTGGAGCGCAACGGTCCAATGTCTGACGCCAGTGTAGACTATTTCATCTTCAAATCGCGTTTATGTCATGGTGCTTAATAAACATTCAACTCCCTGCGTTTAACATCATTAAAGTGTAAGTTCTCTGTGCATGTTTAAAAATTAGAATCTTCTGTCTATTTACTTTGGATAGGTCCTGAGAGTTCCCTGTCAGTTTCATGAAAAATGTTTCAATGATATGCACATTGTTTGGGTGAATGCTGAATATACCACTCTCCCCACAGCGCCATACTGTGAAAACTAAAATACAAATTGCTCCATCTGGGGTTTAAGCCCACAGCTGCCTCCCTTCGGGCAATCAATTCGTTCAGTTGATTAGATCGCGGTCTTAATAACGTTATGGTTAAACTAAGGAGTACTTGATCTATGGACACCCAACATTATTATTCAACAGAACAAAAAATACCAGGTCCTCCTGTTACACATTAGTGACCGGGATTTCAGAAAGAAATGTTTCAAACGATAGTTTCGTAGAGATGCAGAGTATGGGACTGACAAAAGATTTGACTCGTCCATGCCGAGCAGTTAACTGAACCTCATCTGGTCTTATTTGACAGGACTTGGCCAATATCATTCGAAACCTTCCTATTCATATACCCATTCAGATGTCTTTCAATGTTGTAATTGCACCTGCCTCCACCACTTAATCTGGCAGCTCATTACATACACACATGACGTTCCGTTCTGCATGTCTGAGTTCCCCCTCAGATTCCTTTGAAATCTGTCCCCTCTTACCCCAAAACTATGCCCTCCCTTGCTGGACTTTACCATCACAAGGAAAATGCTTTGTCTATTTATCCTAACCACGCCGCTCATGATATTATAAATCTCTGTAAGTTCTCTGCTCAGCCTCCAACTCTCCAGAGAAAACAACCCCGACCTAGTTAGCATCTTCCCGTAGCTCAAATCCTCAACTTTGGCAACATCGGTGTCAATCTTTTCTGTAACCATTCAAGTTACACAATATCCATCTGATATTGTGAAATAATTCAGAAGTCACCGAATCAATGTCCTGAACAGCTCCAACGTTGCCTCCCAAATCATATTCTTAGTGGTCTGACCAAAAAAGGATAGCATACCAAACTCGTTCTTCACTGCCTTATACCTGCGACTGCTTCTTCAAGGAAATACAAACCTGTGCACAAAGGACACTTTCATCAGCACACACCGCAGAAACGTACCATAAAGACTGTAAGACCTTCTCTGATATGCTTTTCCAAAGTGTAGCATCCCACATTTTTACTAAATTAATCTCCATCGACCATTTATCGACAGATTTGTCCATCTCATTAACCTTCTTCGATGTCTACTACACCACCAATTTTGGTGTCATCTTCAAACTTCATGTAAATCATTTATGTTCATGACGAAAAACAGTGGATACAGCACTGATTCCTAGGAAACACCACTGAACACAGGCGTACAATTTGAAATGCAACCCTCCTCCACTACCCTCTGCCACTTTTGTATTTAAATGGCTATTCTGTCTGTATTCCATGAAATCAACCTTCGCAACCAGTCTACCATAAGGAAGCTTTTCGAACACCTTACTGATTTACATAGAGATCACATCCACTGCTCTTCCCTCAGCAATCTTCGTTTGTTTATTCTTCAAAAACTCAATCAAGTTATTGCTTTCCCAGGCATAAAAATATGCAGACAATCCCCAATCAGCCCTTGACTTTCTGAAAACATCTGAATCCTATTCCTCAGGATTTCCTCCAACACCTTGCCCAGCAACGTCAGGCTCACAGTTCCACTGTTCCCTGGTTTTTCCTTCCCGTTTTTCTGAAATAGCGGTGGCATGTTAGCCAACCTGCAGACTTCTGGCACCTCAACAGCGACTATCAAATATACAAATGTCTCAACAAGGAGTCCACCAATCACTTCCCTGATTTCGCATAGAATTCTACAGTATACTTGATTGGTTCCTGGAGATTTATCCACTTTAATTTGTTTCAAGGTATACAACAATGGGAAACGTCAGCCAACGGGATAATTGTGGTAATGCAGGAATAAATGGGGACATTGGTGCAGTGTGTTACTAAACGGGAGAGCCTGTACCGTGTGGCACTCATTGAGAGAATTGATGCAGTGTACTATTAAATGGGAGCATTGAGGCAGTGTACCACTAAATGGGAAAGTTGTGCCTTGTAACATTAAATGGATGAATTGGTACAGTGTTCCAACAAGTGGGAGAATTGCGGTAGTGAAGCACTAAATAGGAGAACTGGAGCAGTGTAGCACTAAATAGGAGAACTGGTGCAGATTTGCACTAAATGTAGCACAAATAGAGAACTGGGACAATTTTGCACAAAGTGCTAGAACTGCTGCAATATAGCTGTAAGTTAGAGAATTATGAAAGAACAACACTGAATGGAGGAATTGGGGCAGGAAAATACTAAATGGGAGAATTGGGTTGTGGCATCAGTAATTATGAGAATTGGTGTAGGGTAACACTGAATAAAGACATTTTTCAGGACACAAGTTAATGTGGTAATTGGTACTGGGCAACAATGAATTGGAAAATTATTGCTGAGCATCAGTAAATTAGAGAAATGCAGCGACTTCGATAAACTTCAAGAACTGGAGCAAATGGGAGCACACGGACAGCAATTCAGTAAAAATGGACAAATGTTGCAAAGAAATTGTGGTGGATATTCGATTCAGGGCAACAAAAAATGAGAGAGTAAGTGCAATTCAACACTAATGCAAAAGTATGGTAAAAGCACAGCATGTTAGGCAGCATCGGAGGAGAAGGAAATTCGATGGTTAGCGCAAAAGACCTTCATCAGGAATTGTCTTTTTCTTGAATGCTGCCTGGCCAACTGCGCATTTCCAGCACCACATGCTTGACTCCAATCAATCATAAAATAGAGGGATATGGACTGTGCTTATTCAGATTACATTTATGTCAAATGACGTCATGTAAACCATATTGGGCGAAGGGTCTCTTCCTGCATTGTTCTATGTTCTGATCCATGTGCAAAGTAAGTGTACTGATATAAATCTATCAAAAATAGGTGCTGGCTAACAACATTGGCGACACTGAATAACGCCAAAATGCATGTTTCGTGCGATGATACCGATATTTGTATTTTGATGCTGAATTTCTGACTTTGTAATTTAATGATTGTGAAAGAACACATTGTTGTAAGCTTGGAAAGTCATTAAGTTCAAGACTTTCCTCCAAGTGCTCGAAAGTTGATTGGTATAGATATAGTGTTACTCATTCATTTGGATCAAGACTCCATCTGCGCTGTGTCCATCTATGACCACATTATATACATTTTGTTCGTACCAGGACTGTGGAAATTACAATTGTGTGCAATGGTAACATCTACTTCCAATATACATCGATCAACCATGACAATTTCCTCCAAGCCCTCAGTTTCTTCCTCTCACGCCAACCCAAACAGTATCTTTGGACTGACAACACTCATGCGCCTGGTTGAACCTGTCCTCAACCTCAACAGTTTCTCCTTTGAATATTACCATTTCCTCCAGATCAAAATGTTAGCAATGGGTGTTCAGATGGCGCCCATCTATGCCTCCCCTTTCATAGAGTCCGTCGATGAGTCCATGTTCCACAGATACACCAGCATCTTTCACCACCTTACCAAACCTGCGACATCAATGACAGTATCAGTGGCACCACGTGCTCCCAAAGGAACCTGAAGCGTTCATCAACTTCATTAAGACGTTCACAAACGAGCGTACATTCACGTGGAGTGTCTCCGACATCTCCCTCCTCTCATTGTACCTCTCAATTTCGTTTTCCGGGTACTGACTTAAGATGGGCACCTACAAACTGACTCCAACAACACTCCACATCCTTATCTGTTTTCTTTAAGGATCATTCCATCCGTGAGTCCCTTGTTGGGTCCAAGTCCCGTGCTAACTCACCCTTCACTCTCTGCACATTCATCTGTCATGGCAAAATTGCAAAGCCTGCGTCCTAACCTTCCCCTTACCTCTGCCGAAGGTCCTAAAGGATTCTTCCATTCCCGTTATGTATCTACCTGTGTTTCCACTGTCGTCATCTACTGTGTTTGCTGCTGCAGATTTCTTTTCCTCAATAGTGCGGTGATAGGATGCTAACTTGCAGAACATTTCAGGGAACATCTCAAGGACACACTTACGAACCAACCCCAGTGCCCTGTGGCCGAACACTTTAACTCCTCCCTCCCAATCCATGGAGGACATGCAATTCCTGGGCCTCCTCCACCACAAAATCCTTATTATCCGACGCCTGGAAGAATAACGCTTCATCTTCCTCCATCAGAACTTTCAACTACTCGGGTCAATGTGGATTTTACCAGGTTCTTATTTTCCCCTCACCCACTTTATCCCTGGTCTAACCTTCTAACTGGACACTGGCCTCTTGACCACCTTCCTACTTGTCCACTTTCCTTTGTACCAGTCCGGTCAACTGCCTCTCCGTGCTATCAAATTCACCCCCAACTTTATCTACCTATCGCATTCTGAGCGACATTTCCCAGAGCCACACCTTTCCTCCCATTTTCCTCTCAGCCACTTTTGGCCTCAAGCCTCATTCCTGATGAAAAGCTGATGCGGGTAATGTCGACTCTCGTGCTCCTTGAATGCTGCCTGACCGACGGCGCTTTTCCAGCACCACATTCTTTAACTTTGATCTCCAGCATTTGCAGCCCTCACTTTCTCCTCATTGCAAGGAACATTCAGCTCTGAAAATCGTTTACTTGAAATATTCCATGATGATATGAAATAAGATAGAGTCTCATCATTTATTCATTTTGTAAGTCAGTGGGGACAGGTCGAAGAAAGTAGCTCATATTCTACACTTTTGGAATGAAGGTCAGCAATTCTGTGACAGGGAGATCGCGACAATACGTAGTACGATCTGTGCATTTACATCTACTGCAGCATGACCACTTGAGGCACACGCAAAGTGTAGTTTCAAGGACATAAATTAGTTCGATTGCCATGAAGCCTTCTCGATTTGTGTTAACTGTGTAATTAGGGAAGCATCATTCATCCAGAAATATGTTTCCAATTATGTGGCACTACTGGTCAGGTAAATACTCAGATTCTCCACAGAAGACTTGATCCGATAATTGTTAGCAAAATGCATCAATTAAATGAATGGGATGCAGTTCTCTTTGGTCGACCAAATGACAGAGAGGCTAAGACCAGAATCTGAATTGTCCATTGAGAAGTACATGATGAAAAGTCTTTTGCGAGGCACGTTCAAGGCTGAAACAGCAAATGACAAGATTATCATTGCACATGTTGCAGGATGAGTTTCACTTACGTACTATGCAATTAATGCGAGGGGAAACAAGTAAAGAGGAGGGTGGGGATTGCTGGTAAGTCAACGTAACATGTATTAACTATGAATTTTTCATTTTAATTGTGTTCTTCACATTTAAGTTTGATGTGATCTCTTTCTGTTTTCAATCACATACGATACTCAACGTTTACTGGACACATGTTAATGTGAATTGTTGGAACTCCAAATTGACAAGTAGTTATATTTGATGGATTTCGTCCCAAGGATCACGAAACGAATGTCGACTGAGGTTGCTGTGCATCAGTTTTAGTTTTGCAAATCTCATTATATTAGTGCAAGATTCCTTTAAATTGTCTAACATATAACGTAAGTCATTCATTTGTTCATACCGTAGAATGTGCAAATACAAAGCAATTAACGTCTACTATTTGTAAATTTGAGAAGCTTTAATACTAAAGACGTTGTAAATTCGCAGTCGGGTATGTTCCAGGTTTACAGGCAGAACGAACATGGTTTTGCTGAAATTATATCACGTTCAACTAATTTATGGACTTACTCATAGATGTAAAGTTTTAAAGGGGAGCAAGATGATTTATATTACTTCGTTTTCCAAAACAAATCTTATTCACGGTAAAAGATATTCACATAAAATCATGATTCGGAATCTAATTATTTGTGTTGTCAGCAAAGCATTATCATTGAAGGAAGAGTGACTTGGTGACACGAAGATAAAGAGCAGAATAAATTATTTTTACATCATGCTGGCGGATATCGGATGCATTGTGTCGATATGTATCAGCGCTGGGACTTCAAAGTTTTCTAACTGGTGGAAAAAGATTTGACTGAATGAATGAAAGTTACTACCGTTGAATTTCATGATAATACAATGATAGTTCGGAAAGTGAAGTTTGGAAAGGAGACATGTTGAGTTGAATGCAGAATAGGGAAGTTATAGTTCAGTTTTGGATTCCATCCGGAGGACTGCATAAAATGGAGACTGCCGTAAATACCAAAGAATGCTAATTGTTTGAAAGGATTTCAAAGAGATTTATCTTACTTGTAACAGCAATGAGGTGATTGTCTTTTGTCTAATGAAAGTCTACTTGGGCCTGTATGCGTGTGATATTTCGAAGAGTCCAAAATGACTCATTGCAAAATGTAATATCCTGAGGAGCACCGGGCTGCTGAATTTGGGAATTAATTCCCTCTTTGGGAGAATACAGAGCGAGAGATCTTCAATTTGTTTTTTAATGAATATACGAACATAAGACTGAGGAACAGGAGGAGGTCCCCTGGACTGTCAAGCATACTCTGCCAGTCAATAACATCATGAATGAAACCTCCTCACCTCACTCCACTTAATCCGCACTCTCACCGAAACCCTTAAATCATTTCTTTTCTCAAAACATCTAAGTATCTTAGTTTTAAAAACAATTACTGAATTAGTGACAACTATTCCACTTGGCAGGGAATTCCATAGATTCACAACCCTCTTCGTGAAGACGTTCCTTTTCAGTTCAGTTGCAAACCTGCTTCATGCTGTAGTCCTAGTTTCACCTGCCATTGGCAGCATCATCTCTACGTCTATCTTCGGGTTTTCCTTCATAAATTTATATATTCCTGTAAGATTCTCCCTAATTCTTCTAAATTGCAATGAATAGTTTCCACGTCTACTCAGTCACTCCTCATAAGCCAAACCGCAAAACTCTGGAATCAGCCTAATGAACCCCCCTGGTACCAATATATCCTCTCTCACGGAAGTTAGCCAAGGAGCAGTATTTCAGATGTCAACTCACCAGCACCTGATACTGCTGCAACTTAACGACCCTGTTTTAAACACAATCTCTTCAGATATTAAGAACAAATTTCCATTTTCCTTCTTGCTTTCCCATAGTAACTGCAGGGCAAACTTCTGTGATTCATGCGCAAGGACACCCAGGTTCCTCTGCACAGCAGCATGCTGTAACGTTTTCTTCCCATTCAAGGATAGTCCTGTTTCCTGTTACTCTCACCAAAACGAATGTCTTCGAATTTACTATTATTGTTTCCCATCTGTAAGACGTTTGCACATGTATTTGTGTTCCTTTGCAAATTTTACATCCTCACCACCCTTTGTCCTGCCACACATCCCAGTCTCACCTGCAAACTTTGACAAACTACACGTGATCAAAACGTCTTTAGAATGTATGAATAATTGTTGTCCCGAAAATGATCCTTGAATAAATAGATGGATCATTTAAAACAAAAATGAGGAAAAGGAAAAGTTTACCAGCAAAAATTGTACTTTTTAATTCCTTCCATAGAAATGCAATATCTGACAAACAGATAAATTGTAATGCCACTCTGCGGTGAAGAGATCTTCGAATGACAAATGCCTCGAAGAATATTGGTGTCATGCAGTGAAGTTCAGTTAACTACAAAATCAGTTCAGCCAAATCGTTATAGAATCGTGGAACAGATGCGAATGTGTAACTGGCCTGCTGTTGTTCATTGTTCTTTGCAATGGTATTCATTTTTCGTCAACGCATGAAACTGCTGTTTACAACACCAAAAACGAGCAAGACTGAATATTTTTGGATTCATTAAATGTCAACAAGTGTCACCTTAAATAAAAAAATGACTGCCTCATTTCAGTTCAGAAGATAATTCGTTTCAATATATCAAACAGTTTTACGCTTGTATACCGAGGCACCAATGTTTATTGGTAGAATTAAAACATGAAGTGGACACTGATCCGAATCATGTGCACGCCCTTTGCTGTGCTTTTGCAAGAAGATGACGAGTGCTGAGAAAAATATATTGGGCGTTTTTTTGCCCCCAGAAAGTAGAACATATATCAACAGAACTGTTCTCAGATTGAGAAGAAATCCTCAAGAGTTGTTTTAGCTTTGGAACTTTACATCATATCACTCATGTTATCTTTCCTTCTCATGACTCCTTAAAATCTTTGGAAAACGTTAAAGACAACACTTCCAGATTGTTTAAATAGAGATTATTATTGCAGCCATTCAGTGTTAAAATTACATACATTGCAAGACAGGTGGTTATAATTACCGAGTCATTTTCGTGACTGTAACGAAGACAGAGGCATTTAGTGTTGTGAGTAAATGAACGTAAATGAAATGTGGTAGTGAATGTTTTCTGCTTATTATAAATGTAATTTTAATCCATTGTAACGTCATAATAATTCCGGCAGCATCTGAGGATCAGGATTAATCGGCGTTTCGAGCAAAGGCCCTAAATCAGGATGTTTTCAGATGAAGGGAATATGCCTGAACCGTCGATTCTCCTGTTTCCCGATGTTGTCTGAACTGCTGTGCTTTCCAAGCAAACAGTCTCGACTCCATCATCTGCAGTTCTCACTTTCTCCTACATTAGTTTAAAGTGTTTTTATTCATAAATGGAACTATCTTTGCATATTGACTGATCATTCTTTAAAAGGGGGGATGTGAAGATGTGGCTTGAAAGCGTGCATTTTGTTTTGATTTTCTATGATATTTCCTCTGCGAACTGTCGATTCGAATTCAATGAAGTAAATGGCTTGTTATGTCTTTTTTAAAGTTGAACCCTTGGAAATAGGCTGGAATGGGTGGAGTCAAGCAGAAACAGAGGCAAGAATCTTTATTTTTGTTTGTTTCAGGAACAATTGCTGGATCTTCAGCAGAGAACTGGAAGTTTCCCTATGTCCGTTCGAGCTATACTTTCTCCGTCTCTTTATTTATCTCTCTCAGGTGTGTCTCTTCATCTTTTTAAAAAATTATTGCCATGAGAATTGCCTGTGAGCCATTCTATGTTTAATGTATTTTATTTTATTGCTAATGGCATGTTTTGGGATGATTTTGTTTTCAAAAAAATACTCTTTATTGTTAAATAATCTAATGTTCTGTTACGTTTTTCGATCGAGTTGTTGCCTTTTTGTTCTTCCCTTTAATACATTTTAATTGTGAACAAAGTATGTGTTGTTTCGAGAAAGTGAGTTTGATCAATCGACTTGCATCCAGAATATAACGCCTGACACTTGTCTTTATAAGAAGAAAAGCTACGGTCGACAGCTATTTTCCTAATTTAGCACATATTGATGGAGTGAATACTGAAGGACAGAATTTGCACGTATTTGCAAAGGCACGGAATGATTAGAGATAGTCAACGTGGCTTTCAGCTTGGGAAATCATGTCTCGCGAATTTGATTGAGCTTTTTGAAAATTAACAAAGACCATTGATGGGGTCAGAACGGTGAACCTGATCTGTCTCGACTTCAGTAAGGCGTTCGACAATGTTTCTCATGGGGGAATTGTCAGCAAGATTAGGTTGCATTGAATACAAGGAGAACCAGCCACGAGAATACAGAACTGGCTGGAGGATGGAAGACAGATGGTGGTGGAGGTTGGTTTTTCAGGTTGGAGGTCTGTGACCATTGGTGTTCCATAAGGATCGGTACTAGCTCCACGACGTTTTGTCAATTTTATAAAGTATTTGGATGCAAACATAGGAGGCATAGTTAGTAAGTATTCAGATGACAACAAAGTTCGACGTGTAATGGATGGCGAAAAAAAGTACCACAGATTAAAACGGGATCTTGATCAGATGGGCCAATGGGCTGAGGAGTGGCAGATGGAGTTCACTTTAGATAAGTGCGAGGTGTTGCATTTGGCAAAGCAAGACTTACCAGAACTTATGAATGGCAACACCCAAGGATGTGTTGTTTAACAAATAGATCTTGTAGTGTAGGTTCATAGCTCCTTGAAAGTCGAGTCGCAGATAGATAGATACATGAAGAAGGCGTTTGGTCTGCTTTACTTTATGTTTCCGAGCACTGAGTAAAGGAGTTCAGACGTCATTTTGCTCCTGTATAGGACGTTGGCTGGACAACGTTTGAATATATTGCGTGCAATTCTGCTCTACTTCCTATCGGAAGAATGCTGTAGAACACGAAAGGGTTCAGAAAAGATTGACAAGGATGCCGTCACGCTTGGAGCTACTGGAGGAGGCTGAATAGGCTGGGGCTCTTTTCACTGGAGTATCGAAAGCTGAGGGTGATCATATGGAGATGTATAAAATCATTGAGGGAATAGATAGGATAAAGAGACAAAGTCTTTTCCCTTGGGTGGAGGAGTCCAGAGCTCGACGTCATACATTTAGGGTGAGAAGGGAAAGATATAAAAGGGAGCTAATGGGTAACGTGATCAAGTAGAGGGTGGTGCCTGTGTGGAATACACTGCAGAATAAGTGTTGGAAGGTGGTACTATTGCAACGTTTTTAACTAGATGGGTATTTGAATTGGAAAGGTTTAGAGTGATATGGGCCATGTCTCAGCAAATGGGTCAAGATTATGTTGGGATATATCGTCAGCATAGCCAAGTTGGACCAAAGTGTCAGTTTCCGTGCAGTACATCTCGATGCCTCTATGTAGAGTCTAGAACATTTTAAAAGTTACATTCTCAAAATAACTTTTAGCAATAAGTGTCATCTCAGCTCAGATATGCATTGAAGGGATGAAGTTAAATTGTGTCTGTGCCTCAATATTAGTCAGACTGATTCTATTGCAGTAGGATGAGTTACAGAATATTGCAAGGATTATTGTATTTTTCGAGCAAATTAAAATTTAATTCTGCCAGTACAAATCCTCTCCACAAACATGCATATGTTTGCCTGCAGGGCAGACCGAGTGGATGTGTTGGTGTGGGCGTGGGGGTAGGAGTGTGAGATTCCATGAGAGAGTGCTTCTGCGTAAGAGAGGGTTTACGTCAGTGTGTGGGTGTGTTTCTGTGCACGCTTGTGTGTGTGTGTTCGCGTGTGTGAGTATATATATTTCAGTGGGGTCGCCTGCAGTGTGACATGAACCCAAGGTCCTGGTTGAGGCCTTCCCCATGGGTATCGAAATTGGCTATGAGACTCGACTCAGGCACTCTGCGTTTTTGCTTGTCCTGCAGTCCACCTTGGAAGATGGTCACCCGAAGGTCTGAGGCCGAATGTCCCTTACCAATCAAGTATTCTCCGACTGGAAGGGAACACTCTTCCCAGTGACTGGTGAGAGTTGTACAGTAATCCGTTGTTGCACCATCTGCTCCTTCTCGCAAATGTGCCTTGCCTCAGGACATCCTTGCCTGGAGTGTATAAGATAGACTGCGTTTGCTGAGTCACAAGATAACCTGCCACGAACATTATGGGTGGTGTCTCCAGGTGTAATTGTGGTATCTGTAGCGACATGCTGACACTGCGGCAACGAATGAATGAACATCACATTTTGAACCTGACATTCCCCGGAACATTTGTGTACCTGACATTCCCGGAACAATCTGCGCACAGCATTCTCGAACTAACGTTCCCCAGATCATTCTATACCCAACAATCTTCACACGACATTTGCCAGAACATTCTGTAAGTAACATTCCCTAGATCATTCTATACCCAACAATCTTCACCCGACATTCCCCAGAATTCTGTAAACAACATTCTCCCTCAGATTCTATACCCAGCATTACCCGGAACATTCTATAACTGATATTCCCCGAAAAAAACTGCACCCAAAATTCTATAACCCACATTCCCTGGAACATTCTATACCCAACATTCTGTACCTGACATTCCCAGGAATATTCTGTAACTGACATTCTCGGAAAATTCTATGACTAATATTTCCCAGAACCGTCTGTCACAGCCATTCTCCAGAGCATTCTATACCCGACATTCCGACGAAAATTCTGTAAACGACATTCTCCAGAATTTCCTATGTCCGACATTGTCTGGAGCTTTCTATTACAGGCATTCGCTAGAACATTCTAAAACTGACATTCTCTGAAACATTCTCTCCCTGACATTATCTGTGTATGGCCTGATGTCAGTGAATTGAACATAACATAAGATGGCGAGGGAAGCAATCCGGTTCCAGGGAGAATGAGACACTGCTTCGAAGGCCCATACGGTCGTTAAAGAGTGCAAAATGTTTGGCATATGTTTCTGTTTCATTACAACATCGGATGGACCACAATCGAGACTAAGAAACAAAAATTTCCAATGTCCGGTGTCTTTAAGGAACTGGGAGAGAATCCTGCAGTGCAGCAATGTTTTCACCCTCTGCATGAGGCACATTAGACAGTCACCCGTTTCTGCTCTCGAGTAATCGACTGTTTGGGAATGTTCTAGAAATCATCTCTTCTTATGAATGGGTCTCTGCGTGTTTGGGGAGGGAGGATTTCCTGTGTTTTATGATGCATTTTTATCAGTAATTCAGACCTGCCCATTTGTTGTTTCAGTTCAAACTACATGAAAAAGTCTCTGAATGTAGTGACACATTTGAAAATCTCACTGTGTCCACAATCACACTGGTCACTTTGCTTTCAGGTGGATGTTTAACGTGTTTGTTTTCCTTCCTTATAGTTAACATAGTGACGTCCTAAGTCCTGCTTTATAAAAATTGTGGATTGTCTCCATGTGTCAGGCGCTACCTAGGGGCCATAGCGGTGTCGGTCTCCTGGTCATTGTCCTCGACCTTATAATGAGACACATTCCCAGTGTTTATGAGGAGCAGTTTTATTTCCTGGAGTCCATCCCCGTGTGTAATAGTCATGCCGTCCTGCTTTATGCAGCCACTGACTGTTCTGTCTGGTTCACCATCAGTTTCACCTTCGATCGGTTTGAGGCCATTTGTTGCCAGAAGTTGGAAAGTAAATATTGTTGGAGAAAACGGCGGCTGTGGTTCTCGGTACAGTGACTGTGCTGAGCTGTTTAAAGAACATTTTCTGGTATTTTATGCTCACAGCTCAGTATCAGCTCGGGAATGTCTCCGGTTTTGTGATGTAGCACTCGATGTTCGATCCTACTATGTCTGGGTCACAATCATTACCTCCGCCATATTCTAACTCCGGCTCTCCAATTTCTCCTGATTGTGCTGCTCAATGTTTTCACCGTCAGACATATTTTTAGCAACGAGCAGAGCCCGCAGGATACTCCGGGCTCACACCAATGGTAATGCTCAGTCTGACACAGAAATGAGAAATCGAAAAAATCCATCATTTACTGTTTGTGATCTCGGCCAGTTTCATCCTGTTATGGTCCACGTTAATGGTGTATTCTATATGGCGGCGGGTGCATGAATTTGGGTATATTCCGTGTCTCTAGATTTCTTTGTCCAAGAAATGGGTTTCATGATGCAGCTCCTTAGGTGCTGCACAAACACCGCAATTTATGCTGTGACCCAGACAGCAGCTGAAAAATGTGCTGAAGTGTCCCCTTACCAAAATTCAACAATCAATCAAATTCACTCCTTAATCAAGCTATCCGGGATTTTCTATTTCAGTTAAATGTTTCAGCAAACGATCCGTCTGTTGTGATGGTAGTGATGGTTTGCCCAACCTTATGCCACAGAGGGCTGCAAGGACCCATTTTAATGTTTCACTCAACTCAGGGGCCAGAGTGAAAAGGCAACATCCCACAGTCTGCATCGATCACTTCAATTTGGACACAATGAAAGGATTCTTTTAAAAGTACCAGGCAGAATAGTGAAATATGGTGCTGTTTTTGTTTGTGTGAAAGAAACTTAGCTGAAAGGGACCGACTAAGCCAAAAGTCCTGGTCCTCAGGGAAGGGGAGGGGACCAGATCCTGAACTCAGGAGTTGGGTCAAAGTCACTGTTCTTGCTTTCCGCTCTGGGTGCACACTGAGACCTAACCTTGAGCAATATTCATCTCTGTACACTAATCCCCAATTCTCTGTCCAACCGCATCTGTCTCTCTATATCTCTCTCCCTCTCCATTCCACACTTTCAACCCTCCCCTTACGCACTTCTTGCACTGTCTCCGCATCTCCACTCGCCCTGTCTTTCTCCTCATTTCTCTCGCTCTGTCCACACGCTCTCTCTTTCTCTGCCCCATTGTTTTTTAATCTGTCTTCCTCCTTTCTCTCATACAGACCGTTGCGGCCAACGCTTCCAATCTTCTCTATTTCCCTCAACATTCTCACACTCTCCGGCTCCCTCTGTCTTGTACGTGCCTTTCTTTCTCTCCACCATTTCACTCCTACCACCCCCCTTATCTCTCTATCATGTCTTCACGCCCTCCCCCCTCCCTCGTCCTTCCCCAGCCTCTGAACCCACCTCCTCTCTCTGGGTCAGATAAAGTGGCAAGGACAAGCGAGAAAGATTGTGCCAGATAGAGGGGGCGGGAATAATCGAGATTCAGTCATAGGGATGGGGTTGTGAGAGAGCAAGAGTCAGACAGAGGGAGAGGGAACGAACGAGAGAGGGGTAAGGAGAGAGAGTCAGAGGCAGGGAGAGGGTGAGAGAGAGAGTCAGACAGAGGAAGAGGGACAGAGGGAGAATCAGTCATCGGTAGATGGCAGAGAGTGAGAAAAACGTAGATAAGAGAGGGAATTAGACATTGGGAGAAAGAATGAAAGTCAAACGGAGGAATATGGACAGATATAGAAGGGTGTGAGGAGGGACGGAGAGGAAATCAAGGAGAGAGTCAGGCAGATGATTAGGGAGAGAAACAAGGAGGCGAGGAGAGAGAGAAAGAGAAGGGGAGTGAGATAGAACGGTTGAGAGGGAGAGAGACTGATGTGGTGAGAGAGAGGGGAAAAGGCGAGAGAGATTGGGAGGGTGGGAGTGGGCCAGGGAGAGGGGAGGGAGAGAAAGTAGGGGTAAAGAGAGTGGGAGTGGGTGAGAGGGATAGAGAAGTGGACAAGAGCGGGGAGGGGGAGAGAGTGGGAGAGAGAGAGAAAGTGGGAGGGTGGAAAGATAGAGAAAGAGGGTAGGAGGGGAAGGGAGAGACAGAGAGGAATGGGAGAGAGAGGGGGAGAGAGAGGGAGGGACGTGAGGCATGGGAACAGAAGGATGGGGAGTGTGAAAAATATGGGAGGGCGCGAGAGAGGTCGAAAGGCAGAAGAGAGAGAGGAGGTGAGAGAAAGATAAAGTGAGACAGAGACAAGGGAAGAGAGAGAGAGGGTTGGAGAGAGAAGAAATGGTGACAGGGAGAGAGGGAGTGGAGATCGAAGCGGCAGAGAGAGGGGGGGAGAGGGAGATAGAGGGAGGTCGATAAAAAGCGTCTGGGGACAGAAGTAGAGGGAATGGGTAGAGCGTAAAGAAAAGACATGATGGAAAGAGAGAATACGGAGCGGGAGTGTGATCAGTGGAGAGACAGATATGACAGGTGAGAGAGAGATAGCATGAAGGGCTACCCAACGTGAGAGGCGAGAGAAGAAGGTGAGAGAGATGGCCGTGAGAAAGCGAATGGGATGGGTGAGAGGGAGTGTATTTGTAGGGAGTGGGAAGCAGAGAGAGAGTTTGAGAGAGGGGAAGGGAAGGGTCGAGAGAGAGAAAGAAGGAGGAAAGGGGGGGGGAACACGAGGGTGCAAGAGTTGTGAATAAGAGGAGTACTGTGGAGTTAATGGGAGAGATAGAGGGTGAGGAATGTTCGGTGGGGAGGGAGAGAGGGGGAGTGGTGATAATGTGGGTGCAAAGCAAGAATGGGGCGGGGAAGAGTGGGCGAGAGATAGAGATTGGGAAGAAAGAGGGAGGGAGGAGAGGGAGAGTAAGATTGCGCATAAAGAGAGAGAGTAGTTGGGGTCGAGAGAGTGTGGGAGAGGGAGAGAGAGATTGTGGACAGAGAGACGGGGAGTGGGAGAGACATACAGTGGAAGGACGAGAGAGGAGTGGATAGAGATTGAAGAGGGAGGTGAGAGAAGGAGCGAGAGGAAGAGAGAATTGGGGCAGAGAAAGAGAGAAGGAGTGCGATAGAGAGAGTTGAGGAGGGAGAGTGCGAGCATTGTGGAAGTCGGAGTGATAGTTGGGGTCAAGAATGGAGGATTGAAAGAGTTATGAAAGTGTGGAGGTACTGTACCTTTAAGAGATTTGAAAAGCTTGCAAGAACTGTCCAGGCACAGGGATTCCTGAACAATTTAAGAATAGAACACTTTATTGAATCAATTATCCACAGAAGAGTTGCCATGAAACAAGAACAAATTCAAATTCTGATAACCAGTTTAAATAATGTCCTAATGTACCAAAGTCCAATCAAACTTGAACTTAGTATTTTGATCATATTAATATCCATGAAGTGATCCGATGTTTTGGGGGACAAAACCGGACGTTTTGAACAGCAAAAGTGAGCACTGCCGAGAGATTCTTCTCGGACAGGTAACTGTCTGTGAAATAACTTTTTTAAGGAGAATATCGAAACTGCCTTGGGGAACATCTTCAGGGGAAAATCTACACAGGAGAATCAATAAAACTAGTTAGTTTAGATTTTGTTTTGTAAAATATTAATCCTGATTTTTTAAAATATTGGACTAGTATTGCAGATTGGGAGGCAAAAGACAGGGTGAAGTGAAAGGAGTTGTAAATAGTTGTTGGTTTTAATATTCTCCATTTGGACATAAAGAATAAAGTAATTATTTTCTTACTTTAAATGGTGACCTGTGCGATAGTTTGCTGCTTCGAGAATTTTAACATGGGGTGCATCTTATATGTGTTGTTATTTTAAATTAATAGAGGGGTTTAACCCCGTGTCGAATAAAAAAAAATCTATATATGTCTTCCCCTTGGTTGTTTTACCAAAACGCAACACCTCGCATGGATCCACTCACGGGTGATGAGCTCAAATTTTCAAGGTCTCTTTGTATATTAGATAACTTTCGACACTGTCATATATATCACCTAGTTGCTTTCATCTGAAAACGTGTTAACCATGCCTCCTAAATTTTCATTCAAACAATCTGAAATAAAAATCGATCGAAGGACCTATCCGAGTAAATCGCTAGTTACAGGTTTCCATTCTGCAAAACAAGCCTACAACATGCCCTCTGTCTCCCAATGTACCAATTTCGCAAGCTCTCCCTGAAGCCCATGTGATCTAAGTTAGTAATCAATCGACCATTGCCAACCAGTGTCAAAGTTTGCACTAAAGTCAATGTGGACAACGGCTGCCACTCTGCCCTCAAGAATTGTTTTGGTTATGACCTAAAAATAAATCAATCCTCTCAACATTGTGAGGCATGACTTCCCACAAATAAGGTCATTCTAAAAACACCTGCACAGTGTTTAACTATCCAATTACATGTGAATCTTATATCTCATATCGCCTGCAACAAATTGCCCAACACTAATGACACACCCAGTGATCATTCATTCCGAGGATTCTTTTTCGCAGCGGTTCTTCAATGAAGTTAGTAAATTAGCCACCCTGACCTTTTCAGTCATGTCATCTGTAGATTTTCTTTTTAATAATCACAAAATTGGCCACCCTGAACGTTTCAGATACATCGACACTAGCTGTGAAATGTACAGATTACTCTGCCTGGACCCTGAAAGTTCTTCCTTAACTTCGCACAAAATTCTAGCATAGAGCTGATCAGTTCCTCGAAATTAATTGACTTTCCAGTTTGTTGTTATAGTTCCAGAACCGACTCATCTGCAATGTCAACTCTTTTCAAGACATATATACAGACTTACCTTGTGTCGTTATACTCCATTTCTTTGACCACAGTTAAACTTACTGACGAAAAAGCGAAATATTCATTCAGTATATCTCCCATATCCTGTAATTCTAAGCATGCAATAACTCGTTGATGTTTAAGTGTGTCTATTCTGTCCTTTTTTGCTCTTTTGCTCTTGATATACTTGTAGAATTTAGTTGCATTATCATTTACTTTATCTGCTAAGGTCATTTCATATTTTTTTGCCCTCCTAATTTCCATCTAAATAATGGTTTTCTACTCTTAAATTGTTTCATTTGATTTGAGGTGCCTGCACGTGCTATATTACTGCTCATTATTCTTGACTAGAGTCTCAATATCTACATTCACACGTTGTTCACGACTCTCATGTGATAGTTCACTCTCACAGGAACATCCTGTCCTGAACTTCCGTTGTCTCACGTTGGAAAGCATTCCATTTACAGTTGCCCGTTTACCTGTGAATCTACTCCAGTTAAGAAATGTAACTTTCATGCAATCCCCTTCCATTTCCATTACGAATTTCATCGATCACAGTGCCCCTCGTCTGGAGTACAATATGGGACAGACCAGATTTGCCAATATTTCCCTTTCCTAAAGGTCATTCGTAATTGTTTCCCGCAATTAAGGATAGATTATGGTGATCAGTTGACTCTTAATTCCAATTGATTACTCAATTCAAATTCCACCATCCAGCATGTCAGGATATGAAGCCATGTCCCCGGGACATTACCAAGGCCTTTGGATATATCATGTCATAATAATACCACCATGTCATCTCCTCCAACATGACTAATGGAATTATGGTCAACGATCAAAAATTCCTCGAGCTTTAACATTCTGTCGTTTGCTCAGCCTTGGATTATTGAAATAAAGCAGAGAGACCATTTGGAAAAAGGGAAAATTATTAACGTATCCATTATCAGGCAATACATCTGAACAAAAGGTATAATGCAACTTATGTAATGGTCCCTTCGTTTCTGGATGGTTAGCAAAGTACTTGATTTATTCCAAACATATCACAACCTCGTTGAATAACTTTGATGTAAAATTTAACCCTTAATCCGCTTGTATTTTTGTGGGTATGCGGTATCGAGTTAACCAAAATGAAGAGTAAAATTTCTGCATTAGTTTTCATCATGATACTGTGAAATGAATGGTACCTGTGTAAAAAAAAAAGTCACTGTAAAGCTAATAGACACTTTCATCATTTGCATAATGGGACAAACAACTCTTTCTGTTCAGAATGATTTGAAATTTGATGACGGCAAACGAATCATTTCCATCCTCATTTGACGCAAAATCCAAATATGTGATCTCTGAAACTTACATTATCAATTCCATGTGAATTAATTCCAGGGGTTCTTTCAACTCATATCCAAAATACAATTTATATGGACTGAACTGATTTGTTTCATTCGGAGCCTGCACAGTTGCAGTGTCGACGAAATGAGTTCATTTATCCATAAACTCTGGTTAATCTACAAATCAAATCCCTTTATCCCAATCCTCTGCTTAATCTTGACTGTAAGGTCTCAAAGGTTTCTTTAAAACTGATGCAACTGTTGTAATGTTCCCTTCTTTGCTGGATGGTACGCAGAGGATTTGATGTATACCTGATATATAACAACCTCGTTGAATAACGTTCATGTAAAATTTAACCCTTGATCCGCTTGTATTTCTTTGGATAGTCCGTATCGAGTTAAACAAAAGCAAGTGTAACAATTCTGCATTGGTTTTCACAATGATACTGTATAATCAATGGTCCCTATGTTAGGAAATGGTCCCTGGAAATCTAGACACATCCGACATATTTAATAAACATTGATGTCAATTTGTTTGCATCCAATCGGAGTCCTATGTATTAAGTAAGCCATTTTCAAAAAAAATGTTTGGCAAATGCAGGAAGTTATTAAAGATGCCATTTGTATCAAAACCTGAAGATTTCCAATTACCTCACACATATGGCGTGCCCAGCAATATTCAAACACATCCTTATTCAGACCCAGACAATAAAATTGTATTTGTTTTGGAGCGTGCTTTTTCCTTAAAAGCCAATTGACCTCCCGATGGTAATTCATGCGTTACACGCAAAGCCTTCTTTCTGTGACCCACGTGTCATGCAACATGATTAACTTTTAAGTATTTCTCATCGTCCTGGTGGTCTCACTATGTGATCTTCACTTTCTCATAAAGACTTCGTTTTTATGACAGTGCCATTTTGGTATACATGCACAGTCTTCATCTGTTCTCTGCGTTTGGATCCAACTGCCTTTGAGTTTCAACTTATCGTTAAAAAGCACCTGATTTGCCGGAACGAAAATAAAAAATGTTGTTCTGGAAATGTTGGCTTCTTTTCTTTGTCTGAATGATTTGATTAAACATGATCTGTGATATCTGAACATGAACTTCTTCACCTTTCCTCTCGGATTTCTACTCTGATTTATTGATTTTGCATTTAGACCTTGTCATCACTCAGTGAAGAAATCTCTCAGGACATACACAGTGACAATAACTTCTCAAGATTTCGTTTAGTCTTGGACAAGTGCAAGAGTGACCCTAAGGTGAGGTGCTTAATTCAGCAAATGACAATACATCCACATTCAACAGGAATTGGACAATGTGGATTGGGAGCAGTTATTGGAGGGAACATCCATGTCTGGAAAGTGGGAAGTTTTTAAGGACCAATTCATTAAAGTCCCGGACATGCATGCCCCTGCAAAATAGTAGGATGGGAAAAGAAGGTTTCGAATGCCATGGATGACAATGGAAATTGTAAGTTTAGTCAAACGGCAAAAAAGGAACTATATGACAGGTCCAGACAGCTACAAACCGAGAGGAGCACTTGAACAATATTGAAAAATTATGAAGGAAATAAACACGGAATTAGGACAACTAAAGTGGGCCATGAAATGTCCTTAAGCAAACAAACTCCAGCAGAATCCTAAGACTTCTTATGCATAGAAGACAAGATGGAAGATAAAAGTAGGAAGTGTAGGTCCACTCAAAGAAAAAAGGAGGCAAGTCATGTGTGGAGCCACGGGTTGTGGGAGAAATCCTTAATAATAATTTCTGTCAGTATTCACCAAGGCGAAGGTCATGACTGATGTTGATGCCAGTGAAATGTGTGTATGAAGTGCAGACATTGGCACTATATTCAAAGATGTCTTGGCTCTCCAAAATTGCAGCTCAAAATGTGTTTCTGGAAAAGCGCAGCAGGTCAGGCAGCATCAGGCAGCATCCAAGGAACAAGAGAATCGACGTTTTGGGCATAAGCCCTTCTTGGATGCTGCCTGACCTGCTGCGCTTTTCCAGCAACACATTTTCAGCACTCCAGCATCTGCAGTCCTCACTTTCTCCTCTCCAAAATTGCATCAAAACAGAGAACGGTCCAAGGCCAAATGCGAGATAGCCGAAATTAATGGGAGTGGCAGGGAAAGAAATAGTCGGGGCATTACCAGATAACTTCACAACATCTTTGACAACAGTTGACTTTCTAGAGGACTGTAGATTAGCTAATGTTATTTCGCTTTTTTTAGAAAGGAAATTGGAATAACAAAGACAATTCTCAGCCAGCGAGCCTGACTTCAGCGTTGAGGAAGCTCTTGGTAAAAATACAGAGTAATAAAAGTATGTACATTCGGAAGAAACTGGAATGGTCACTGACAGGGAGTATGGGGAAGTGCCATTTCCATCACCACAGTAGTGTGATTGAATTGTTGGAAGTGGTGACAAAGATAATTGATGAGGGAAGGGCTATGGATACAGTTTATATGAACGTTTTTTATGGCATTTTATAAAGTCCCACAGAAGATTGGTAGAAAAACTAATATCACATGATATTCAGGGTGGAATGTCTAGCCGAATACAAAACTGATTTCGTGATAGAAGAGAGAGGTTAGCAATGGATAGAGATTTCCCAAAATGGACACGGCTAACTAGTGATGTTACACAGGGGTCAGATTTAGTTCCCATGTTTTTCGGAATGTGCAAAACTGATATGGAGGAAAATGTGGTAGGAGTGATCACTAGGTTTGCAGGCGATGCGATATTTGTAGGATTTGGTGAGAGAGCCAACGATTATGAAATAAGAAACACAATATAGGTAGATTGGCGAATTGGGCATAGAAATAGGAGGCAAGTGGGAGATGATGCATTTCGGAGATTCAAATTGAAGTGTGTTTTTTTTTAAATGGCAGAACCCTTAGGAACATTACCATATGGACAGATCTCGTCGTGCAGATCCACAGTTCCTTAAAAGTGACAACGCATGTTGCCAGGGTGATAAAGAAGGCATATGGCACCCTTGTTCATCGTGGCAGGGAGGACACGTGGAACCAGGTAGCAGCTACATGAGACCCTTGTGAAGACGCATTTTGTGTATGGCGTGAGTTTGTGCCGCCACACCACCAGAATGAGACCTTAAGAGAGATTGAAGAACAGTGTCAGCAGGGTGTTGCCTGATATTGAGGACATTGCCGATGAAGAAATGTGAGAAATGATGAGAATTATTTTCACTGGAAAGACAGCGGCTGAGAGTAGACCCGATAGTCGTCTTCAAAATTATGAAAGACATACAGACAGTGGATAGTAAATGGCATTTTCCCAGGGTTGAACTCTCAATTACAAGGTCGCAGAGGTGCAAGATGAGAGTGGGAAAGTTTAAAGGACATATGCGAGGGAAGTGCTTCATGCAGAGTGTTAGGAGCCTGGAACTCACTTCCAGATGCGGTGATGCAGGCAGGCAGATCAGTGATAATTAAGAGGCATTTGGATATTTCGAGGAAAAAAAGGGTTGTATAGAGAATAAGGACAAAATAAGAGCAGAAGCTGTGGTAGTTTTGGTTTCGTTTAGGCATAATGATTGGCACAGTCTGAATGGTCGAAAGGCCTGTTCCTGTGCTGTACTTCTCTTTTGCATTTGTTCTTCTGTTCCTCGAGTACCACAGATGCTTTAATTTTAATATGGCTTAGTGTGGACATTAGCTGTGACTCCCAACTGCGATCTCGCCAAGGGACAACTGCATATTCAGAACCACACTTTCTCTGATCCTCCTACCACCACATCAAGACTTCCCGTTGCACTCTCATGCGCACTTTACATAATGGAATAATGCTTGTCTCAACATGAATTGCATATTCTAAAATCAATCCTGGCAATACTCCTTTGACTCACTTGTCTCCTCATCACTCACGGGAAACTTGCTCAAAATGTGTAAAACTCTTAATTTCTTTGCCTACCCTCCTGTCATACCGAAGTAAGCCTTACCTGCACAAGTAAATTATTTAGAGGTCTCACACATTCTTCTGAAATCAACACTCTCCAAGTTGTGATTCTTTGAAGCTTTGCACCGTGATCATGCTTTCATTTCTATATTCTATAACATTCACTGGCATAATGTGTTTTCCCACATCCAGCATGCCATTGTATTTTCTGAAACACTAACATCGAGTTTTCATGTGGCTTACTTACATACAGTGAACACACTTTTGGTTTCTTTTTCCCTCAGGTGTTTCCTTATTAACCATGTTGTCAGCTTTCTTTACAACTTTCAATGGGATAGCCTTTTCTTTTGCCACATGTCGAATTCTCGTTCCCCCATTTTCTATATCTCGAAGAATGAAATTAATGTCAGAAATCAAGCATTGTTTTTTGAATGAACTTGTAGTCATCTGATATTTCCCCTGCGACGTCTAAATTCTCTGCTGTTCCACACAAAATCTCATTATTTCAGCAAGTGAACCTTTGAACTACTTCAAAAACATGAGCTACATTGTCAAATCAAATGAATCACAACGATCTCGCAAAAAGTCGGCAATGATTGGACATATCTAAACCCATTCCTACTGACGTTTGGCGATGACGGGATTTTGCTTGAACAGTGTCTTCATCGCTGCTCCCTTTCACCATTGCCTTCGTCATATGCATTCGTGTCAAGTGTTTTCAGTTCCAAATGGCGAATTTCAAAGAATTTTTTTTTTGCCTTACGTCTGCTATGGCCACCTTTGCTTGTTTGTCGGCATTTTTCTTTACATTCAATATTTTGAGCTGCCTGGCGAAAATATACTTTGAGCTTTTTCTCTTACAATTGTCTCCATTTCAATCTGCTTCATTTGGAATTGAATATTAGTAATCTTCAATGGTTCGGATTGCAATTTTTTAAGATGAGCTATTGCTGAAGTTATGTTCTCTTTCCTCTCAGAGTTTTGCAACTCCACCATCAAATTATCTTCCATGTGAGAAAGCTTTGCCTTATCCCACATTGGGTACAATCCCAGGATTCTGCACGACTGAAGGAGTAATTATTACAGATAAATGCTATTGTTTAACCCAACCAATGTAAATCCCCAAATTAAATAAAAAACACCAAGCATCACACGGAATGCATTTGAGTCAAATAATCCTACACCCTTTCTGCAATTGCAGATTTTGTTTCCGATCAGACCCTCAATTTAGGTTTCGACCAGACTAACCCCCCTCAGGATAATTGACGGATATAAGCAAGACCCGATATTGTAAGGGTTCATGTTTTAATGTTAAGTTTAATGCATTGCATTCCCCATGAGATTCGATTTCAAACTATTCGACGATAAGCCAAAAGAATCACTTTATTATTTTCCAACAGTTAAAATCTAGACAAAATAAGAAGAAAAGAAAAGTAATGAAGTGACTAACTCTACGAAATTCTTAACAATGTAATAGGTTTATGAACTATTACCAAATAACTGTTCTAACAAAATCTCATAAACACTTTTGGCATACACTAAATCAGGAAAACACATTACCTCTCACGCCATTCGAGCAGCAAAAGTATTTCGCTGCATCAAAAAGAGGATTGACAGCTTCCACGTCCAGACTGAAAACACAAGCATCAGCATAAATCAAAAACCAATTGTCCTCGGTCTTTCAGAGCTTGACCACATCCATTCAGGCTGCTGTATTGTTCCAATTTAAAAAAAAATAATATTTCACAAGACATGAAAGCTGATGAAAAGCTTATGCACAAAAGCTCGACTCTCCACATCAAACGCTACCTTACCTGCTGTGAATTTCCATCAACGCAATTTTCAACTCCAAGATGTTTAGTCTATTTGCATTAACTGGACTGTTTTTCAACTCGAGTTCAGCCTTTCTTCAAAAAAGTACAAAATACTCCCCTTAAATCAGTACTATTTGCGATCGTCAATATATTTAGGATCACAGTACTGATCCCTCCTGCAGCCCACGAACCAGTGCCTATCATTAACGAAAATAGACACGTTATCGAACGACTTATTTCCGACCCGCGAAAAAATTGCACCCATCGTAACACAGTGTTTCCAAATTTATGTTGCGGGACGTCGATGAGGTTTATTGGAGGGGAAGTTTCAGTCTTTACGTAAGGACACCAGCTGGCGTTTTCTGTGGTGGAAGTGGTCCTCCTGCGAGCAGCTGCGCCAGAGTTCCATCTCTCCCTTTCCTAGCCCTCCCCATCTCGATCCACATGGACCACTCAACACTTACGTTTTTTTGCAAACCCACTGGCTCCCACAGTTAACTGGATTGCAACTCTTCCCAGCCTACCTCCCGTAAAAATGCTCTTCGTTATTCCCAATTCCTCTGCTTCCTCTGCATCTGCTTCCAGGAGGACAAGTTCGAAACTCAGAACACACCAGTTGACCTCCTTGTTTAAGGAATGATATGTCTCCTCCCACGTGGTTGAAGAAAGCCACCAACGCATCTCAGTCACGCCTCACACCATCGCCCTCTAACCCCACACCGAAACGTAGATTTTCCTACTCCTCGGATGCTGCCTGACCTGCTCACCTTATCCAGCAACACACTCTCACCTCTGAGTCCAGCATCTGCCGACCTCACTGTCTAATTCAGTTTGCAGCAGTCTGATTGCTTTCTCATGGCATTACACCTACTTGCAGTTAGTTCATTAATCCAAAAAAACTTACTTACCCACTCCATTTTCCTCGTTTAAATTAATTGCTTTGTCCTCCTTTGCCAACTTCTAAACTGTTCTCAGTCCAATTGTCTTTATATTTCATTTGTGTACACCATCTTTTTTGAATTTGAAACAATTTCAAACTTCCATTGCAACCAATGTTCTCTTTTTGCTGTTATTCCAGACAGGAATAATCAAGCTTTGAATTTCATCCATTCTCTCTTTGAAGGTTTTATCCCTTTTTAGCGACTCTCATTTCTTCAGTAACATTTTACAATCCATTATAAGTAACTGACAGTTCACACCATTCCTTTTGTATTTTCGATTCATGAACATAGGCAGAGATACAAATCCCTCTTTTCTGACCTTGATTAAATTTCTATCATGTTTTACTGCTCAAAACCAAATGGTCTCACACATGACCAATTACACATTTATCATTTCATCATGTCCAGTCCAGGATTATCTGTTCTCTGTTGCTTTCGTCGACATAATGGTGTGGTAAACTTTCCCTCCACGCATCATAAAATACTGTTGTGTCATATTGAAACCAGTTAGGTTGCCAAAAATGTTTATAGATGTTCCTTTATCGCACGAATCATTCATATTTATTGAAATAGCATTGCCAACACCACCACTGCAATTAAATGGCTTTTTGCCGCCTGCAATATTTTTTTTTTCTTTTATGGTTGGCACATATCAGTTCTGCTCACACAAATTTTACATTAACTGGCCAGCCTGTGTCAATGTAGTGTTTATTTGCTCTTTACCCTGTTCGGAAACTCCAATATCATTTCTCTTATGACTGTTCTTCCTAAATATCGGACTTGCAGCACGCATTCCTTTTCATCTTGCAGGCATGTTGCCTTTCTTCCATGTCATACCCTTTACAACCATTTGTATTGCCAAGTTTCCACTTTATTTGCAATGCACCTTGCATTTAGGCAGAGGATTAAGGCTTAATGTTTATGCTTCATTATCCGATTGCTGCTTGTTAAAACTATGCTTTTATTTGATTCTGATATTTGACATTTTGCTTATCTTTTTCCTTACTTCCCTACTGTAGTTTCTCAATTGTTCCTTGATTCACCTTATTTGATGCGTTACCTAGTTTTTTTTTCACGATCCTGCCAATTTAGTTCATATACTTTCTAACTACTGGAGCATTAAGCGACGAAGGGCATTCGTACCACCCTTAAAAAAGTGCAATCGATCCATGTTTTACTTGTTCCATCTTCGGAAAACCGGGTCCCAATATTCCAGAAATATTAATGTTCCAGCTCACACCATGTCTTAAGTTACGTGCTCATCCCATCTGCCCTGTTCTTTCGATTGGGACACTCAATTGATACGGGGAGAGATCGTGATATCAGTCCATTCCTGGTATTCCTTTTCAGCTTGCTTGCTATTCTTTTCACATTATGTTTTCGAAATTTGAACCATTTTGGTGTTTGTTGTTTGCATCAATATGCACCATGAAAACTGGCTGATTATCCTACACCTTCAGGATACCCAGTCGTCACTCTGTACGCAAAGTTTTTCGTGCATTGCCTACCTGGTCTTCCAAAGTTGCTTAATTTTTCACATTTCCTTTCTGCCTGTGAAGCCATAGACTGCGCTGTAAACTCCTTGCTTTTCTGTCAACATTATGGATAATCCGCAATATCTCAGCCACCGCGCCTGCTCAGAAACCCGCGATTCCAATAACTGAATTAAGACCTGCAATAAACTAAGGACGGGCTGTTTCCGTCACTAGAAAAATGCTGTGATTTCCAAAAAAAGAATTATAGAAAAAAACACATCTTTCACCCCTTTTGCCATGACATAATTCTTTAAATTAAATATTTAGAAAAGGCATCATACTGAATTAACATAAATGTACATTGTTTCCTCTTTCCTGTTCTTTCTTCATCCAGTACATATTTCTCAGAAACCATGTAATACGAACATCCCTGGTAGCTGGGAATCGACAAATATGAAAATATTCACATTACTTGGCCTTCTATTTACCTTTAAGATTTCTTCCTTTGAGCCTCTCGTCTTGCAGCAGAGAAATTCATTTGTTTTCCTTTAAACTCGCTGATTTGGCCAACAGGCAGCGAACACTTCCCTGCCTGCTTCACCGTGACGCCGACAGTGAAGACCGCAACAAAGCTCATCCTTTTTTTTGACAAAAGTTGTTTCTTGGGTCAAGTACACTTGGTCCTTGATTTTTTTTCCAGAGGGGTAATAAACCGGTCCCTGTTCAGATCAGTCTGATTTGGTACGGAAATGAAAAGAATTTTGATAGGCTTTTGTTTGTATGAGAAGTCAGGCTAATTTGATCATGTGTCAGAAGTGCTATGTATGAGGAAAGGGGAGCAGTCAGCTCTCTAACTGAGATGATCAGCTTTACTTCAGTCTTGAGATGATTGGAGGTTCAACAGGGAGCTCTGTGGAAGATGTCTCTTTTCTGCTGCCGTTCAACTTCAACCCATTATCATGTGTATCATTTCATCAGGGTTTTAAAGGGAGTTTGCTTATTGGGACTGTTATGTATATTCAGAGCAAAATAATTACGTCTCTTTGAATACGATAGGTTCTTTCGGGATTGTTTATCTGTTCTGTGTGTTTAATTGCATAACTTCTTGGTTAACGTTTTGTCTGTTTTAAAACTTCGCAGTCAATCCAGCTAACTCAATCCGGGTAATTTTTACTGAACAATTAGAGAAATAAATTGAAAAGCTATTGTCTGGTGCTACCTGTTTAATAATGCTTTTTGTGTTCTGGCTTAGTCCATAACAGATTGGGAGCTCTTCCAGAATTTCATACAGCGTGTGGTAGACCTTAATTTCGGGTGTTGGTTTGGTTGGATAGACAAAGCTTGGGATAAGTATGGCTCCCTCAGTCGCTGACAACATTCTGGATGTGGATGCAGTGACGTTGGAAATATTGCTCGAAGTGAATGAGACACAGATGCAAGTGTTCGCAGAGAAGATGGAATTGAATGTGTCTGCTTCAGTCAGGAAAGGAGAGATAATTACAGCAGAAGCTCGGCAATTAAACATGATAATGAAACCATCCGTATATATAGATATAGCAATAATTCAAAAACAAAAGGCACACCTTGAGTTACAGGCAAAACATAAGGAAGCGAGAGCAGAAATGAAGCGTTATGAATTGCAATTAAAAGCAGAAGAGAGGGAAAAAGAGAGAGAAGAGAAGGAAAAATAGATATTTTTACCATGAAAAACTGACAATTGGAAAGGAAAGTCTGCTTAAAAGGCTGGAGATAAAAAGTGAGGATAGGCTCAGTGAAGAAATAGTGCAAACTCAGTGGAAGAGCAGAGAGCTAAATCAGTAAGGTCAGGAGCAGAATTGGCTTAATGATTATGAGCTGGCACAAAAAATGGAGTTTTGCTCTGGCGATACGTTTGCTCGCTGAGCTGGAAGGTTCATTTCCAGACACTTCGTCACACTACTAGGTGACAACTACGGTGGGTCTGCAGACGAATCACTATACATGATTCCCTCTTTCTATTTGTATGTTTGTGTTCCTTTGCTTTGGTGATATCATTTCCTGTGGTGACCTCATTTCTTGTTCATTTTCTCAAGAGATGGTAGATGGGATCTAATTAAATGCGCTTGTTGATAGAGTTCTGGTTGGAATGACATGTGTTGGGCTTGTCCGAGGATGGATGTGTTGTCCATGTCGAAGCGAAACAACGCATCCATGCTTGGACAAGACAAACAGAGACACACACGAGAATTCCCCGAAGCGAGACATTTCAACCGGAACATTGTCAACAAACACACCGAATTTACCCCTTCTCCCAAACCTAAGGAAAATAAGAGGAAATGACATCATCGCATGAAATGACATCACCACAGGAAATAACATCACTAACCGAAAGAAATCCAAACATATAAAGAGAAAACGGGAATCATGTGTAGTTCTTCGCCTGGAGGCCCACTAAAGATATTGCCTAGTACGGTGACGAAACATTTCAAAAGGAACCTTGCAGCTCAGCGAGCAAACCTACATCCAGAACCTCAACCCGAGTTACAATTCTTCTTTAAACTCACCAACTCGTTTGGCTTCCAGCATTAATTTCAATCCATGAGAGATATTCATTGCATCAAAGAGACATCCTTGCGTGGAAAGGGAAAGGGACATTACAGTGAAGAACATAAGGATAACTTACTACAGGGTAAACAAGATACCCTTGAGGGGAACAAAGAATTTAAAAGGTTCCAATGTTGTCATTGTAGCTAATAGGACCACACAAAATCACAGTGCTGGGGGTTTGGTTTGCTGGGAGAAAGCCAGATGTAGAAAAACAAGACAAGCCTGGAAGATTTGTTGGTTATTAACAAAAGGCATAAGGGCGGATATAGAAGGACTTCAGAATGCACAGGATTATCAGAGTTCGGATAAGGATCAAGTGCCAAATCTGCGTAAACATCCTAATGCCAAGGTAGAGTTTATACAGATAGGCAAGGAGTAGTATGTAACGCGTTTACAACATTAAGAGACACAGAATTTTCTCAGTCTGCAATGCTGAACGATAAGGTGATATGCACTCCTAAGGGACTATTGCTAGAAATGCCACTAGCGACAGGAAATCATGGAGGGACAAAGTCTTCTCAATTTTGTGTAGTGAGGGTGGAGAATACAGAGAAGAGTGGAAAAATTGTGGCAGGTGTACTGGACAACTATAAGTTCCAGAAATACAACATTTTCTTGCAAATGATATAGCGGATTCACCGGTAGGCCTGCTGCCTACTCTAGTTGGAAAGCCAGTCGAATAGCCTTGCAACTGAAGACTTGGAGAATGTTTATCAGAAATCATCCCTGATTGTGTGATCACACGATCACAGAGGCACAAGTTGGAGAAGGAGACTTCAAAAGGCCAAGATAAGGAAGCTGGCAAATAGATATCCGAAACGTCCAATGATCAGATAAATGGAATAGAAAAAGAAGAAAGAGGTGAACATGCCAGTGAACATGAATCTGTTCTGCTGATTTAATACAGCAGAAAGGTGAGGAATTAAAACAATTACATCAAAAGGCAAATACAGATAAAGCAAGTGAAACCATTCTTGTTATTACTTAACAATAGATGTCTTAATGAGGAAATGGGGACCATGATATTTTCAAGCAGATGGTCAGGGATTCATCAAATTGTTTTGCCAGTAGGGGACAATCGAAAAACTACAGGCAGAAAGAAAACCTGCACCTTTAGTACCTTTTCGAATATCTTAATTGATTGCGTAGCTCTCCTACGTGAAATAAAAATTGGGAATAAGCATTTATTAATAATAATAGATGTGCCGACTGGATTTCCAAAGGAAATCCTATTACGTAACATCACAGCAAAATGTAATATAGAAGAATTACTTTTTTTTGCTCAATAAAGACTGCAAATTGTGATCCATTCAGATCAACAATCAAAATTCACATCCAACCGATTCAAGGAGGTTATGAACAACGTGGCAGTAAAGCAATTTAAATGTACTGCGTAAAATCCAGAAACACAGAGAGCCTGAGAGAGATGGCATCAAACCCCGAAAGATAATGTATACGAGCTTATGGTAAGATTAATCCAGATATTTGGGACGAGGGAGTTCCGTTTGTACATTTTGAGATCAGAGATGCACCGAATGAAACGACATAATTCAGTCCATTTGAATTATATTCTTGGGCATGAAATAACAGCATTGTTAAAATTGATTAAGGAGACTACCCATTTGGACGATATTGCAAATTGTAGAGAACAATTAACAAGACCTGGTGAGTTAGCTCGGCAACATTTAAAAGTGAAACAGTGTACAATGAAACAGCAAGCCGACATGAGATCAGAAATTCGCAATTTTGCAATTGGGGGTGAGGTATTGGTGTTGCTTCTAGTCAGAGGTGAACCTTTCAAAGGAAGGTCTGGAGGACCGTATGAAATTGAGAGGAAATTGAGTGAGGTTAACTGCCGGATAAGGACTCCACACTGGAAGAAATTCTCACAGAATGATTTGCCAAGTGAGTATGTTAAAAACGCATTTTGATCGATAAGGAAAGCCAGAGGAGAAGTTGTTAATGATTGCAGCACAGAAGGAAGAACCAAGTTCAGAGGATTCTGAATTAGGCATTCCTCAAATTAAATTGGAGAATGATAAAGTTGTAAAAAATTGTGATAAAATGTTGAGTTACCTTCCACAAGAAAAGCTAAAGGACCAAAAGTGTTATTATTATCACGTTGGGAGATATGCAGCAATAAACTGGGAAGTACTAAGCCAGCTGTACATGATGGAGATTTTGGATATGCTGTTCCGAATAAGCAACATCCTGATGGGGATAACTCTCGAACGTTGGCACAGGTTAAGAAAGGATTCGAGCGCACGCTGTACGATGGAATAATCGAAGTGAGTTACAGTAACTGCAGCTCACCCATAGTCATGGTGCGAAATCCAAATTGTACCTAAAGATTATGCGTGGACTATGGCAAAATCAGCACTGTTTCAAAGACTGATGCATTTCAAATTCCAAGGCTGGAGAATTATGTGAAAAACGTGGGACAAGCAACGTATATTTCTCAGTTCGACTTGATCAGATGCTACTGGATATTACCTCTGGCAGAGAGAGCAAATAGAATTTCGGCTTTCGTAACGCCAAAAGGACTCTATCTGTTCAATTCATGCCATTTGATATGAAAAATGCTCCAGTCACATTTCTGAGACTTACTAATGAGGTAATCCAAGAATTGCTGGAAATTCCCAACTGTATAGTGTGTATTGAGGACCTGGTGATTTTTAGTCACTTTTCGAATGAAGATTTACGACATTTATTGGTTTTATTTGGAAGGCAAGTTTGCTGGTAAAACTATCTAAAAGTGAATTTGACAATGACCAAGTCACCTTCCTCGGCCATGTTATTTTACACGAACGAGATGCAAAAATGTAAGTTATTCAGAAATTTGCCACATGGTCGACAATAAAGCAATACTATCGTTGAGTAGATTTTACTGAAACTTTGGGACGAACGTTAGCAGTGTGGCTGCTCCCCTCATCGAATTGGTAAGAAAAGGACAAGAAGTTTCAGTGGACAGTGATCTGTCAAAATGCATTTCGAGCCAAGAGTTTGGTGGTCCTGACTCTAATCGTGAGAATTTGCAGTAGTCACTGGTTCCCTGTCCAAAGGCTTTTGCCAGCCTGAAAACTGTATTAACCACTTCCCAGCTTTAGCCACACCGGATTTCACGAAGCATATCATGGTGATCATCAATGGCAATGATGTTGGTGACGGTAGCAGGACGATGAGTGAATCGAAAGAAACATCGGTAATTTTTCGCGGATGTTAAACTTTTATCAGCAGAAATTTTCAATGGTGGAGACAGAGACTTTAAGCTTGAAGTTGTAATTACAACATTTCAGTGTTTACATTACCAGCAATGCATCTGAGACAACCGTGTACATGATCACAACCCATTCACATAAGCGCAAAATTCAAGGACAAAAAACACTTATAGTTTAGATGGAACACGTTGTTGCAGCCAATCAATTTGAGAATTGTGCATGTGGCACGTCGTGAAAGCGTGATTACTGACGCATTATCGAGACAGGAGTGAGATACGGAGGCTTTCGGTGGTGGGTGCATCGCGCCCTGAAGTTCCATGTACTTGTGTTGTTTTCATGTTTATAATCATGAGAGTTTAAATGTTGTTTAGACTATTAACCAACTATTGAAGAGTTGAAAATGAAGCCAGCTTTTAGTATTGATTGTTCATTTGTGTTTAATTGAGAGGGTGTCACAACGCTTGTCTCTATTTTTATCTCAGAGCTCTTCCTTGGCTCAGGATAGCCTGTTCTTGATTTTCTTTTTCTGACGGGTAATAAACGGGCCGAGATCCCATCAGCCTGGTTTGGTAGAGAAATGAATAGTGTTATGGGAGGCATTTGTTCAAATGTGAACAAATTAGACTTGAGGCCAAAATCGTCATCTGTTAGAAGCAACCTGTGTAATGAAAGGGAGCAGTCAGCGCTCCAGCTGAGCTGATCTGTTTTAGTTCAATTCTGAATTGGTTTGAGGTTTAACAGGGAGCTGGGTAAAATCTCTCTTCCTTTTCATGCCATTCAACTTCACCGTGAAAGCATATATTCAATTTTTAGGTTTTCAAGGAGTTTGCTTATTGACACTGTTGTGTATATTTGGAGCAACATTATTAAGTCTAGTTGGATGGGTTGAATTTTGTGCGGGTGCTTTATGCAGTTTGTTGTGTCTCGTGTAATTATGTGAATACATCTTTGACTGTTTTAATATTAAGTAGTTAGCCCAGCTAATGTAATCCGGGTATTTTTCACTGTTCACTTACGGAAAACAAATTTCAAAGTTAATGCCTGAGCTGCCTGCATATGACTTGTTTTCAGTGTTTTCGCGTCGTTCATAACTGGACAAAACTAAGACTGTTGCAAGGCAAGGCTGACGAAGAGCACTCCATTGGAAAGATTATTTCACGGAGGCACCAAGAGCAAGCACATTCTTCCAAGATTTCCCAAATAGGTCTCCCGTCAGCACCGAAATTTTATGTTGTCGAAGTCACAGCTTTATCTGTGTATTGCAAGGATTGGTTCCACTCAGATTTCTTGGAAATAACAAAACTGCCTGATTTTGTTTTGTGAAATGCTAGAAAAGTGATAACTGAAGGAAAACCACATATTCTGATTAAATCCTGAAAAATAGCAATGGAGTAGATGAACATGGAGTGTTCCTAACTAGCAATGTTGCAGACAGAGCTTATTGGTGAATGTGGGATGGGAGGGACTATTCGTGAATATTTCATAGCGCATGTGAAGATAAATATTGATATGTGGATCACAACAGCTCAAAATCTGAGACGATGATCTCACTTTGAAAAGTCTACTTCGTTCTTGGGGAATGTTTAAAGTGAGTTCATAAAGATAGATGTATCGAAATGCCTACTTTACCATTTGGTCGATTAGAGGCCAGTTCTCGCAGTGCGTTGTTGGCAGTTGGGTTTTGTTTTAACAGTGAGAAGCGGCTTGTTTAGCTCTAGAAGAGAACCTGCCGCCGTCCATAGCAAGGATGAGTCTTGACTGGTTTGTCTCTCTTAAAGATGTTTGGAAGCTTTTCCCTGCTGTCTTAAGAAACTGTGTTTGAATTTACCTTTTACCACAGGGGTGTGTTTATGGGGGGTTTGGATTGGAGAAAATCCACAGTGACGTTGCTCTAGTGGGCCAGTTAACTGTTGCAATTGTTATGTTATTCTAAATTATATTTTGTTTTGTCCGTATTTCAACTGTAGTGTTTAAATAAATTCCGTTTCGCTTAAAGCCGAGTGGTTTGACCAGCTGCATCGCACATGGTACATGCAAACCCTGCCCCTAAAGTATTTAAAAAGTTAACATCGATTCTACCTACTCAAAATATTTTTAGGGGGACTGACCTAAGTCATAACAAGCTCTTCAATGTTACGATTTGTGAAACAAAATGCATCCAGCAATCAGCTAGAATGTCGGCATGAAGAGTGCAAATTATTGGCAAAAAAAGATTTTGGTACAAACCTTTGTGGACTACGCGCCAGAACATTTAAAGAGTGAATACAACGTTTGTGAAGAACGTTTGCCAGCTGACTATGAAGAAGAAGAAATCGATGCGACCTCATGACTGCATTTAAATGCCACATAGGCAGGGAAAATAACAGGTACCAAAACAAATAGGGCAGATAATATTTTTCGAATAATTTGGATCACGGTCAGTGATCAAATGCAAACAAGGTGATCGTGCTCACTGAAAAGATTAAACACAGGAAGAGTATACAAAGCGTTCTTGAAACGGATTAGCAATCAGTTGTGGTTGATTGTGTTTGGTAATGACAATCGTTTTCCCTTCATCACGACATTGAACAAGAATTTAACGAATCTTCGACAGAATGGTGAACTGTCTTCAGCCAAAACAACAGGAATAGATTAAAGTGCGGATTGCTTGAAAAGCCCCACCTCCCCCGCCCAAACCCAGATCCCAATGAATTCATCCCCAGTACGAATATGCATAATGTAATCTCGAGTAAGAATCCACTAATTTGCTCTGGACTTGTTGCCATTGGTCAGTGGTAATCTGCAGCCATTGTATATTGTAAGTCTCATCTATGGTCATGCAGATCAATGTCATGAGGAAATGGATTCTTTCCACTGACTTAATAAGGTAACTGCCTGACGCATTTGCCAATTATTAACACAAACCTGACTGCTGGCAATTTCTTTCTGCACTTGCAAGCGAACCACTTCAGCAGCCATGAGGTCACTTTGTTTCTGATGAGGCACATACCATTGGTTTCACAAAGCTTTCACAAAGTTCACATAACTTCAATTCTCTTCGCAATTATCATTTCAATTTCTGAATTGCTTTTGTAAAATACACACTCTTCCCTCTCTTCTGAGAATCAACTGCTCTGTTAAGGTTTGCACAAAGCCTGCATTGAGATCATATCGAACAACTGAGCCTGATGTCGATTAATTCGCAAGAACTGCTCAGTTTCCAGTGACACTGACGGCCGATGGCAGACAAAACTCAGATCCTGTAATAAACATATATTTTGAGTTCGAAAATTTCTGCACATGTATAGGTTTGCATGGGCAAATCCCCAAAACACTATCAGTCGCAAAATGCTGTTTAAACAAACAGAAGCATAATGCTTTCTAATTCCGATTTTCATTGAAAGCAGATTGTAAAACTAAACATTTTGACAATTCTCTTGTTTATCTTCCCTTTTGACTATTCAAGTAATTTTATAGCTTCTGGAACTGTCCACATTCCATGAAACAACATGAGACAACTGTGTCTAATTCTGACTTGATGGAACATGCATCATTCTTGTCATACACAGTCAAATTCCCAGTATACCATGATCACTTGTGGAATATTGTTGACAGTTCAGATCTCCATATACTCTTCTAAAAATCCTTTTGGATATCTGAATGCCCGGCTATTATTTTCGTTCTTATGCATCTTTGACCTGGTGCACTTACTGTATTTTGCCATGCTCTACCCCCTGCACGTATTTACCAAATGGTAAGTCGTATAGCGTGCACAGTTTTTGTTTCCATGCACTCTGGTTGGATCACACTCGGCATAGATTTTTGCTTCAATAAAATTGGCTGACATAAAGCTTGGATTGCTCTGCATCATACATTTGTCCATCAAACTGCGAGTTCCGTGATTACAGGGACAAGCAGCCTTGCTGCTGATACCAATAATGAATTCATTTCTGTTTCACGGGCTCGTGTATTGCGAATTCCTTGCAGTGAATCCAAAGTAAAACATAACGCTAAAGATAGTCTGATCTCAAACTGAGATGTGTCAGAAAGAATTTTTATTTTTTGGACGAGCCTAAGTCTCTTCAAATTAAATTAGGAAAATAGCTGTAGACCGTAGCTTTTCTTATTATAAAGACAAGTGTCAGGCGTTATATTCTGGATGCAAGTCGATTGATCAAACTCACTTTCTCGAAACAACACATACTTTGTTCATAATTAAAATGTAATAACGGAAAGAACAAAAAGGCAACAACTCGATCGGAAAACGTAACAGAACATTAGATTATTTAACTAATAAAGAGTAATTTTTTGAAAACAAAATCATCCCAAAACATGCTATTGGCAAAAAAAAAAATTAAGCATAGACTGCCTGACAGGCAATTCTCATGGCAATATTTTTTTTAAAAAGATGAAGAGACACACCTGAGAGAGATAGATAAAGAGACGGAGAAAGTACAGCTCGAACGGACATAGGGAAACTTCCAGTTCTCTGCTGAAGATCCAGCAATTGTTCCTGAAACAAACAAAAATAAAGATTCTTGCCTCTGTTTCTGCTTGACTCCACCCATTCCACCCTATTTCCAAGGGTTCAACTTTAAAAATGACATAACAAGCCATTTACTTCATTGAATTCGAATAGACAGTTCGCAGAGGAAATATCATAGAAAAACATAAAAAAAATGCGCGCTTTCAAACCACATCTTCACATACCCCCTTTTAGAGAATGAACAGTCAATATGCAAAGACAGTTTCATTTACGAATAAAAACACTTTTAAATTTATGTAGGAGAAAGTGAGAAGTGCAGATGATGGAGTCGAGACTGTCTTGCTTTGAAAGCACAGCAGTTCAGACAACATCGGAAACTGGAGAATCGACGGTTCAGACATATTCCCTTCATGTGAAAACATCCTGATATAGGGCTTTTGCTCGAAACGCCGATTAATCCTGATCCTCAGATGCTGCCGGAATTATTATGACGTTGTAATGGATTAAAATTACATTGATAATAAGCAGAAAACATTCACTACTACAATTCATTTACGTTCATTTACTCACACCACTGAATGCCTCTGTCTTCGTTACAGTCACGAAAATGACTCGGTAATTATAACCACCTGTCTTGCAATGTATGTAATTTTATCACTGAATGGCTGCAATAATAATCTCTATTTAAACAATCTGGAAGTGTTGTCTTTAACGTTTTACAAAGATTTTAAGGAGTTATGTGAAGTATAGATAACATGAGTGATATGATGAAAAGTTCCAAAGCTAAAGCAACTCTCGAGGATTTCTTCTCAATCTGAGAACAGTTCTGTTGATATATGTTCTACTTTCTGGGGGCAAAAAAACGCCCAATATATTTTTCTCAGCACTCGTCATCTTCTTGCAAAAGCACAGCAAAGGGCGTGCACATGATTCGGATCAGTGTCCACTTCATGTTTTAATTCTACCAATAAACATTGGTGCCTCGGTATACAAGCGTAAAACTGTTTGATATATTGAAACGAATTATCTTCTGAACTGAAATGAGGCAGTCATTTTTTTATTTAAGGTGACACTTGTTGACATTTAATGAATCCAGAAATATGCAGTCTTGCTCGTTTTTGGTGTTGTAAACAGCAGTTTCATGCGTTGACGAAAAATGAATACCATTGCAAAGAACAATGAACAACAGCAGGCCAATTACACATTCGCATCTGTTCCACGACTCTATAATGATTTGGCTGAACTGATTTTGTATTTAACTCTACTTCACTACATGACACCAATAGTCTTCGAGGCATTTATCATTCGAAGATCTCTTCACCACAGAGTGGCATTAAAATTTATCTGTTTGTCAGATATTGCATTTCTATGAAAGGAATTCAAAAGTACAATTGTTTGCTGGGTAGACTTTTCCTTTTCCTCATTTTTGTTTTAAATGATCCTGACTATTTATTCAAGGATCATTTTCGGGACCACAATTGTTCATATATTCTAAAGATGTTTTGATCACATGTAGTTTGTCAAAGTTTGCAGGTGAGACTGGGATGTGTGGCAGGACAAATAGTGGTGAGGATGTAAAATTTGCAAAAGTACACAAATACATGTGCAAACGTCTTACAGATGGAAAACAATAATCTTAATTCGAAGACATTCGCTTTGGTGAGATTAACAGTAAACAGGACTATACTTGAATGGTAAGAAAACGTTTCAGCATGCTGCTGTGCAGAGGAACATGGGTGACCTTGTGCATGAATCGCAGAAGGTTGTCCTGCAGTTACAATGGGAAAGCAAGTAGGAAAATGGAATTTTTTTCTTTATTTCTGAAGAGACTGTGTTTAAAAGCAGGAACATTAAATTGCAGCTGTATCAGTTGCTGTTGAGGTGACATCTGAAATACTGCTCCTCGCCTTACTTACGTGAGAGAGGATATATTGGTACCAGAGGGGATGCAGGGGGGTTCATTAGGCTGAGTCCAGAGTTTTGAGGTTTGGCCTATGATGAGTGACTGAGTCGACGTGGAAACTATTCATTGGAATTTAGAAGAATTAGGGGGAACCTTATAGGAATATATAAATTTATGAAGGAAAAACCTAAGATAGACGTAAAGATGATGTTGCGAATGTCAGGTGAAACTAGGACTACAGCAGGAAGCAGGTTTGCAACTGAACTGAAAAGGAACGTCTTCACCAAGAGGGTTGTGAATCGATGGAATTCCCTGCCAAGTGGAATAGTTGTCAATAATTCAGCAATTGTTTTTAAAACTAAGATACTTAGATGTTTTTGAGAAAGAATTGATTCAAGGGTTTCGATGAGAGTGCGGATTAAGTGGAGTGAGGCGAGGAGGTTTCATTCATGATGTTATTGACTCGCAGATTATGCTTGAAAGTCCAGGGGACCTCCTCCTGTTCCTCAGTCTTATGTTCGTATATTCATTCAAAAAAAAATTGAAGGTCTCAAGCTCTGTATTCTGCAAAAAGAGGAAATTAATTCCCAAATTCAGCAGCCTGGTGCTCCTCAGGATATTATATTTTGCAATGAGTAATTTTAGACTCTTCGAAATATCACACGGATACAGGCCCAAGTCGACTTTCTTTACACAAAAGACAATCACCTCATTGCTGTTACAAGTACGATAAATCTCTTTGATATCCCTCCAAACAATTAGCATTCTTCGGTATTTACGGCATCTCCATTTTATGGAGTCCTCCAGATGAGATCCAAAACTAAACTGGAACTTCCCTATTCTGCATTCAACTCAACATGTCTCCTTTCCACACTTCACCTTCCGAACTACCATTGCATTATCATGAAATTCAACGGTAGTAGCTTTCATTCATTCGGTCAAATCTTTTTCTACCAGTTAGAAAACTTTGAAGTCCCAGCGCTGATACATATCGACACAATGCATCCGATATCCGCCAGCATGATGTAAAAAATAATTTATTCTGCTCTTTATTTTCGTGTAACCAAGTCACTCCTCCTTCAATGATAATACTTCGCTGCCAACACAAATAATTAGATTCGGAATCATGATTTTATGTGAATATTGTTTTGCCGTGAATAAGATTTGTTTTGGAAAACGAAGTAATATAAATCATCTTGCTCCCCTTTAAAACTTTACATCTATGAGAAAGTCCATAAATTAGTTGAACGTGATATAATTTCAACAAAACCATGTTCTTTCTGGCTGTAAACCTGGAACATACCCGACTGCGAAATTACAACGTCTTTAGTATTAAAGCTTCTCAAATTTACTAATAGTAGATGTTAATTACTTTGTATTTGCACATTCGACGGTAAGAACAAATAAATGACTTACGTTATATGTTAGACAATTTAAAGGAATCATGCACTAATCTAATGAGATTTGCAAAACTAAAACTGATGTCCAGCAACCTCAGTCGATATTCGTTTCGTGATCCTTGGGACGAAATCCATCAAAGAAAACAGCTTGTCAATTTGGAGTTCCAACAATTCACATTAACCTGTGGCCAGTAAACGTCGTGTATCGTATGTGATTGAAAACAGAAAGAGTTCACATCAAACTTAAATGTGAAGAACACAATTACAATGAATGTTCATATTTAATACATGTTACGTTGACTTACCAGCCATCCCCACCCTCGTCTTTACTTGTTTCACCTCGCATTAATTGCATAGTACGTAATCAAAACTCATCCGCCAACATGTGCAATGATAATCTTGTCATTTGCTGTTTTAGCCTTGAACCTGCCTCGCAAAAGACTTTCCATCATGTACTTCTCAATGCACAATTCAGATTCTGGTCTTAGCCTCTCTGTCATTTGGTCGACCAAAGAGAACTGCATCCCATTCATTTAATTGATGCATTTTGCCAACAATTATCGGATCAACTCTTCTGTGGAGAATCTGAGTATTTACGTGACCAGTAGTGCCACATAATTGGAAACATATTTCTGGATGAATGATGCTTCCCTAATTACGCAGTTAACCCAAATCGTGAACGCTACATGGCAATCGAACTAATTTATGTCGTTGAAACTACACTTTGTGTGTGCCTCAAGTGGTCATGCTGCAGTAGATGTAAATGCACGGACTCCTTCCATGTATTGTCGCGATCTCCCTGTCACAGTAATTGCTGACCTTCATTCAGAAAGTGTAGAATATGAGCTACTTTCTTCGACCTGTCCCCACTGACTTACAAAATGAATAAGTGATGAGATTCTATCCTATTGCATATCATTTTGAAATATTCCAAGTAAACGATTTTCAGAGCTGACTGTTCCTTGCAATGAGGAGAAAGTGAGGACTGCAAATGCTGGAATCAAAGTGAAAGAATGTGGTGCTAGAAAAGCGCAGTCGGTCAGGCAGCATTCGAGGAGCAGGAGAGTCGGCATTACGGGCATCAGCTTTTCATCAGGAATGAGGCTTGAGGCCAAAAGTGGCTGAGAGGAAAATGGGAGGAAAGGTGTGGCTGTGAGAAACGTCGCTAAGAATGAGATAGGTAGATAAAGTTGTGGGTGAATTTGATAGCTCGGAGAGGCAGATGACCGGACTGGTACAAAGGAAAATGGACATGTAGGAAGGTGGTCAAGAGGCCAGTGTCCAGTTAGAAGGTTAGACCAGGGACAAAGTGGGTGTGGGGAAAAGAAGTACCTGGTAAAATCCACATTGACCCGAGTAGTTTGAAGTTCTGACGGTGGAAGATGAAGCGTTATTCTTCCAGGCGTCGGATGATAAGGATTTGGTGGTGGAGGAGGCCCAGGATTTGCATGTCCTCCATGGAGTGGGAGGGAGGAGTTAAAGTGTTCGGCCACAGGGCACTGGGGTTGGTTCGTAAGTGTGTCCTTGAGATGTTCCCTGAAATGTTCTGCAAGTTAGCGCCCTATCGCCGCACTATTGCGGAAAAGAAATCTGCAGCAGCTAACACAGTCGATGACGACAGTGGAAACACAGGTATATACATCACCGGAATGGAAGAATCCTTTAGGACCTTCGGCAGAGGTAAGGGGAAGATGTGGACGCAGGCTTTGCAATTTTGCCATGACAGATGAATGTGCAGAGAGTGAAGGGTGAGTTGGTACGGGGCTTGGACCCAACAAGGGACTCACGGATGGAATGATCCTTAAAGAAAACAGATAAGGCTGTGGAGTGTTGTTGGAGGCAGTTTGTAGGTGCCCATCTTATGTCAGTACCCGGAAAACGAAATTGAGAGGTCCAATGAGAGGAGGGAGATGTCGGAGACACTCCACGTGAATGTACGCTCGTATATGAACGTCTTAATGAAGTTGATGAACGCTTCAGGTTCCTTTGGGAGCACGTGGTGCCACTGATACTGTCATTGATGTCGCAGGTTTGGTAAGGTGGTGAAAGATGCTGGTGTATCTGCGGAACATGGACTCATCGACGGACCCTATGAAAGGGGAGGCATAGATGGGGGCCATCTGAACACACATTGCTAACATTTTGATCTGGAGGAAATGGTAATATTCAAAGGAGAAATTGTTGAGGTTGAGGACAGGTTCAATCAGGCGCATGAGTGTTGTCAGTCCAAAGGTACTGTTTGGGTTGGCGTGAGAGGAAGAAACGGAGTGCTTGGAGGAAATTGTCATGGTTGATCGATGTATATTGGAAATAGATGTTACCATTACACACAATTGTAATTTCCACAGTCCTGGTCCGAACAAAATGTATATAATGTGGTCATAGATGAACACAGCGCTGATGGAGTCTTGATCCAAATGAATGAGTAACACTATATCTATACCAATCAACTTTCGAGCACTTGGAGGAAAGTTTTGAACTTAATGACTTTCCAAGTTTACAACAAAGTGTTCTTTCACAATCATTAAATTATAAAGTCAGAAATTCAGCATCCAAATACAAATATCGGTATCATCGCACGAAACATGCATTTTGGCGTTATTCAGCGTCGCCAATGTTGTTAGCCAGCACCTATTTTTGATAGATTTATATCAGTACACTTACTTTGCACATGGATCAGAACAGAGAACAATGCAGGAAGAGACCCTTCGCCCAATATGGTTTACATGACGTTATTTGACAAAAATGTGATCTGAATAAGCATGGTCCACATCCCTCTATTTTATGATTGATTGGAGTCAAGCATGTGGTGCTGGAAATGCGCAGTAGGTCAGGCAGCATTCAAAATAAAGACAATTCCTGATGAAGGTCTTTTGCGCTAACCATCGAATTTCCTTCTCCTCCGCTGTTGCCTAACATGCTGTGCTTTTACCATACTTTTCCATCAGTGTTGGATTGCACTTACTCTCTCGTTTTTTGTTGCCCTGTATCGAATATCCACCACAATTTCTTTGCAACATTTGTCCATTTTGACTGATTTGCTGTCCGTGTTCTCCCATTTGCTCCAGTTCTTGAAGTTTATCGAAGTTGCACCATTTCTCTAATTTACTGATGCTCAGCAATAATTTTCCAATTCATTGTTGCCCAGTACCAATTACCACGTTAACTTGTGTCCTGAAAAATGTCTTTATTCAGTGTTACCCTACACCAATTCTCATAATTACTGATGCCACAACCCAATGCTCCCATTTAGTATTATCCTGCCCCAATTCCTCCATTCAGTGTTGTTCTTTCATAATTCTCTAACTTACAGCTATATTTTAGCAGTTCTAGCACTTTGTGCAAAACTGTCCCAGTTCTCCATTTGTGCTACATTTAGTGCAAATCAGCACCAGTTCTCCCATTTAGTGCAACACTGCACCAGTTCTCCCATTTAGTGCAACACTGCACCCAGTTCCCTCACTTAATGCCACATTGCCACACTTCTTCCATTTAGTGCTACAGCTCCAGTTCTCCTATTTAGTGCTTCACTACCGCAATTCTCCCACTTGTTGGAACACTGTAACAATTCATCCATTTAATGTTACAAGGCACAACTTTCCCATTTAGTGGCACACTGCCTCAATGCTCCTATTTAATAGTACACTGCATCAATTCTCTCAATGAGTGCTACACGGCACGGGCTCTCCCGTTTAGTACCACACTGCACCAATGTCCCCATTTATTCCTGCATTACCACAATTATCCCGTTAGGTGACGTTTCCCATTGTTGTATACCTTGAAACAAATTAAAGTGGATAAATCTCCAGGAACCAATCAAGTATAGTTTAGAACTCTATGCGAAATCAGGGAAGTGATTGGTGGACTCCTTGTTGAGACATTTGCATATTTGATAGTCGCTGTTGAGGTGCCAGAAGTCTGCAGGTTGGCGGACATGCACCGCTATTTCAGAACAAACGGTAAGGAAAAAACAGGGAACTGTGGAACTGTGAGCCTGACGCTGCTTGGCAAGGTGTTGGAGGAAATCGTGAGGAACAGGATTCAGATGTTTTCAGAAAGTCAAGGGCTGATTGGGGGTTGTCTGCATGTTTTATGCCTGGGAAAGCATTAACTTGATTGAGTTTTTGAAGAATTAACAAACGAAGATTGCTGAGGGAAGAACGATTGTGAGAGGCGATTTCGGTTCAAACAATTAAGATGTGCCTGACCCAACAGGCTTCTCTATAATAAAAGACAAGACATGCTTCTTTTGAAAGAACATTTTGTATACTCAAAAGTGGGATAATTTAAATTGTGCAAATGCTGACATTTTGTGAGCAGAGTAAAAAACAAGTCCTTGACTGATAAGACTATAGGATAGAAAAACAACTCGAGAGACATCTGCTACAGATTGATAAGACCACTAACACAGACAGAGAAGAATAAGTCCTTGACTGATAAGACTACAGGGTAGAAAAAAAGCAACTCTGGAGACATCTGTTGCAGACTTTGTGACGAGGGTGCAGAATGGAAAAATACTGACGGTTTAGAATGTGAACCTCGTGGCTCTTTAGAGCCAAAGAGGGGAGGGACTTGTGCTGTATTTAATGAGAAACTTTGTAAGCCTCGGCGCGCCTTTTTCTCAGAAGGGTGCCCAACTCTGCAGACTTGCTAATAAAACTTTTTTTTCCTGAATTTGTCTAGAGCAATTATTAAGAAGCGATTTACGTTTCTAACAAACTTGGGGGCTCGTCCGATCAACACTCCGGCCGCGGGGGGAGCTGAGGAAGGACATCGGAGACGGTGCACCCTGCCGAGTTCGGCAGTCCCTGATTCCTTGCTTGTCGTCCCGCGCAGCTTGAGCGAGTGATATCCGGAAGGCTCAGGAACACAAAGGAGGGGCGTGGCAGAGGCAGTGGGGACGGTTAACGATCGAGTAATTTCGGTGCACCGAACCCAGGTAAGAAAAAACTTGCGGGGACCGAGTTTATGGAGGACTGGGGACCTGCGGAGTGCCTGTGGATTTTTCTACAGTGGCGTGGGACTCAGGAATTTGGAGACCGGGACTCGTCTGTGAGAGATTTTGCAGAGACCGTGTTTGCGGAGGAACGTGGAACTCCGGGGTGCCTGTGATCTGTTTCACAGAGACGTAGGACACAGGAATCCAAAGACCGGGGGTGCCTGCAAAGGGACCTGGGCGATCAAGGGACTGAAGGTCCGGGAACTGGCTACATAGTGATAGATTATCACGGGATAATACAAGGTTCTCCGATTTTACAAAGTCCTCGGCAATGGGAAATAAGGGATCCAAGGCGAATAAGGGTAAGGTAGGCTTGAACGGAGACAATGACAAATACCCCGGGGTACCTGACGATAGTCCGTGAGGAAGAATGTTACATAATTGGAATCAGGGTAGGAGAAAAGGAAAATCTAGAAAAAAGATGGTGAAATACTGTCAGACGTGGTCCCAGAAACCTATTCAGGGAGACTCAGTGTGGTGGCCGAGATTCGGCACTGACGAAGACTGGGTCCGGCAAGCTCTAATTTTATATGTCAATTCAAATTTAATGTTATTCAGGAAGAAAGTGATTACGCCCTTTGTTGGCTACCGGTCACAATATCTTGAAAATTGAAGGCCACTACTGAAGACTCGGAAGAGCAGAAAGAATGGGAACCTTTAGATCACTTACCGCCACCCTATGTGACCCCGTCTGGCCCACAAAATGATCCTTCGGGTGACGATGATTCAGGGGAAGGGGAAGAAAACGGGGAGGAATCACCAGCAGCCTCAGGGGTACAGACTAGATCTCAAGCTGAAAGGAGTCACAGACAAAACCCTGTCTCGATTGCAAGAATGAATCCACTCCGGGAAGTGCCCATGGGGGGCGAGGAAGGAGGGACAGGATATGTGAACGTCCCCTTGACGAGTACTGAAGTGCGGAATTACAAGAGGGAGATGAAGGGCCTACTAGAGGACCCCATGGGCCTGGCTGAACAATTAGATCAGTTCCTGGGGCCGAATAATTACACGTGGGAAGAGATGTATTCCATCATGGGAGCATTGTTCTCTAGCCAGGAGCGACAGATGATACGACAAGCTGCGCTCTTGGTCTGGGAGATAGAGGGAAGAGCAGGAGGGGAGCAGAAGTTTCCCCTCACCGACCCCGAGTGGGATAAGAATACGGAAGAAGGACGGCGCAACATGAGGGACATGCGGGAATATTGGATAAAAGGAATAAGGCAGGCAGCCCCGAAGGGGCACAATTTTATCAAGGCCTTTGGGAATCATCAAAACCCGGAGGAAACCCCTACGGAATTCCTAGACAGGATTAGGAAGAACTTGCAGCAGTTCGCTGGGGTGGACCCTGAGATGGAAGTGGGACAACAACTCATACGGGGAGAGTTTGTATCAAAAGCCTGGCCGGACATACGAAATAAGTTAGAGAAAATGGATAATTGGGATAGTAAACCTCTAAGTGAACTACTACGGGAGGCGCAAAAGGTGTTTGTGAGAAGGGATGATGAGAAGCAAAAGAAGGCGACAAAGATAATGATGCAGACGGTGCAACAAGTGACAGCTGGAAGGAGGGAAAAGGGAGAGCCGTGGCAGGAACAGGAAAGGGGAGAGTCGTGGCAAGAGCAGAGGAAAAGAGGACCGTGGCTGGAACAAAGGAAGGGTGGAGGAACTCGAGGCCGCGACAGGGAAACGAGGAGGATACTCAGATGTTACTACTGTAATGAAGAGGGACATTTTAAGCGAGAGTGCCCCCGCTACAAGCGGGAGGTGCGGTCGTACGCACTGATGGAGGAAGATTAGGGAGGTCGGGGGTTCCTACCCTTGGGGCAAAAGGACTATCGACAGGAACCCCTGGTAAACTTGAAAGTAGGGCCCCAAGGGTCGGAGATTACATTTATGGTAGACTCGGGAGCCGAGAGATCAAGTATAATCCAAATGCCCCCTGGCGCCCGAACAGGAAGAACAGTTATGGGGGTATCTGGAATTGGAGGAAAGACATTGCAAGTTCCAGTGGTGGAGGACGTGGAAATTGGGTATGAAAACAGAACTACTAAACGAGACCTCCTTCTACTGCCATCGGCGGGGTTTAATTTGTTAGGAAGAGACTTGCAGGTCAAACTAGGGTTCGGAACGGTACCAAGTAACGGGGAAATGGTGGTAAGGTTGTTCTCCCTCACCGAAGAAGATGATCGACAAATAGACCCGGAAGTATGGTACCGAGAGGGGAACAGAGGGGGTCTAAACATCAAACCTCTCCAAATCACCATGTTACCAGGAAGAGGCCCGGTAAGAAGGAAACCGTACCCGATTGCTATGGAAGGACGGGAAGGATTACAACCTGTGATAGGGAGATTAATCACAGATGGACTACTGGAGGAATGTATGTCCCCTTTCAATACTCCAATACTCCCTGTGAGGAAGCCGGATGGGACGTATAGGCTGGTGCAAGACTTGCGGGGGTTGAATGAAGTAGTCCAGGCTAGATACCCGGTGGTACCTAATCCCGACACGTTAATGAGTAAAATTCCCGCCGAACATGAATGGTTCAGCGTAATAGATCTGAAGGATGCCTTCTGGAGTTGCCCCCTTGACGAAGAAAGTCGGAACCTTTTTGCATTTGAATGGGAGAATCCCTTCACAGGACGAAAGCGACAGTTAAGATGGACAGTCTTGCCGCAGGGATTCACGGAGTCACCCAACTTGTTTGGACAAATACTGGAGCAGATCTTAGGAGGATTTCAGTGTAACGCGGAGAATCAATTGCACCAATATGTCGATGATCTCTTACTCTCAGGACCAGGAGAATGGGAGGTACGAGCAGATACCGTTGCCCTGCTGAACTTCCTGGGGAAACAGGGCCTACGCGTCTCCAGGACAAAACTCCAGTTTGTGGAGCAAGAAGTAAGATATCTGGGCCATCAAGTCAGTAAGGGGCATCGCCGTATCACGCCGGAACGAATATCAGGGATTACGGGTATGCCAATACCCAGGACGAAGAAGGAAATCAGACAATTCCTGGGGCTAGTAGGGTATTGCCGGATATGGATTGAAAGTTACACCACTCTAGTAAAATTTTTGTACGACAAACTGGGACAAGAAGGACAAAAGGTGGACTGGTCAGATGAGGAGGAGCAGCGATTTAATATTATTAAAAATAAAATGATCCGAGCTCCGGTATTGGGTTTACCCACCCTGAAGGAACCGTTCCAATTATATGTCAACAGCGCCGGCGGAATTGCCCAGGGTGTGCTTACCCAGCTGCGTGCAGGGAAACGTCAGCCGGTTGCATTTTTGTCAAAAATGTTAGACCCTGTGTCATGTGGATGGCCGACCTGTATACAGGCTGTGGCAGCTACGGCAATGTTAGTAGAAGAGGCCCGGAAACTTACCTTTGGAGGAAGGATCACAGTATACTCCCCACATTCAGTTAGTACCATACTGGCTCAAAAGGCTCACCGCTCGTTAACAGACTCTCGCATCCTGAAGTATGAGACGATTTTGATGACCGGGGACGATCTCAATTTTGCAAAAGATCTAAGTTGCAACCCTGCCCAGTTTCTATACGGACGTCCTGCAGATGGGGAACAGGAGCATGATTGTGTGGAATTTGTAGACTTGCAGACCAAAAGCCTAGAGGACCTGCAAGAGGCCACGCTGGGTGAAGGACAGGAACTGTACATCGACGGGTCCTCCCGGTGCATCAGTGGGGTCCGGTACAGTGGCTATGCTGTCGTAGATGGTGCAATGAAACGGATGATCGAGTCTGGACGACTGCCCGGGAAGTGGTTAGCCCAATCCTGTGAGTTGTACGCCCTCCAGAGGGCCCTGAAGTTGTTGTAAGGGAAAGTGGGGACCATATATACTGACTCAAAGTATGCATACGGAATCGTTCATACTTTCGGGAAAATCTGGAAGGAGCGAGGATTGATAACTTCCCGGGGAAAAGAATTAGCTCACGAAAAAAAATGATCAGCCTAACGTTGGAAGCCCTGGCGTTACCTATGGAACTCGCAGTAGTCCATGTACCCGGTCACCAGAAGGGGTCGACACTGGAAGCGGTGGGAAACCGGCTGGCAGATGAGGAAGCCAAGCGGGCAGCGGTCGAAAAACCCGTCCAATTATTGACATTAATACCGTTGAGGGAAGGGCTCGCTAAGCAACCCGTCTTCACCCAGGGGGAGATTGATAAAATGGATCAATTGGGTGCCCGGCTAGATACTAACAGGAAGTGGACGGTTCCTGGTGGGAGACAAGTACTGAACAAACAGATCACCCGGGGTATTCTGCACTGATTACACCATCAGTCCCACTGGGGGATGCAAGCCATGTGTGACACGGTCCTGAGGGAATATGTATGCAGGGGGATATACACATTAGCCCAACAAGAAGTAGTCGGATGCCCCACTTACCAGCGTATTAACAAGAAAGCCATGCGTTCTGTGCCAGCTGGTGGTCAGCCCCTCGCAATTAGGCCATTCCAGAGGATCCAAGTAGACTTTACAGACTTACCCACAGTACAGAGATGGAAATATCTGCTAGTAATAGTAGACCATTTCAATTACTGGGTAGAGGCTTTCTCAACTGCCAAAGCCGATGCACCAACCGTGGCCCGACTATTGTTAGAGAACATAATCCCGAGATATGGCATAATGGAATCTATCGACTCAGACTGCGGGACACATTTTGATTCTAAGCTACACCATTTGATCTGTACTGCCCTGGGTATCCAATGGAAACTCCACGCACCCTGGCATCCTGAGAGCTCGGGTCGAGTTGAGAGAATGAATGGCACGCTCAAGACCCAAGTGACTAAGCTGATGTTAGAAACTAAGTTACCATGGCCAAACTGCCTTCCCATTGCCCTATTGAGGATACGTACAGCACCTCGCCGGGATGTCGGGGTCTCCCCCTATGAGATGCTGTTCGGATTACCATATTGGAGTAAGGTTGATGGGTGTCCCACTCTACAAGGGGGAGATGTATTTGTCAGAAACTATTTACTGGCCTTATCCCGTTCTTTTGCAGAACTCCGGAGGAGGGTCTCCTGGCTCAGACTCCGCCGCTCAGCTTCCTCTTGCATAAGGTGGAGCCCGGGGATTGGGTACTTGTAAAGACCTGGAAGGCTGAAAAGCTCCAGCCGCAGTGGGAAGGAACGTTCCTGGTCCTGTTAACAACTGAAGCCGCTGTTCGGACGAAAGAAAAAGGGTGGGCTCACGCATCGAGGATAAAGGGACCTGTTCCGCCAGAAGGAGAGAGCACTTGGACATGCGGGCCAGGGGACAAGCCGTTGGTGATAAAGCTGAAAAGACAGCGATAATGAACTCTACTTGGACTGTATTGGTGGGAATATTGATCAGTTTACGCCTGTATGTGGGGGAGGGCGAGGGGAGATGTGACAAATTTCGGACTACGGTGAGGCTTGGGAGTCAGATCTACTCGGGATCATTTGTGTCTCACTCCCATGTGAACGATCGGTGTTACGATGTGAGTGCACGACAAGAATGTTGGGAGGGTGGAAGACCCTATTATCAAGTGTATAATAAAGGGTACGGTGGCAAAGTCCGTGGATGCCCTATAAATGACCGCTGGGTGTGTGTTAGCAAAGCTGGGAAGTGGGGCCTGTCCTCCGTGTTGCTCAGAGAGCAGATTGACAGAGTCAAGGAGACCAGAGTACAGAACACTGATCGGGAGTTGGAGAAAGGGCAGGACCGTCAGAGAACGGTCGTTGTCTCTAAAGTGCCATCTGTATACAAAGAGGTAGAAGAGAAGATTGAGCTCCCTGATGTAACACAAAACCTGTTTATTGATAGCCACTGTTTTAAATGTTAGCAATTGCTGGGTTTGTGGGGGGCCGCATATGTCAGAACAATGGCCGTGGACTGGTCAAAGCTTAGACATAGGGGAATTGCTGCAAACCACTTGGACACATGTCAACGAAAGGAGAAGCCAGGGGTGGAGACTGATAAATAGCCCTGAGGGCCAGTTGTGTGTTGAAGGAAAGGGGACCGTGGAGGTAGGAATTAGTCCCTGTCAGAGTGTATTGAATGCGACCACACAAGTATGGTGGCCTGAGGATATTACTTGGTACATTGCAAACAGTGATCATCAAAATTGCGTTCCATTACGTACTGATTCCTCCTCTGACGAGCTAGGTGCTGACTCTTCCGATGGCATGATGAGAGTCTGGAGTGGTGGTTGTCAGGGGAATCGATGCTGGGATAATCCTGTACAGACTCTGGCACGGGGCCAGGAATCCGACTACTAGAATTGCAGTGGTCCTGGTCCTTATGAGGGCGTCCCTGGGGTAAAGGAGCTGTGGGATGACGTTGTGAGGCAGGGAGGTCCTGCTCCAGATGGACTATTTTGGATATGCGGTAATCAGGCATACTCCGAATTGCCCATGGGATGTCCTGGAGTATGCTTCCTGGGTCTAATACGACGTGAATTCTTCCTATTACCCCGAGAGGAAGGCGATGATTTGGGGGTTAAACTCTTTGACTCCCTGCGTACGTCGCCAAGGGATATCCAAGTCGGTCATTGGGGGGATGAGTGGCCACCGGCCCGGATTTTGAATACTACGGGTCGGCTACGTGGGCACAGGACGGCTCATGGGGATACCGTACTCCTATCTATATGTTAAATCGAATTATCAGGCTCCAAGCAGTAGTAGAGGTCATTACTAACCAGACCGCTCTGGCCCTGGAGTTGCTGGCGAAGCAGCAGAATCAGATGAGGGCTGCTATATATCAAAACCGGCTTGCCTTGGATTATCTGTTGGCCTCGGAAGGGGGCGTGTGCGGGAAGTTTAACCTGACTAACTGCTGTCTGGAAATTGACGATAATGGTAAAGCGGTATTGAAGATTTCCGATGAAATTCGGAAATTGGCCCATGTGCTGGTGCAATCCTGGCGTCCTCTTGGTGGCATCGGATGGTGGGATGGTCTCCTAGGTGGTAGTTGGTTGCGCACGGCGTTAGTGGTGGCAAGGGGGTGCGTAATGCTTCTACTCATATTACCCTGCCTAACCCCCTGTATTCAGTTTTTCATTCAGAAAAATATTTCCCAACTCCAGGCAGTGGCGGTTCCCCAACATGGAACGCAGGAACTTAAGGTGCTGTTGCTGCGAAAGTCCAAGGATTTCCCCGGCCTTTGAGGAGGGGAGGCTTATCTTAGTCAGGCACATCTTAAAAAGAGAAAGGGTGGAATTGTGAGAGGCGATTTCGGTTCAAACAATTAAGATGTGCCTGACCCAACAGACTTCTCTATAATAAAAGAAAAGACATGCTTCTTTTGTAAGAACATTTTGTATACTCAAAAGTGGGATAATTTAAATTGTGCAAATGGTGACATTTTGTGAGCAGAGTAAAAAACAAGTCCTTGACTGATAAGACTATAGGATAGAAAAACAACTCGAGAGACATCACACAGACAGAGAAGAATAAGGCCTTGACTGATAAGACTACAGGGTAGAAAATAACAACTCTGGAGACATCTGTTGCAGACTTTTTGACGAGGGTGCAGAATGGAAAAATACTGACGGTTTAGAATGTGAACCTCGTGGCTCTTTAGAGCCAAAGAGGGGAGGGACTTGTGCTGTATATAATGAGAAACTTTGTAAGCCTCGGCGCGCCTTTTTCTCAGAAGGGTGCCCAACTCTGCAGACTTGCTAATAAAACTTTGCTTTCCTGAATTTGTCCAGAGCAATTATTAAGAAGCGATTTACATTTCTAACAAAGATGTTTTTTGATATATAAAAGATAAGGGAGGGAGGCAAATGCATGTTGAAATAAAAGATATTCAATGAAGAAAATTAACACTCACTATCTTGTCCTTCCTCCCCCACAATTTGCCTTTTCCCCCTTAATAGCAAAAATCAGTTGATCTCAGCCTCCAGTAAATACTAAGAGTTTGTCGCCATATATCTCTATGGGAAGGTGGCTGCACCTCACAAGTAAGAAACATGCCTGAATGCTTTCAAAAAATAAAGACTTTCGCACTGACATCCTGACCTTAAACATGGACACCTCCTTGACAAATGGATGAGCGCGGCTTGGGAGGACATGAAACCATAGTCTAAACGATAGGACATTTACACCTAATCGAAAGGGAAACTAACTTTACAGCAGTGACAATGAGCTGCAGTCACAGGGAGTAGACAAAAAAGTGATACTCCTATTGCTTTGCAGAACTGTCTGGAACTTGACTATTTACTAGAGGCACAGGGTGGTCCCGGTGTTGTTATTGGCTCCAACTCTTGCACTTACATACTGGACACTTCGGATAATATACTTACATCGCGGATAACAGAATCCTGGCGGTCGATATAAAAAGGCAGGTGTGTGTGATTCGCTAAGTTAGAATGAAAGTAAAGCTCCTCCAACATTCCTGGCATGATAGAGAGTGCAAGGGTTTAGACAACCTGCGGTGCTCTCTCTTCAGTTTCTAACTGAATGCAAACTGAAAACAAAGCTACGATAATATTGGCTCCATCACAAAAAAACACACAGGATGCCGATATCGTCGGTTTATATAAACAGAAAACACAGCTCTTCTCTTTCAATCTGAATGTAAATGTCTCTCTACAATCTCTCCATAAAACAATCTCAGGACAGGCAAAGCACAGCACGAAATACTGACCAAAGCCATCTCTGCTATCTCGCTCATCAAAACTCCCAGGACAGTTACAGAATACGGTGAGACAGAGGATAAAGCTTACACTGTACTTTGCTCATCTACCACTCCAGGGACTGGTACAGCACAACATTGGGTACGGAATAAAGATCACTGTCCAAAAAAGGGAAGAAAACAAAGGCAGAATCTGATTAATCACGCAGACAGCATGTTGGCTCATTATATAGCACTGTTGCCTCGCAGCGCTAGGGACTTCATTTGATTCCAGCCTCACATGACTGTGTGGATTTTGTGCATTCGCCCCGTGTCTGTGTGGGTGTGCTCCGGCTTCCTTTCACAATCCAAAGATGTACAGGTTAGGTGAATTGGCGACTCTAATTTTGATGTTATGTCCAGGGATGTAGTTTGGGTGCATCAGTAATGTCTAAATGCAGAGTAATAGGGAAGGGGAATGGCTCTGGTTGGGTTACTGTTTGGAGGGCTGTTTTGGACTTTTTTTGGGGCGAAAGTCCTTGTTCAACACTGCAGGGATTCTATTATTCCAAGAATCTCAGCTGGTCTGCCAGCCACTGTGAAGAGAAATCAGAGTAAATGTTTCGAGTCCAGTGACCCCTCTTCAGAATGCTTCTGAAGGAAATATTAAGTCAGTTTTTTCTCTCCACCATTGCTGAAAGACCACTGTGGATTCTTCCGATGCATCATTCCAGGAGAAGTAACACAAAAGGTTACATTCAGATTAAAGATCCCCCGACACAGGCCCTTGTCACATACACAGGCCATGTTCAGCATGCTAGTTAGATTATGAATAAACCACATTTTACATGTCTGAAACAAACTCTCCCAGTACATGTACAGCATGGCGTCCAACGTGAAGTGATGATCCTCCTACACTAGCCATTTGTAAATGCATAGACCATATTAAGTATGGAAATATTGATTAAATCATACCCAACACTGTCCTCATCAAATACCGAAGGAGAGGAATATCAAAGGTTTCGAAAAAAATTCATATCTCGCTCTACACTGCCCCCATCAAACAATCTCAGGACAGATTCAGCACAGACCCAGATACAAATCAAAGCATCATCTTTCCTATTTCCAGAAAATATTCTCAGAGGAGCGACAGATCTGTTAAGTTATAAACTGAAAGTCCACTTACATTGGTTCTTGTCAAAAGACAGGCAATGTAAACCATGGTCGTGACACTAATTCAATGATGTGTGTCAAGCCACTCACACCCCCGCATGTTGTCACCATCAAACATTCCCAGGAAAAGAACAGCATGGTATTGGTTACAGAATGAAGCTGCACCTGTCTCCAATCAAAGACTGATGCGTGCTCCACCTGCCCACTCCACGTGCTGGACAGACCCGTTCATGTTCAATGAGAAATGTACTGGTGAGGTCTGCACAATGATCCACGGTGGACATAATACCTGGCTGTATTGAGCATTGCATTAGCCTAGTCTGTCCAGTTCACCATGGTGAACAGATATATCATGAGAGTTTATAACGCCTGGGCTTGTTCTGGCTGGTGGATCCAGAACGTGTGGTACATATGTTTTTCTGTTGATTCAGCAATGCATTTATACATATTTTCATTCCGTTGATTGAACTCGCCCAAGTCTGACTCCTTAACCAATACCCTTCCTCTATCTACACTAATATTTCTGGAACTTGTACTCCATGAAGAAATTGTCCTATTATAACAGGAATAACTTCCCTGAATCTTTTCCTGATCATAAGAACATATGATTTAGGAGTTGACGTTGGCCATTCAGCCCTTCGAGCCTGCTCCGCCATTCAATAAGATTTGGACTGATCTTTTCGTGGACTCAGCACCACTTAGCCACGCTCTCACCATACCCCTTAGTTCCTTTTTCTAAAAATCTACCTTAGCTTAAAAAGCGTTTACTGAAGTAGCATCAACTGGTTCCCTGGGCAAGAAATTCCATGGATTAACGCCCCTGTGGGTGAATGATTTCCTTCTCAATTCAGTCCGAAATTTGCTCCCTGTCATCTTGAGGCTATGCCCTCTTTTCCTAGCGTCACCTGCGAGATCGAAACGTTCCATCTTCGTTTTTACCGATTCCTTTAATAAATTCATAAGTTTCTTTAATATGCACCCTCTTCTGAATCGCAATGTATATAATCCCATTCTACTCAGGGTCTCCTTTTAATTCAACCGCCTCAACTCCAGAATCAAACATTTGAACATCGTCTGCAATTGCTCAAATGCAAATTCATCCTTTTTCAAGGAGACCGAATCTGCACACATTACTCCAGGTGTGGTTTCACAGCTTATAAAGCTGCAAAATTACATTACTGCTTTTGAACTCAACCCCGTGAACAATGATGTACAAAACTCCGTTTGCATTCCTAATTACTTGTTGTACCTCCAAACCAACTTTCTGTGATTCGTGCAGGACACCCAGGTCTCTCTGCACAGCAGCATCTTGAAACGTTTTACCATCCAATTAATATTTTTAACAGATACTCCAAGCAAAATCGATGACTTCAAATTTATTCACATTATATTCCATATCCCAGACATTTGCCCACTCACTCAATATATCTACGTTCCTCCATAATGTTTCACAATCTTCTGCACTCTGTATTCTGCCACTCATCTGCGTGTCATCTACAAATTTGGACACAGTACACGTGGTGCCCAACTCCAAATCACCCATCTAAAAGTAAATAAATGCAGTCCCACCACTGAACCCTGAGGTATACTACTAGTCACTGTTGCCCGGCAGAATAACACTCATTTATCCACACTCTTTGCTTCCTGTCAGTTAAGCAATAATGTATCCATGCTAATATTTTATCCTTCATGCCATGCATCCTTCTCTTATGCACTAGCCTTTTGTGCAGCACGTTGTCGAATGCCTTTTGCAAATTTAGGTAGACCACATCCACTGGGTCCCGTTGTCCACATTTATCGACTTGTCTTCGTAGAATTCTAAAAGATTTTTTGAAACATGACCCACCCTTAGTCAACTAATGTTGCGTCTGCCAATTGGGACACTTTATTTCGAGATACCCTACTAGTTCTTCCTTGATAATCGACTCAAGCATCTTCCCCACTACAGTGGTTAAGCTAACTGATCTATAATTCCCAATCTTTGTCAACGACCCTTTTTAAACAATGGTGTCACATTTGCTGTTTTCAAATCTGCTGCGACTGGCCAAGACTCCAATGACTTTTGGAAAATTGCTACCAGAGCACCGCTATTTCTCCCACCATTTATTTTAGTACACTGGGATGCATTTCATCAGGGCCAGGAGACTTATCAATTCTTTTCTCCATGAGCTTGCCCCACACGAGCTCTTCAGTAATAATGATTGTTTCTAGGTCCTCACCTACCTTGGTCTTTTTGTAATTTAATGGCATATTATTAGCGAAGTCCAGTGTAAATACGAATTCAAAATACCTCTTCAGTACATCGGCCATTTCATTACATCCCACACTTAAATGCCCCTTCTCATCCTCCAAACGCCCAAAGTTTACTTTAGCCACTCTTTTTCGTTTAATTCCTTTATAGAAACTGTTGCTAGCTGTCTTTATATTCTGTGCAAGTTTTTTTACCTGATGCTCTTTTTTATAGAATCCCGCCAGTGTGGAAATGTGCCCTTTAACCATACAAGTCCACACCGACCTCTGAAAGGAAACCCATATAGCCCCCTTTCCGGTTCCCTATATTTACGCCTGCTTAATGCACTTAACCTCCACATCCCTGAACGCGGATGGACAATTTAGCATGGCCACTTCACCTAACCTGTGCATGTCTGAACTTGGGGGAAAACCGGAGCACCCGGATGTGACCCGCGCAGACACGGGAACAATGTGCAAACACAACCATGCAGTCGCCAGATACTGAAATCGAACATGGTTCTCCAGCAGCAGTGCTACCCACTGAGCCACCGTTCCACCCATTAATCTTACTTTTCTTTATACCACCATTTGTGACATTCTGTTGATATGTAACACTTCCCAGGCTTCCAGTTTCATTCCGATTTTGGCCAAATGGTTGCCTTCCACTTCAATGGGATATCCTACTTTATTTCCTTTCACACCCATCGCAGATTACCCGTGTTCTTGCAGTCCTTGTGTTACGATTGTAACAGTCATTCTGATAATTTAAACCACCAACAGACACACGATTTAGCCCATGCCATAACCTGTGAAAATTCGAGAGGCAAAGAGTTAGTTAACATAATTCTAACAGCGTTATTTCTTAAAGTATAAGAGAAAATAATTTCCTAAAAACTGTTAAGTACTCTTAGCTCGACGGATCATTTTACATCCCCTACTACAATATTAGTCCGCTTAAAAACCTCAATTAAGATTTACCAAAATTTAACTCTTCAAAATCTACCCGGACGTCGAATCTTCTTTTCTTCATCTCAGCGATTGCTCCTTCACAGATTACTGATTGATAAGGATAATTGGAAGACAGCTATTCTCTAGACAGTGTCAGATGTCAATGGCTTTGGAGTTCTCCTCCAAATGTTCAGTATTCCCTGAGCTTATGTCCGGAAAGCATCGAACGTATCATTGGCTTTTATAATTGTCAATTCAATCATACTCAATTGTGAACTCAATTCAGACTTGGTTGGAGTTTGGCATTTTTAGGCTTGTAATTTAAACTGATTAGCCGAATTCGAAGCTGTTTCGTCGTTTCCAGGAAACCAAATAAACAGGTTGTTCGAGAAAATTATGGGTTATAACTTTTTCAGAATTCTTGGTGCTGGGTCAGGAAGTTCTGCTAGCTTTCAACATTCTTAGAGGGACAGTGCACCTACATCTTCACAACACGTCTTTCTCACGAAAATATTTTTTGAGCAGTTTTCAGAAATTGCGTTGAATGTCCTCTACTGCTCGACAACTGACCCACCATAAAATATTCGGTTCCAGTCTACTTTATCCAGCTCCTCCCTAATTTCATAGTTGTTTCCTTGTTCATGGGCAGGCCCCGATATTAAATTTTAAATTTGCACTCTCCATCTGTATTATTAATTGAACAACACTGTGCTCATAATTTCCAAGAGGATCCCGAACTATGAGGTAATTAATTATTCCTGTTTCAATACACAGGACCAGATCTGGGGCAACTTGGTCCCTCGTCAGTTCGATTACAGAAAACTGTTATCGATACATTCAACGAACTCCTTCTCGAGGTTTCCCGACCGAAATGGTTCGACCCAATCTCTATGTAGGTTATCATCCCCCATGACATTGGCCGTATGATTTTATAGGAATTAATTGTTTCTTTGTTAATTACCCGCCACAATGTGATGATATTATAAGTCTGTGTAGATTACGCCTGTCAGTTCTTCTTGGAATTTCTAATTTTCACCAAATTGGATTCAAACTTATTCTCCACAGAAACTACATTGTCTCTGACCACTTCCCTGGACATCGCTACATATGAGAGCTACACCACCTCCCTTACCTTCCTGTCGGTCCTTCTGGATAGTCTGATATCCCTGGGTATTTAACTCTCAGTCCTGACCATTCAGGAACCATGTCTCCATAATGGCTACCAACTCATGTTCGTTCGCGATGATTTGTGCATCCAACTCATCAACCTTGCTACTAATGCTCCGAACATTTGGGTAACGTGCTGTCTTACTGACATGATTCACATCTCTAATATCTCCTGAGTTATCCTCCTGTTCGTTTCATTCACAGTCTGCCTTGACCGTAAACCCTCCCGCAGACGAACTTACCTGCTGTTTTTCTTTCTGTATTTATCATCATATTTCCTGTCGCTTTCCCTTTGCATTTGCCACCGCGCCCCCACTTGCAAATTAATAGTCCAAGTTAAAGCCCTTTTTATACTTTTAGCTAAACTACTGGTTCCAGATCGTTTAGGTGGAAACTGTCTCATTGGTACAGGTCCAGCCGTTTCCAAAAATCATGCCAGTGCTGTATAAAATGGAACCTCTCTTTCACACACCATTCCCTTAGTCACCTGTTCACGTCTTTTTTTTTAATCCCTCTTCCAACTTCACTTAGCTCAGGCAATATTTCAGAGATAATAATTATTCAGGGCCTGTTCGTTAATTTCCTTCCTAGTGCTTGATCATCCCTAATCCGGTCCTCCATCCCAGACTTGCTTATGTTGCTAGTCCCACCAGCACCACAACAACTGGAACTTGCCCCTCCCGTTCCAAAATCCTTTCAAGCCAGTCAGAGATGTATCCTAGCACCAGGCAAGCAACACATGACGATGGACTTCCGATCCGGCATAACAAGGGTACTAATATCTCCCTAAATATAGAATCCCCTTGACGACAACTTGTCTTTTTGATCCTCCCCTTTTGAATGGCCTTGTATACCACAGTGCTGTGGTCAGCTGGCACTTCCTCCCCATAGCGGTTTTCTTGATCCATACAGGGACCAAGAATCTCATAACTGTTGAATCAGGTCAAAAGCTGAGACTGCTCTACTCCTGAACTCAGGATCGCCGTACCTGCCTCACCTGCCTGTTGTCCCTGATCACGAACACAATTTCACTTAATTAATGCACCAGGTGTAACCACCTCCTGAACAAAGCGCCCAAGTAACTCTCCCCATGCTGCATATGGCGATGTTTTGGAACTCAGGTTCCAGATCATCAATTCTTACTTTTGTTCGAGGAGGATGGCGGGTGGGAAGCACTATAGGTGCTCAGCACGTTCAGCCACTGTCCAAATTTATTCCCGGTAGGTCTTTCGTCCTTGGCATCCCCTCTCCGGTTGCTCCTGTAAATACGTTAGTGATTCAACTTCACCGGCTGTTCCTGCTGCTGAAAGAAAAAAAAAATCACCGACGCACAAGGTAAATCTTCAATCAGTGATTCACCTTCCAGACAACCCCCTAGTCTACTCTCCCCCCTTCCTGCGGCTGAACTAAAATCTCTGATTCTCTCTGGTACACTGCTGCTTTTACATTTGATTAACTTGTTGCCATTTGTTTACATCAAACGAAAATGTTTTATTGCACAGAGAAAACTGCAATCAGGGGTCTAGCAACAATGTGCATCTTCTCCTCGTTAAATAACATTCCCATCAACTCCGGTTTAAACCTGGAAGTAACAGGAACAATATTGCATTGTGTTTCTATTCAAGCGGCAGTTATTGTAATGACAATCGGAGGACAAGTTTCAAATACTTGGAAGCAGTTTTACCAGTAATTTTCCATTCATATGTATTCTCTATATCAACATTTCGACTGGCAGACATACATTAAGATTCGTAAGGGGCCGAGGGCTCAGAGAAAAATCAAAGAAGAACCTGAGATATAGAGCAGAAATAATTTTGTGACTTTAGTCATCGCCAAATCCGAAAGGTTTGTACATCTCTCGATGGGGCATGCGAGATAGGTCATTAATGCCAATTATTCCATGGAATCTCCTGCTTCCGATCTCTTTAAATAAGTCGCATGAATCCTGCGGAACCCAAGTTGCCTTGATTTATCTGGTGACGAAGACATCATTTAGAGACCAGTTTAAATATGTAGTGAAATATCTAGTTAATAAATTATTCAATTGATGAACAAATCCAAGTAACTTTGAGACAACATGAAATACAGCAAAAGATGAACGAGGAGGCCACGTGAGGAATGGTCTGAACGGAAATGGACAAGCAGCGACATGATTACCCTCGGTTTCACATGGGCAATAAATTGGTCCAACTGAAGAGCAAATTGCAAGCGTGTGGAAGAGCAATGGCAGTGGAAAGTGATGATAGCATTGAACAGCAGCCAGGATAAAGCTGAGGAACAAGAAACAAACCAAAAGAGGAATTAGACATGCCATGAAGATAAAAAGAAATCATCCCAAGCAATCCGGTCTCTGAATGGTCAGATCCAAAAATAAATAACACGTGGAAAGTATAATTGTTCTCTGCAGGCCAGATTGTGAACAGCAACATGAGGCTCTTGTCGAGTCTCCAAGACATAATTCACGGATCCAAACATCTGGACAAAAGTTTTTTTTAAAAAAATGAATTTATACAGGGAACACATTATACTGAAAATACTTTGTCTTCTTATTACAAATGTATTTTTAGCTGAATTCTGTCTTTCAGCTCCCCCTGGCCCGATACTCATAACACTCCCTTCCTTTACTTTTTCTTTCAATGAATCAGCTTCTGTGTTGGTGGGGGAATCCAAGGGCAATGACTCAGTGCCAGAACGGATTTGAAGCTTGGGAATGGGGTCAGATGTGGAACCTGAGCCAATATCCTCAGTGCTTCCATGAAATCGTTTTATGGCTTTTATTGTATGCATTGATCTCAGTGTAAACTGTCTCTAAGTGAAACCTGCTTGCTTGTGGCCTCATAATAAATCCTGAGGTCAGTCCAAAAAGATATTTACAACATCACCAAGAATGATTGCTTCCATCAGCAATACAGCTCCTATATCCATCTCGAGCTCAGTTCATAACTCGTGAATCAGTTATTGTTTCCATTGTTACTCCTGGACCTCGTATCCAACGGCCATATTTGCCTGATACTGGAATGCAACCTGGCAGACAGTGAGGTCTGCGAATGCTGGAGAGACAGAGTAGAAGCATTCTTCCCTTGGAAGAAGCACAGCAGGTCAGGCAGAATCCGAAGAAGAGACGAATTGACGTTTCAAGCAGAATCCTTCATCAGTCAACTCTCTTCCTCCTTCGATGCTGCTTTATAGATAGTTTATTTTCCTGCAGCACATTTTATTGACCTACATATAAAATGCATGCGTTAACATTGTCCAAATTTGTTTTGGTTTGCCTTCCCAACAAATCCCATTTCGTCATCATGAACTGACCACAGTGACTCGTCAAAGGCGCGTTGTGTGTTTAATGTTGAATTTTAAGTTCTTACCCAATTTACTCAAATAATTTCCGAAGCCATCCATTGACGTCTTTGCTTTCTTTAGTTGGTGGAAACCTTTTTTTTAAAATCTCCATGGAAGTATTAGATTTTCTGCTTTGACATAAATGTTATCAGCTGGTGTGATGATGAAATTAATTACAGATTTCATCGAAATAAGTTAAATGTAATGGCTGCTGATAACGCCAGAGCAATAATAAATCTGACAATCCTGAGTCACTGAGCTGTGCATTTCTGAACAGATCCCTTCCTCCACACTCGCCTGACTACCCTGCTCCTTCTCCAAATTAGAGACTCCATAAAATTCATCTCTTTTAATATTTCATTTCTAACCCAGCGAGTTTTGAGAATATTTTATGTTTCTCTCGTGTGACGAACCTTCAATGGGTCAACGTTAACACTATTTAATTTAATATGATTAACGGTGTTTTCTGCACTTTTCTAGCGACAAACAGTCGTAAAGCATGGAAACAGAACCTGATTTCCCACAATCCATACTGAGCAGGTACTCTAGTCTGATCTCATTCCATTTACCAGCATTTGGCCCATATCACACAATCCTTTCTACTGACATTTCTGTCCAGATGTCTCATCAATGTTGTAACTGAACTAACCTCCACCACTTCCTGTGCAAACTAAGTCCATACACGCACCACCCTCTACGTGAAAACGTTGGCCATCAGGCCCTTTCCAAATCTTTCATCTCACAACTTACACTTATGCCACCTCATTGTTCACTGCTTTTCAATTGAAAAAAAATTCCCTCGCCTACTAACATTATCTATACCCTTCACGATGTTATAAACTTCCATAAGATCAGCCCTCAGCCTTTGATGCTGCACGGAAAGGAGCCACAGCCTACACGCCTCTCTCGTGACTCAAACCTCCAATGCAAGTAATATTCACTTCCACATCCATTTGTGAATGGTGGTGGACTATTAAGCAAGGCTCATGAAGAAGAGGCTCCGCAAATGTCAGCATTTTCAAATCCTGAAGAACCTCGCACTTCAGTGAAAAAGGTATGGGTGCTGTATCAGCAACAATCTTCAGTCAGACGTCCCGAGGGTATCATCCATTTCGGGATCCTCGAACGGTCCCCAGCATCACAGACACCAGTTTCCAGCCAGTTCCATTCACTCTACGCGAGAACAAGAAAAGGTTGGAGGCACTGGATACTGCAAAGGCAATGGTCCTGAAAACATTCCGGTAATTATAATGAAGACGTGTGGTCCAGAAGTTGCTGCTACCCTCGGCATGCTCGTCAAGTACAGTTACATTGCTGGCATGTATCCGATAATCGGGAAATTGTTCACAATTGTCCACAAAAAGCTGGCCATACCTAAACCAGCCAATCAGCGTCCAATCAGTCCAGTCTCCATTATGACTCAGCTGTTGGAAGAAGTCATCAACAGTGTTAAGAATCAGCACCTGTTCAGCAACAACCTCCAAAGTGATTCCCAGTTGTGTCATGAAGCTCCTCATCTCATTACAATCTTGGTTCAAATATGAGGAAAAGAACTAAATTCCAGAGTTAAGGTGAGACTGACAATCCTTGACTTCAAGGTCACATTCGACCGAGTATTTCACCAAGGAGTCCAGGCAAAACTAAAATCAATGAATATCAGGATTATGGACAGACATGACACAAAGGAAAATGTTTCTGATTGTGGCTGGTCAATCACCACAACCCACCACATTTCTTCTGAAGTCCCCCACGGTATTGCCCAACAATCTTCAACTGCTCCATTAATGGCCTTTCATTTGTCATAATGTCAGAAGTGGGGATATTCACCGATGGTTGTAATGTTCAGCAACATGTGCGACTCCTCAGGTACTGAATCAATCGTGCTCAAAGGCAACATGATCTGGACAATATCCAGCCTTTGCCCACAAGTAGCAAGGATCATTTGCAAAACCCAAATGCCCGATAATAATGATCACTAAAAAGTGACAATATAAACACTGCCCCTTTATATTCAGCAGTGTTACCATCACTGTATCCTCCTCTGTTAACATCTTTGAGGTTACCATTGGCCAGAAACTCAACCAAACTCACCACATAAAAACAGTGGCTGCAAGAGCAGGTCACAGACTGGAGATACTGCGACGAGCAACTCACTTCATGACACCCCATAGTCTCTCCGCCATCTACAAACGACAAATCATGAGTGTGACGGAATATTCCTTACTTGCCTGGATTTGTGCAGCTCCGATAACACTCAAGAAGCTTGATACCATCCAATAGAAAGCAATCTGCTTGATTAGTACGAACTCTCCAAGCATTCAATCGTCCACTACTGGAACGCAGTAGCAGCAGTGTGTACTATCTGCAAATTGCACCGCAGAAATTCACGGTAGAACATTAGTCAGCACCTTCCAAACCACGACGAGTTCCACCGAGAAGGACAAAGGCAGTGGGTACTCCGGATACGACTATCCACAAGTTCCCCACCTCGGCACTTACGGCCCTGTCTTTGAAATATACCATTGATACTTCACAGTCTTTGGATAAAATGATGTCTTCTTCCAGCAAGCGGACATCAGCGAATTAAGAAGGCAGCTCACCACCACCTTCTCAAGAGCAAATATGGAATGGCTATCAATGCTGGACAGTCCGTGACGTCCAAGCTCCACAAATGAATATTTTAAAATAATACTTTCTATTACCTTTCTAATGAAACAATAGTTTTCCGGTCGCAGAGAGACCTAAATCTTTACCGTGCAGAAACAGGCACTTCGGCTGAACAAGTCCACAACGTCCCTCCCTGGAGTAAGACACCCACACTGATTCTCCCACTACACTATCCTTACGCCAGACTAATTCACGTCCACATCGCTGAACATGATAGGCAATTTATCGAGACCAATTCACCTAACATGTGTCCAGGGATGTGCAGGCTAAATATATTAGTCATGGGTAACATGAGGTAGATTCTCTTCCATGGTTTGGTGTGGACTTATTGGGCCCGATGACCTCCTTCCTGCCACAGGGATTCAATGAAGTTCAGGTTTTGTCCTTTCTCTAAATGGAGCATTTACATTTTGATAGAGAAATTTTCTTGTCAACATTTAACAAATTCGTCACCATCAAACATTTAAAATTATGTCAGTGCCAGGCAGTGCTTAGAAGTTTAAACTACCCTACTATTATAACCTTAGAGCACGATGAGGTGTTTGTGATCTGTACATGATGGCTTCGCAATTCCTTCGACTGTTGTGTTAAATGTGAAAAATTGATGAAGCATTAATATGACATTTGTTATATTGAAGTGAACTCAAAGGAGAATCTTGCAGAATGTATCAGTAAAGACCTTCTGACTATTGGAGTAAACTGCCAGAAAATGTGGTAAGTGCAGGTACAGTTACAACATTTCGTACCATACATTTCCATTAAGTAGCATCTAAGAAACGTTTACTCTATTTATTCTCGTAATGCGTTCCTGAATCAAAACGTCACACCTTCTCCCCTTTCACCTCTCTTCCACCCTTCCTATGACAGCGAAAACGCGAACATTGAGATTCCAGTCCTGCTCTTCCCTCAGCCAAATTTCTGAAATAGCTATGACGTCCCAATCCCATGTTTCCATCCATGTCCTTAGCTCATCCGACTGACCGGAACGAGCTCTTGCATTGACATAAATGCAGTTTAATTCTTCAAAGTTACTTTGTTCCATGACTAGCTCTTGTCTCTCTTTTGTACTTAGCTTACTCTTTATTTCTGATTCATAATCATCCTCACCTTTCTGTCTATTTTCTATCTTAGAAAGCACCCACCATATCTCTAAAAGATTACTTGTTCCCACAATAGAATGAGCAAATCTCCCTGCCAGGCTTTTGGTCACTTTCTGATTCAAGTATGAACCTTTCTTTTTGAACAGGTCTTTTCTACCTCAAAACATCATAACGATCCAAGAAACTGATTTCCTGCACATTGACCTGCCATTTCTTCCAGTGATTTAATAGCTCTTCGTCGACCTTGGTAACAGACGTAAACCAGAGATTACTACATTTTCTGTTCTGCTTTTTAACCTACGACATAATGTCTTGTGTTCACTTTGCAAAGCTTTAACGTTTTTTTCTGACCAAATCATTCCGCTCAATGGGTACAACTTCCAGCTTCTCACTCTCCCATTTCACAATATACTGAACACATTTTGAGACGTCCACAAACTGACACCAGAAAAGCAACATACCATAATCGAGTTTCGCTCACTGTCACAGAAACTCTGTCTGTGCCTCTGACAGGAGAGTCACTGTAAGAATTAATCTTGTACATTTTGAAAAACCCGTTGCACATACGTTTCATATTTATTGCTTCTGATGTGACCTGCTCTTCGAACTTACTTTGAGAGCCTGCCTCTTTCAAGAGGAAACAAAATAAGATATGTATTTGAGAGAAGAATAGCCACAGAATTTTTCTGAACTACCTTCATACCTTCACTGCCAGTCCATTATCTGTCTGACGGTTCCTGCTGTGTAATCACTTCTCTAAATTTCGTAATAATAACACTCATTGCCTCCCATATGCCCTCAGTGACACAAACCTACAAAGAACAGCTATCAATATCGGCTTTCTTCTGAAAGTAAGGTTCCATTCCTTTCCCACAGATATAAAATGAAGTATGCGACAACTCAATACAAATAAACTTACAAATCGTGAAAAGAAATCCAACAAATTTGATCAAACGAAAAAAAAACTTCTTGTCAAAGAGATCCACCATTCATTCTTCAAACTCTGGATGAAAATAGAATTCCTCCACAGTGGTCCATCTGTCGGCCTCTCCACAATCTCAGTATATATGTTAAAATAATGCTCATAATTGCCTCTTTTTAAACATAATTCCTTTTGTCCAAACGTACCCACCATTTATGTCAGTCTCACGGGTTTATAATTAAATGGCTTTTCCTTAACACCAGACCATCAGCAGCCCTCTAGTCCTCTGGAACGTTACCCATGTCCCTCGATGACGCTAATATTTTCGCACGAGACGATAGCATTCTACGCTGGCCTTCTCATAGTCAGACGTTTTTGAAGTTCATGTGAATTGCCTAATGTCAAACTGTATGATGTGTGGGCTATATACAGCACAGTCTCTGATCCGCTTCCATTCTGCAAAATGGAGACCACAGCCAATGTCTTTTGGAGGGTCTGAACAAACCTTGGATGTCCTTTAAGAAGAGTTAGTCTCCCAGAAGCAATGAATCAATTATTTGTCTTCGCCTGCATTCAACTTGATCATCCATGAAACCATCCATGCTATGACAGTGCATCACTCTGCCTGGCAGCATGTCCGAATACATGAGGAAAGGCATCAGCAGACCTGTGTACAGGGGAGGGGGGCAGGAAGGAGAGCAGGCTGACCACACTGTGTCTCTGCCACTAACCCAGGCAAACGCAAACTGACAACACTGTGTCTCTGTCATTGACTCAATGTTGAACAGTCGGACCCCAAGGTGTGTCTGTCACTGACCCAGGGGAGAACAGACAAATCCCAGTGTGTTTCTATCACTGACGCACGGAGAGAAACCTGATCCTATTCTGACTCTGTCACGAACCCATTCACCATTGCCCTGGCCGGTCACTATTTCACTTCAAAGAGGAGTGATTTTAACTTGTGGTTTGTAAGGCAGTGTGTTCAGAGTGACCTCAGCTGGTCGAGGTTCCTCAGTCCGTATTGTTACCGTCGCTATCCATCACAAAACAGCCAAACAGCAAACTGTGAATCATACATTTGTTGTAGGGCTGATAGAAGACATTTGGTCCATTGAATCCACACCACTCATTCGAAAAGTTTCCGCCCAGACACCTTCTCTCGCCATCCGTGTCACACCGCCTTTCCCATGGCTAACCCGCAGACCCTGCACATCGCTGAACAATATGATCAACAATTTTGAATGTTTTCATTCTTCTGTAGGACCTATCAGTGTCACATGCCTTGTGTTATAACATTGAAGTAATTCATGCTGATATGTTCGTGGGTGGATTCACTAAGGAATATTAAATGAAAATAGAGGACCAGTGGGATATTTCTGTGGAATAGAACATTCCGATCGACGCTGCTGATTCATCATCATCGCCATCTGACGCATGGATATTCCATGCCTCACAGTCCTGGCCCCTTCCGTTTGTCATTTCGTTTCCTCCTTGTTTGGCATTCCCACAGTGGGTTGGGCATCTTGGGACGACGTCACCGCGTAGACCTTTCCCGCTTGGTGCCACCCAGGTCTTTGTGAAAGTGTCAGAAATAATAACTGCAAATCACACAATATCATATTATAGTCCAACAAGTAATTTGGAAGCACTAGATTTTGAAACGCTGCTATTTTCACAGGAAGTTGTGGAGCAGGAACGTAAGATGCAGAAGTTATAGCAAAGGATCACAGTGTCACACAACTGCAATTTTACGTTAAAGAAACCTCAACTCTTGTTATGTCCTTCATCTTTTGGAATGGGTTTCAGGATTTGTTTCATTGACATGAAAATTTGAGAGTCTTTTCAGTCACATTCTCGATATAACATAATGTTTCGCGAAAAAAAAGGTGATTTCTCAGCTCAGACAATGCATTAAAGATGTCAGGTTCAGATCCGGTTGTATTCCAATGCAGAGTCAGACTGTTTCCACTTCCAATGTGGAATTTACATAAATGAAATGCATTGACTGCCTGCAGTTTGTGCATTTTTGAGCAAATTAGAAAGAGTATGCAATTATAATTCTGCGAATACAAATGCTCCCCATGCTCCAATGTGCATGTACAAGTACATGTGTGAGAGAGAGTTTGTGTATGCACGTGAGTGTCTGCACGTGAGTACGAGTGCACATGAGAGAGTGTGTGTTGTGTGTTTACATGCTTAATGAAGAATGATGAGATTTTGAAGCAAGGAAACGCAACAGGCAAGGATTCTGTAGCGAGGTCAAGCAGACATTATGAAAATGAATGACAGGAAGCCAAGCAACAAACGTTGTACAGGGGCGTTTCTTCCCCTTTGGTGAACACTTCAGCGGTTAGGAACATCCTCCAGGACGGACATTGTGAGATGCAACAATGAGAGTGATCGAGCGAAGACTGGCAGCCAAGTTCGAAATCAATGAGGATGGCCTCAACTGGGAACATGGGATCATGTCACATTCTGGATGAACCAAATACTCTATTTCTCTCTCACACACATACACACATACATATGCTCACACTCACGCAGATCATCTCTCCAACACACGCTGTCTCTCATGCACACTTACAAAAACCACCACACTCGCACACGCGCATGTACCCCATCACATGCACACACACGTGCACACTTTAGCAAGCATACACACACGGAAACACGCACTCTCTCACGCGCACTCACACTCACATGCACACACACAGGCGAAACTTGATCTCTCTCTCATTCACGCATATTGACATAAATGCCTACGGGCTGAAAGAACAAAGAATAAAGGAAGATTCAGCATGAGAACTGTCTGAACTATTCTCCCCTCCAAGCCTGCACCGAAGCAGAACCGCAATCTAAACCTGTTGCGTATTTTCTCAAGGGCTTTATTCTTTGCTCTGTGCCCATTCATGTATCTGTCGAGATACAGCTTAAGTGATGCAAACGTGCCCGCCTCTACCACCTCCGCTGGAAACGTGCTCCAGGCACCCACCAACCACTATGTAAAGAACTTTCCAATGATATCTCCACTTACCAGTTACATGTTGACTGTGATCTCGTGACCTCGAATAATTGACTCACCTCTCGAAGAAAAAGCTTCTTATATCCAAAGTGTTTATGCCACTCATGGTTTTGTCGACCTCAATTAGGTCCTGCCTCAACCTCCGTCTTTCCAATGAAAGGAGTCCTTGAATCAAACTTTCTCCATAGCTTGCGCACTCCATACCAGGTAATGCAAGAGTGAAACTGCTCGGCATCCTTGCCAAAGCATCCGCATCCTTTTGGTGATGCGGGAAGATAAAGTTAAGCAATATTCCAAATGTGCCCGAAACAAAGTCTTATGCATCTGCAATGTAACATGCCAACTCTTCTACTCAGTACCCGTCCAATGAAGGAAAGGATGTTTTATTCCTTTTTGACTACTGGTCTACTTTGCCACCTTCAGGGACCAATGGACCTGAACACCCACATCTCTGTGTCCAAAAGATTTTCCCAGGAATTCCGTTTGTACTTTTTGGGAACAGATATGCACCGAAGGAATCGAACAAATTTAGTCCGTTTGAATTAGTTTTTGAGCATGAATTGAACCGTGAAAATTGATTCAGGAGAAATGAATAAATCAGGAATCAGAGACCACCCTATTGGACTATCTGTAGAGAAAGATAAAATAGAGCTGGAGAGTTGGTTAGACAGCACTAGAAAGTACCACGGCATACAATCAAACAAGATGGGGATGAGTAATCACAAAAGCTCGATATTGCAATTGGGGATAAGGTATTTGTGTTATTTACAGTAACAAGTCGCCTTTAAAGACAATATTTATGAACCTTATCAAATTGATAAGAAATTGAAGGGAGTTAAATACTTGATAAGGAATCCAGACAGGAAGAAATCTCACAGGTTGTGCCATGTGAATATGCTCAAACAATATTTTGATCGGGAATGAAAGCAAGAGGTGAAGGTGTTAATGATTACAGCACATAAGGAAGAAACATTTTCAGAGGATTCTGGGTTGGACATTCTTCAAATCATATTGGACATTGAGGATGTTATCAAAAATTGGGATACGTTATTGACTTACCTTCCAAAAGAAAACCCAAATTACCTGAATGCGTTAGTACTATCACATGGGGAGACATGTGGAAATAAACTGGGAAGTATTAATCTACTTATGCATGATGTAGTTAAAAGAGATGCTTTTCCAATTCAACATCATGCTGATAGGTATATCCCTCTAAAATTAGCACAGGTTCAGAAGAAGATAGAGCGCATGCTCCAGGATGTCATAATTGAAATGAGTTATAGTTACTCCAGCTCACCCACAGTCATGGTGCCAAATCCAGATGCTAGACAATGGTAATGCGTGAACTATCGCAAAGTCAACGCCGTTACGAAAACTGATGCATATCCAATTCCACGATTGGTGGACTATGTCAAAGAAGCGGGTAAAGCAACTTACATTTCTAAGTTGGACTTGCTCAGAGCTACTGGCAACTACCACTTTCATCGAGAACAAAAGGAATTTTGCCTTTCGTAACGCCAAATGGATGATGTCAAATCAACGTCATGCCATTTTGTTTGTAAAACGCTCCAGCCATATTTCAGAGAGTGACTATCAAGCGCACTGCTCAATTACCCAACTGTGTGGTGTACATTGATGACGTGGTGATTTTTAGTCATTCATGAAACGAATATTTATAGAATCTGTCAGACTTCTTTATTCGACTTGGCAAGTCTGGCTTGGTTTGTAAACCTAGCTAAAAGTGAATTCTTCCTGGGCCATGTTATCGGACATGGACAAGTGGACCCACGTCATAAAAAAAGTAATGTGGGAATTTCCCACAGCGTCGACAAAATAAAAGAGGTATTAAGTTTACTGGGATTAAGTGGATTTTACGGAAAGTTTGTGCCGAAACATAACAGTATGGCTACACCCGTCATCAAAATGTTTTAAATAGGGCAAGAAGTTGCAGTGGACAACGGACTGTCACAAGTCATTTGATCGCCTAAGATCTGTGTTAACCACTGCCCAATTATGAGCCACACCGGATCACTCAAAGCCTTTCAAGGGGGATATCGATGACAGTAATGTGGGGGTTGGTGCTGTGCTCCTGGAGGAGGATCACAAGGGAATAAAAAGACCCATCGCGTGGTTTTCCATGAAGTTGAAAGTTCATAAACAGAAACATTCAACGGTGAATAAAAGAGACATTAAGCTTGTTGTTGGTATTACAATATTTCAGTGTTTATTTTATCAACAATGCATCTAACACAATTGTATACACTGATCGCAACTCATTGATATTTTGGAAGAAATTTAAGGACAAAGATTCCAGACTTTTCAGATGAATTTGTTGTTGTTGCAACCATTCAATTTCACAATTGTGTATGTGACAAGTCGCAGAAATGTCATTACTGATGCGTTATCAAAATGCAAATGAGTCATGCAGTGGGTGTGCCGTGCCTTGACTTTCAATGTGGATGTGCATGTTTGCATGTTTATAGTTAGTGCATGTATGTGTGTGTTTAGACTACGAAATGGGTTTTGAAGGTTTTAAAAGGAAGTCATCTTTTGGCATTGGTAGTTCAATTTTTAAAGGGGGTGAGAGACACAAAGCTAGTCCCTATTTCCTCAAAAAAGCGGTTCCTGACTTACAGACACTCTGTCCTTGATTTTTCTTGACAGAAGGGCAATAAACCGGGCAGATTTCGGTCAGGAGAATGTGAGGACTACAGATGCTGGAGATCAGAGTTAAAAAATGTGTTGCTGGAAAAGCGCAGCCGGTCAGGCAGCATCCAAGGAGCAGGAGAATCGATGTTTCGGGCATAATTCCTTCTTCAGTAATAAGGAGAGTGTGCCAAACAGGCTAAGATAAAAGGTGGGGAGGAGGGACTTGGGGAGGGGCGTTGGGAATGCGATAGGTGGAAAGACGTTAAGGTGAGGGTGATAGGCTGGAGAGGGGGTGGGGCGGAGAGGTCAGGAAGAGGATTTCAGGTCAAGAAGGCGTTGCTGAGTCTGAGGGTTGGGACTGAGATAAGGTGGGGAGAGGGGAAATGAGGAAGATGGAGAAGTCTGCATTCATCCTTTGTTGTTGGAAGGTTCCTAGGCGGAAGATGAGGCTCTCTTCCTCCAGGAGTTGTATTGCCATGGTCTGGCAATGGAGGATGCCAAGGACCTGCATATCCTTGGCGGAGTGGTCGGGGAATTTAAATTGTTCAGCCACAGGGCAGTTGGGTTGCTTGGTGCCGGTGTCCCAGAGTTGTTCTCTGAAACGTTCCACAAGTATGCAGCCTGTATCTCCAATGTATAGGAGGCCACATCGGGTGCAGCGGATGCAGTAAATGATGTGTGTGGAGGTGCTGGTGAATTTGTGATGGATATGGAGGGATCCCTTGGGCCCTTGGAGGGAAGAGAGGGGGATGTGTTGGCGCAAGGTTTGCATTTCTTGCGTTTGCAGGGGAGGGTGCCGGGAGTGGAGGTTGGATTGGTGGGCGGTGTGGACCTGACGAGGGAGTCGTGGATGGAGTGGTCTTTCTGGAACGCTGATAGGGGGGGAGGAAAATATATCATTGGTGGTGGGGTCTGTTTGGAGGTGGCGGAAATGATGAAGGATGATACCATGTATCTGGAGGTTGTTGGGTGGTAGGTGAGGACCAGTGGGGTTCGGGTCTGTTGGCGATGGGAGGGGTGAGGTACAAGGGGAGAGGTGCGGGAAGTGGAGGTGATGTGGTGCGGAGCATCATCAACCATGTCTGAGGGCAAATTGCGGTCTCTGAAAATGGAGGCCATCTGGGTTGTACGGTATTGGAATTGTTCCTCCTGGGAGCTATTCCTTCGCCTCCACTGCATCTGCTCCTCCGTGCTTATGCCCGAAACTTCGATTCTACTGCTCCTTGGATGGTGTCTTACTGGCTGCTGTTTTCCAGCAACACATTTTTCAGCCTCCGGTCAGCCGGTTTTATAAATGAAATAAAAAGGATTTTTGAGACCTTTCATTTCTATATAAATGGATGAGATTTCATGTCAACGTCGTCATGCTTTAGCAGAGACCTGTTTAAATAGAGGGGAATTGTCAGCTCTCGAACTAGCTGAGCTGAGCAGGTTTAGTTCAGTTTGAATTGGGAAGTTCAACAGGGAGCTGCATGGAAACACTCTCACTTTTCTGCCCTTCAACTTCATCCTGTAAGTATGAGTCCCATTTATACTAGCGTTTTATGGGAGTTTGCTTATTTGGACTCAGTTGGATGCATTGAGTTCTGTAGGGGTTATTTATTCTGTCCTTTGTGTTACATTGTGTACTTTTGTGTAATTTTGTCGATTTTAAAATACAGTGGACAACCTAGTTATCTTGCGCCTGGTAATTTTCACTGTGGAATTACCAAAACAAGTTGCAAAGTTAGGTCACGGTCTGCCTTCTCGAGAATGCTTTGAGTTGTCTCCCCAAGTCTATAACACTTGAAACACCCGAAGAATGGGTCAACAGACATTTCAGTTGATGCAACCATCAGAACAACAGAGAGCTCATTGCAGCGATACAGACACACATACTCACAAACAAAGGGACACATACTAATATGCACACTGACACCTACTAACATACACACATACTGACACAGACACGGAGAGTCGGATAGAAAGAAACACCGAAACAGAGACATAGAACAAGAAAACACATGAATACTCACAGCTCCGTGCAGACCAACAGAAATACATAGGATAGGTAGCAATAACCGATTGATCCTTGATTTTACCATCTATTACACCATATGTCAATCATCTCATTCACAACTTTTACAGATGAAATGCAGTTAAGTAGCTCGAACAGTCGCGTGATACCCCAAGTGTCAGGGAAAGAGGTGAACATCTTTAACATTCCATGGTCATTTTTACAATTAACCAGGTCGTACAGCAGATCCGTGTAAACAGTGGATGTCCTTTTTTCTAATGGATTGATGATGATGGAGAGCACGAGTGTTCTGTACCACAGCCAGAAACATCCCCTGTCTCCACCAACGACAGTCTGTAGCAGCTGTGCGTTGATCAAAACGCACTGCAGAAATTCGCCAAGGTTCCTTTCAGAACAGCTTCCAGATCTATGGATCGATAGTCCAGAACGCAAGGCACAGCATATAGACAGGAACACCACCTGTTGCCAATTCAACATCAAGCAACTCGCTACCCTTGCTCAGAAAAAATATCTCGGTTGCTGAGTTTCTGAATATATTCTAGAAAATTGAAAATCAATTTCCTTGGAATGTCTCAGATTGTGAAGAGGCAGAAATTGAAACGGTCTCTGCTAAGAACGTATTCCTGTGAATTTTGGAATCTGAAATACAAGGGCACAATCCACGGAGCTGTTGGAAAAACTCAGCAGATCATGCAGCTTCTGTCATGACAAATCAGAGTTAACGTTTCAGGTCTGGTAATTGAAAGGTCACCAGACACGAAACATTACCTTTCATTTGTCATCAGAGATGCTGTCAGATATGTTGACCTTTTCGACCAACTTATGGTTTTGTCTCTTATTTACACCAGGTTCAGTTCCTTCGGTTTCACTGATACAACGTCGGCAAAAGAGACAGATTATTTCTGACTGAGATGAGGAGTCAACACTGATTCTTTCATATTCTCTATCACTGAGGACAATGCGTGTTTCCTGGTTGAGTACATTTCGGATTGGAATAGACAAATTGGCGGTTTCACAGAGAATCAGCGGACATGTGGAGTGGACAGGAAACTGAATTCGAAAAATAAATCCAGCAATGATTGGATTTACTGCCAGAGTAGCCTAAATGGTTTGAACAGGCTGCACAGTCTCCGCCTGCTCCAGTTTCCTGAGCTTTCATGACTATTATGAACGCATGAACAATCATTGCGATATAGTTCCATGAGACTATTTGTTATTAAGTCTTGGCAGTCTCCAACCTTTTACTAATGATCTCATTTTTACTGCAGTAACAGCCCCATTCCAATTGCTCAGACTTCATTACCGTCCTAATTTTCTTCCATTCTTCTGTAATCTTACTTCAGATTACTACAGGATCTGGACCAGATGGGCCAATCGGCTGAGAAGTGACAGATGGAGTTTAGTTCAAACAAATGCGAGGTTCTCCAATTCGGGAAAGCAAATCTTAGCAGGACTTATATACTTAACGGTAAGGTCCTAGGGAGTGTTGCAGAACGAAGAGACCTTGGAGTGCAGGTTCGTAGTTCCTTCAAAGTGGAGTCACAGGTAGATAGGATAGTGAAGAAGGCGTTTGGTATGCTTTCCTTTATTGGTCAGAGTATTGAGTGCAGGAGTTGGGAGGTCATGTTGTGGTTGTACAGGGCATTGGTTAGGCCACTGTTGGAATATTGCGGGCAATTCTGGTGTCCTTCCTATTGGAAAGATGTTGTGAATATTGAAAGGGTTTAGAAAAGATTTACAAGGATGTTGCGAGGTTGGAGGATCTGAGCTACCGGGAAAGGCTGAACAGATTGTATCTGTTTTCCCTACAGCGTTGGTGACTGTGGGGTGACCTTACAGACGTTTTCATAATTATGAGCTTCATGGATATGGTCAATAGGTAAAGTCTTTTCCATGGTGTCGGGGAGTCCAGAACTAGAGTGCATAGATTTAAGGTGAGAGGGGAAAGATATAAAAGAGACCTCAGGGGCAACGTTTTCACGCACAGGGTGGTACAGGTATGGAATGAGCTGGGAGAAAGTGAGGACTGCAGATGCTGGAGATCAGAGCTAAAAATATGTTGCTGGAAAACCTCAGCAGGTCAGGCAGCATCCAATGAGCAGGAGAATTGACGTTTCGCGACTGAGCGCTGAAGAAGGGCTCATGCCCGAAATGTCAATTCCCCTGCTACTTGGATGCTGCCTGAACTGCTGCGCTTTTCCAGCAACACATTTTCAGTATGGAATGAGCTGGCAGTGGATGTGGTGGAGGCTGGATGTGGGAGCTGGCTGATCCCATTGTGAACAGCAGTGACCACTTCTGCAGCAAGTGTTGGTTGCTGGAAGAATTCCGGATCAGAGTTGATGATCTGGAATCTGAGCTTCAAACACTGCGGCACATCCGGGAGGGGGAGAGTGACCTGGACGCTTTGTTTCAGGAGGCAGTCACACCTGTGAGATTAAGTAATTCACATTCAGTTCGAGATCAGAGACATCAGAATGTGACTGTAAGTGAAGCAGGTACGGGGAACGTGATTTCAGGAGTGAGGGAGCCTCAGCCCTTGACCTTGTCCAACAGGTATGAGATTCTTACTCCCTGTCCGGATGAGGAAAAGTCCTCTGGACTGGATGAGCCAGCTGACCACGGCACAATGGTGCAGAAGGCCATTCAAGGGAGGGGAGCAAAAAGACAAGTAGTTGTTATAGGGGATTCTATAATTAGGGGGACAGATAATATAATTTGCAAGCAGGATCGGGAGTCTCGCATGGCGTGTTGCCTACACGGTGCAAAGGTTCGGGACATCGCTGACCGGCTTAAAGGATATTGGAGCGGGAAAGGGAGGATCCAGTTGTTGTGGTCCACGTTGGGACTAACAACATAGGCAAAGCGAGGGTGGAGGTCCTGTTTGGGGATTATCGAGCACTGGGAAGGAATTTGAAGTCTATGTCCTCAAGGGTCATAATCTCTGGATTACTGCCTGAGCCACGTGATAGTTGGCATAGGGATGAGAAAATTAGGGAAGTAAACACGTAGCGAAGAGATTGGTATGGGAAAGAGAGATTCCACTTCATGGGGCATTGACATCAGTTTTGCAACCGGCGATTTCTGTACCGTTGGGACGGTCTCCACCTGAACCGATCAGGTACCAATTTTCTAGCGAAGAGGATAAATGGGGTGGTCAGTAGAACTTTCAACTTCTGAGTTGGGGGGGAAGGAAAAGTGAAAGCAACAGGGAGAGTGGAGTTAAATGGAAAGATAAGCGGCAGGATACCATATGTGCAGGCAGATTTAAACTTGAGATAGACTGGGAATGCAGCAAATAGGAAGGATAACTTAGGACATCATATGACTTCCAATATCTCTAATGATAAGAAAGGTAGCATTAAGTCACTTTACCTGAATGTTCATTCATAACAAAGCAGATGAACTAATGGCACAGATCATCGTGAATGATTATGATGTGGTAGGTATCACAGAGACGTGACTACTGGGGGGTCAGGACTGGCAGTTAAATATCCAAGGGTTTTCAACTTATCGAAAAAACTGGGAGGTAGGGAGAGGGGGCGGGGTTTCCTTGCTAGTTAAGAACAAATTAAATCTATGGCACTGAATGATAGAGCGTCGGATGATGTGGGGTCTGTGTGGGTGGAACTGAGGAATCACAAAGGCAAAAAGAATATAGTGGGAGTTATGTACAGACCTCCTAACAGTGGTCTGAACCAGGGGCGCAACATGTACCGGGTAATAGAGAAGGCATGTCAGAAAGGCAAGGTCACGGTGATCATGGGAGACTTCAATATGCAGGTGGACTGGGTAAATAATGTTGCCAGTGGATCCAAAGAAAGGGAATTCATGGAATGCTTGCAGGATGGCTTTTTGGTACAGCTTGTCATGGAGTCCACAAGGGAGCAGGCTATTCTGGACCGAGTGCGATGTAATGAACCAGACTTTATAAAAAATCTTATAGTAAGGGAACACTTAAGGAAGCAGCGATCATGGTATGGCAGAGTTCAGTCTGCAGTTTGAAAGAGAGAAGGCAAAATCGGATGTAATGCTGTTACAGTTAAATAAAGGTAATTATGTGGGCATGATAAAGGAACTGACGAAAATAGACTGGAAGCAGAGCCTAGCAGGGAAGACAGTAGAGCAAAAATGACAGGAGTTTGTAGGTAAAATTGAGGACACTGCATAGAGGTTCGTCCCCAAGAAGAGAAGGATTATCTGGGGAGGGATTAGACAGCCATGGCTGACAAAGAAAGTCAGGAAATCTATGAAAGGAAAAGAGAAATCCTATAAAGTGGCCAAGAGCACTGGGAAATCAGAAGATTGGGAAGGCTACAAAAAAAAAGAGGATAACAAAGAGAAAAATAAGGAAGGAGAGGATCAATTATGAAGGTAGGCTAGCCAGTAATATTAGAATTGATAGCAAAAGTTTCTTTCAATACATAAGAAACAAACAACAGGCGAGAGTAGACATTGGGCCACTTCAAACTGATGCTGGAAGCCTCGTGATGGGAGATAAGGAAATAGCAGGAGAACTTAATAAGTCCTTTGCATCAGTCTTCACAGTGGAAGACATGAGTAATATCGCAACAATTAAAGGGAGTCAGGGGCTGAGTTGAGTATGGGTTGCCATTACAAAAGGGAAAGTGCTAGAAAAGCTAAAAGGTCTTAAAATTGATAAATCTCCTGGCCCAGATGGGCTACATCCTAGAATTCTGAGCGAGGTAGCTGAGGAAATAGCGGAGGCATTGGTTGAAATCTTTCAAAAGTTACTGGAGTCAGGGAAAGTCCCGGATAATTGGAAGATCGCTGTCGTAACCCCCTTGTGAAACAAATGATCAAGGCAAAACATGTAAAATGATAGGCCAATTAGCCTAACCTCCGTTGTTGGTAAAATTCTAGAATCCATAATTAAGGATGAGTTTTCTAAATTCTTGGAAGAGCAGGGTCGGATGAGAACAATTCAACATGGATTTAGTAAGGGGAGGTCGTGCCTGACAAAGCTGTTGGAGTTCTTTGAAGAGGTAACAAGTACGTTAGACCGGGAAACCCAGTAGATGTGGTCAACCGAGACTTCCAAAAGGCCATTCATAAGGTGCTACACGGGAGGCCGCTGAGCAAGGTGAGGGCCCATGGTGTTCGAGGTGAGCTACTGGTATGGATTGAAGATTGACTGTCTGAGAGAAGGCAGCGAGTTCGGATAAAATGTTCTTTGTCAGAATGGCAGCTGGTGACAAGCGGTGTCCCTCAGGGTTCAGTGTTGGGGCCGCAACTGTTCACATTGTATATTAATGATCTGGATGAAGGGACTGGGGGCATTCTCGCGAAGTTTGCCGATGATACAAAGTTTGGTGGGCAGGCAGGTAGTACTGAGGAAGTGGGGAGGCTGCAGAGTATCTGGACAGTTTGGAAGAGTGGTCCAGGAAATGGCTGATGGAATTCAATGTAAGCAAATGCGTGGTCTTGCAGTTTGGAAAAAAGAATACAAGCATGAACTACTTTCTAAACGGTGAGAAAATTCATAAAGCCAAAGTACAAAGGGATCTGTGAGTGCTAGTCGAGGATTCTCTAAAGGTAAACATGTAGGTTGAATCAGTGATTAAAAAAGCAAATGCAATGTTGTCAATTATCTCAAGAGGGTTGGAATATTAAAGCACCGTTGTACTCCTGAGACATTATAAAGTTCTGGTAAGGCCCCATTTGGAGTACTGTGTCCAGTTTTGGTCCCCACACCTCACGAAGGACATACTGGTACTGGAGTGTGTCCAGCATAGATTCACACGGATGATCCCTGGAATGGTAGGTCTAACATATGAGGAACAGCTGAGGATCCTGGGATTGCGTTCATTGGAGTTTAGAAGATTAAGGGGAATCTAATAGAAACTTATAAGATAATACATGGCTTTGACAGGGTGGACGCTAGGAAATTGCTTCCCTTTTACTAGAAGACTAGGACCATTAGACACAGCCTTAGAATGAGAGGGGGTAAATTCAGAACTGAAATGCGTAGACATTTCTTCAGCCAGAGTGGTGGGCCTGTGGAATTCATTGCTGCAAGTGCAGTGGAGGCTGGGACGCTAAATGTCTTCAAGGCAGAAATTGATAAATTCTTGATGTCACAAGGAATTTAGGGCTACGGGGAGAATGCAGGAAAGTGGAGTTGAAATGCCCATCAGCCATGATTGAATGGCGGAACTGACTCGATGGGCTGAATGGCCTTACTTCTGCTCCTATGTCTTATGGTCGTAATTGCAACATTTAAGAGGCATTTTAATGGTATGTGAATAGGAAGTGTTTGGAGTGAATAGGGCCGGGTGCTGGCAGGTGGGACTAGATTGGGTTGGGGTATCTGGTCGGCATGGACATGTTGGACCGAATGGTTTGTTTCCATGCTGCCCATCTCGATGACCCTGTGACAGTATTACATTCAGAATGAGGTTAATCATATACAGAATCAAAATGAAAGGGAAACTGCAATGAAAATGAATATACGGAGTCATAGAGTAATAATGTCATAGTTAAGTACAGCATGGAAAACCTGAAAGGGTTCAGAAAAGATTTCCAAGGATGTTGCCCGTGTTGGAGGATTTGAGCGATATGGAGATGCTGAACAGGCTGGGGCTCTTTTCATTCGAGTGTCGGATGCTGAGGGGCGTCCTTATAGATGCTTACAAAATTAAGAGGGGCATGAATAGTGTCAATAGAGCAAATATTTTCCCTGTGCTCAGGGAGTCCAGGACGAGAGGGCATAGGTTTAGGGTGAGAGGGGAAAGATATAGATGAGACGTAAGAGCAGCTTTTTCACACAGAGAGTGGGTGGTATGTCATTGGAATCAGCTTCCCGAGGAAGTGTCAGAAGCTGGTACAATTGCAAATTTTAAGAGGAATTTGCTGGGTGTATGAATAGGAAAGGTTTGGAGGGATATGTGCCAGGTGCTGGAAGGTGGGACTAGATTGGGGTGGGATATCTGGTCGAGTTTCACAACATAAATACGTTAGGAAGGAGATCAGAATTGCACGCAATATTCCAACTTTGGCCTCACCCATGTCCTGTACAGCTGCAACATGACCTCCCAACTCCTGTCCGCAAACCTCTGACCAATAGAAGAAAGTATACCAACACCTTCTTCACGATCCTAGACAGCAGCGACTATATTATCAAGGAGCTATGAACCTGCACTCCAAGGTATCTTTGTGCTGCTACACTCTCTAGGAACTTATCCTAAAGTGGATAAGTCCTGTTGATACTTGCTTTCCCAAAATGCAGCACCTCACATTTATCTGAATTAAACTCCATCTGACACTTCTCTGCTCATTGGCCCATCTGGTCAAGATCCTGTTGTATTCTGTCATCATAGTTAGAAGTTTTACAGCACTAAAATTAGGCTGTTCAGCGTATGATTCACACGGTGGTCTAAACTTTTGTTCTCCATCTCGAAACCCTTCCAATTACCCAGATCCCAGTTTCTGATTTAAGACTGATTTATTTGTATGGAGTTTGCACATTTTCTATGGTGTCCGTGTGAGTTACCTCTGGCTGTTCCGGTTTCCTCTTTCAGTCCAAAGATGTGCAGGTTGTGTGGATTGGCCACGCTACTTTGCCCATAATGTTGAGGGATGTGCAGGGTTGATGGTTTACCGATGGAAAATATAATGTTACGAGATAAGAGAGTTGAGACTGGGCGGAATACAGTTCAGAGAGTCGGTGTGGACTTGATGGAATGAAAGAGCCATTTCCACATTTTTGGGATTTTAAGATCCTATGACTCTTCACATGTGCCTCAAGGGATGAAATAGACTATCACCTGATGCCATATCCACTTGGATTGTTCAACATCAGGTCTACTTAAACAAAGAACTTCGGATACCAGAGATCTGAACGACTGCGCAGAAATTCTTGGTGAATCTCAACATGTCTGCCAGCATATGTTCGGAAAAAAGCAGAGTGAACATTTCGTCTCCAGTAATTGTTCTTCAGACCTGAAGATTTATGATGTTGACAGACCTACTGATCGTTCCCCGCAACTTATGTTCTTGTTTCTGATTTACAACATCATCAGTTCTTTTGTTTTTTTTATTCCAAAATTGATTCAATAACCCAGGAGAGGCAGCAGGAGTTATTGAACGATAGACATGCCTGATGATCTTGACAGATTTAGTTTGAAGGACGATGATGTCCGAAGGAAGGTCAGCTTGTGATGGTCGGGCAAATGAATTATAAGCTTAGTGCCCATGTACCTGACTGAAATAGTTCCGTTTAGACATTGTTAGTTTGAGGATCTAACCAGTTTCAATGCTGGCTTTCGCAACACATCCATTTTGTTTCACTCGCCCAAACCAAGTGACGTCTTTCTCTGCTGTAATCGATCTCCAATTCCCAGGAACGATATTGCAGTGTGATCAGTAAGTGACACAACATATAACCGTGTTGTACAATATAAGCCATTCGGCCCTCAATGCCGTGCTGGCCTTCTATCCTACTCTAAGATCAGACTAACTTACATAACATTCATTGTACTTAATTCCACGTGATGATCCAAGAGTTGATAAACTGTCCCTGATGTATCTGACTCTACTACCACTGCTGGCAGTGCATCTAACGCAGTCACCACCCTGAGAAAAGAATCTACCTCTGACATCTCCACTAAACCTTCCTCCAATTACCTTAAAATTGTGCCTCCTCGTGATACACATTCCCATCATGGGGAAAAAAAACCTCTGGTCATCCACTCTATCTATGCCACACAACATCTTGTACACCTCGATCAAGTCAGTTCTCATCTTTCTTCGCTCCAATGAAAAAAGACCTAACTCTATCAACGTTTCTTGGTAAAACACTACCTCCAGTCCAGGCAGCATCCTGGTCATTTCCGCCCACTCTGAAGCTTCCATATCTTTCTGATAATAAGCTGACCAGAACTGAACACAAAATTCCAAGTGCGATCTAACCTGGACTCTATAGAGATGCAGCATAACCTCGCGTTTCGAAAACACAATCACCCGCTAATAAAAGTCAACAAACGATACGTCTTCTCAACAGCCCCACCAAATTTGGTGGCAACTTTTAGGGATCTGTGGACATGGATCCCAAGAGCCCTGTTTTCCTCCTCACTGCCAAGAGACATCCTTCCAATCCTGTATTCTGCGTTCAAATTTTATCGTCCAATATGAATGAATTCATATTATTCCAGATTTAACTCCATCTGCCTGTTATTTTCTCAGTTCTGCATCCTGTCAATGTTTCGTGGCTAATGAAAACCAATCTCCAAACTATCCACAATTTCACCACCACTCGTGTCATCTGATAACTTACTAACCTTGCGCTTCCACTTCCTCGTCCAACCCATTTAGAAAACTCACAAAGAGCAGAGGTTCCATAACTGATCCCTGCAGAACCGGAACAATTCATCCCCAGAGCATCAATATGGACATCAACAGTTTCTTCATTTCCCCTTCCCCACCTCACCCCAGTTCCAAACGTCCAGCTCATCACTGTGCCCATGACTTGTCCTAACTGCAAATCTTCTTTTCCAACTATCCACTCCACCCTCCTCCCTGACCGATCACCTTCTTCCCCTCCCCGTTCACCTATTGTAATCTATGCTACTTTCTCCCCAATGCCACCCTCCTCTCTTTTATCTCTCCACCCTTCAGGCACTCTGCCTGTATTCTTGATGAAGGTCTTTTGCCCGAAACGTTGATATTACAGCTCCTCGGATTCTGCCGGAACTGCTGTGCTTTTCCAGCACCACTAATCCAGAATCTGGTTTCCAGAATCTGCCGTCATTGTTTTTACCTAGAATACTGTTTTATATGATCGCTTCATAATTCATGAAATCGTCATGACACATGTCAGATACCATGAGCAATTTTCGCTCACGTTGTTTGATGTGCACCTTTCGAGCTTGATCAATTCTAATGTTGGGGGCTGAAGCAGAAGTTGAGGTGGGTGATGGGGTAGTGTATATCTTAGCACACTCTCATTCCCTATCGATTAAATGATTAATTGTTTCAGCACGTGCCGCCTTTGCCAACAGCCCCTCGAACTATATCTCCACAACATTCTGAATTGGCCCTGCCTGGTTTTTCAGACTTTTCCTCACTTTAAACTGTTAATTCTTTCATGATTTGTCTAACCCTCTGCACGTTCTCATTCATACCCTGTATGTTCAATAAAAATTGACGAGGCACGGCACAGCATTGACCCTTGTGACAGCGTCATCCTTCTGGTGTCGAGTGAGATTATGGCATTCCCCACATTTGGTGGCCCCGTGGCATCAAATGCTTTGTGCACCATGGCATTGGTTAACATGTGTTACATTTGTTTCAATCGAACGAGAAATATTCTGGCGTTTGAATGTTTTACGTTATCATTTGACATCTCACCTTTGTCAAAAACTGTGGAGCTGGAAAATCACTGCATGTGAAATAGCATCCCAGTAGCAACGCATTCGACGTTTTGGGCAGAAGCCCTTCAGTTGGAATGTGAGGATGGAGAACGGAGCTTAAAGGTAAATGGGAGGGGGTTGTGGAGCTATGGTAAAGTATCTTATGATGCAATAGGAAGCTGGAGCTGGAGGTGATTTCAATAGGTCGGAGCAAAGGTTGGAGCGGATATGTTGGAAGGAAGATGGATTAGTGGCAGAGTTCTACAAGGTAGTGCTGAGTTGGAGGTATCGACCTGGAATTCAGTGAGGGGAGCGAGAGTAGGAAACCGGAGAAATCGACGTTGATACTGTGGGGTAGGAGGATGCCTCGTCGGAAGGTGAGCCGTTCTTCATCCAGACGTCGCGTGGCTCGTGTTTGGCGATGGAGGAAGGTCAGAACTGGGCCAATACCTGTCACCTATGTTGAATATTACTATTCCATGAACCGGTTTCTCGTTGGGATTGGTCATTTCTATTTCCCTCGGGCTTCTTCAGAGGCAGAAGTATGTGGTGTGCGTGAGGCAAGTGAAAAGCCAACCTACAACGATTGTACTGGTGCACCCATTTCCAAATAACCTCCACACAGCTATTTTTGCCCTTTCATATAAGATAGCCTGTTGTACGTGGAGGGGATTGCAATGCATGCTGAAGGTGCATTCATCCGTTTTTCTACTTCTTTTTTTACATACATTTCACAGGTCTGCCTGGAGACTGCAGATTCAATAAGTCTCTGCCAGGAGATGGCATGAACGGAGCGCTAAAGTACGTTGACTCGTTATTTTGGCCTTTCGCCCTTGGAAGGCATGTCCCATCCCACGTATTGCGTGATAACAACGTCTCTCGTATTCCGTTATTGCACCAATGTGATCTCTAAAGGAACAGAATATTAAGGAGTTGAGCTGGAGAATGCATCCTGTCACAAAAAGAGCGAAAGGTGGATCCATTGCCTCTCAAAATGCCATGGTGAGAAAACTGACAAGGTGAGGCAGCATCCAGAGAGCGCGGGAAATTGCGTGATGGAAATGGGGAAGGGAGAGGATAACATTTGTTTTATGGGGTACTTCCGCAGAAGTAACGGAAGTTAGAAAATTTTTTTTCGCAATTGGACCAGGAGTGGTGCTGAAGAAGAAATTAAATGTTCTGTGATAGGGTGGAAGCTGCAAACTTTAAACGACAAATGTTTTCAGGGAAACAAATCTAAACGGATTGCTGACTGTGTCAGCAAGGAAAACAAGAGCCCAGGAAACGAGCAGGAGAAGACACGTTTTTTTTCGATCTGTTCCATCAGTCAATATGATTGTGGCTGACTTCAGACTTCAAATCCAGCGTACTTCCCATTTTCCATGATGCTTTGAGACACTATGAAGTTGTCGATTTCAGTCTGAAATGAACTATGTGAGGGAGCATCCTCAATCCTCAGCGATATCAAATACCAAAGACGACGAGATGATTTGAGGAAAAAGGCGTTACCTCCTCTCACTCCTAAAAAAGCTTTTCCTTATCTTGAGATTGCGTTCGCGTGTTTATGATTACCATACGTGCGGGAATAATTTCTTCGCATCTCCCCTATCATCCTCTGTCATTCAGGATCTTATATATTTCAATGGAATCGTTTCTCAATTTTCTGATAATTGAGGATATGGACACATGGCATGCAATCTTGGCAGCAAATAGTGTAATTATTTTATAATTTATCATGGGGTTTTGGCATTTCTGGCTGTCTACTGGCTTTTGTTCCCCATACGTAGCAGGTCTGGAGGAAGCGGTGGGGAGTTGTCTTCTTGAACGGCTGGATTCCATGTTGTGCAGTTAAATACAAAGTGCTGTAAAGGAAGGAATTCCAGGATTTTCCAAAAATTGGTACATTTTGGAAGCAAATGTTTGTTCAAACCAGGATGGTGAATGGTTTGATGTGAAATTTTCAACTGGGGTGTTTCCTATTTACCTGATGAGCTTTACATTCCAGATAAGAGTGCTGTGTTTTCAGAAGTTGTTTAGTATGGAATTTCTGCTGTGTATCTTGTCTATGGTACGCACTGCTGCTACCAGTGGTGTAGACAGGGAGTTTGTAGCTGTGATGCTGAGCAAGCTGCACTGCAAGTTTATTCTCCCTAAATATTGAACGCACATCTGCTCCATGTGGTTACT